>NC_059430.1:45143188-45452961 GCF_021028975.2 Sphaerodactylus townsendi | reverse complement strand
GCAACATGTATATATTCACATTTAAAACCCAAAGTTTCAGAAATATATTCATCATGTATAAACCATTAAGGTATAGAGGCTAATGAAATTATTTCGGACAAAGATCTTTGTTCCTCAATGTCAAAATAAATACTAACGTCCCTGGCAGGACAGAATGACACAATTAAAAGAATATTGATAAAGGAGGGAAGAAGTATAACTTAGGGAAGGGGACATAGAGGACTTCATAGATATGCCTCTTTGCTGGCAGCACTCCCAACCTTTCTTGACTATCTTTGCTAGGTCTGGAATACTTTTCAAGATTTTACAGAAATATGTATGCAGTAATGGATATGGCCTGGAAAAAGAAATGTAAGGTTTAGACAAGTCACTCTGCGTGACTGAATCTGAGCTCTCTGAAACAATGGTTAGCTTGTGGAAGAAACAGCTAAGATATGCAGTACCTTTAGAACAGCCCTATGGAGCAAAACTAATGCAGCATGGCAGTGGCATCATGACTATTATACTGTATATTTTGATTCACAAGTTCTCAGAGCTAAAATCGTGGTGAAGACTGGGTTCACTTCATATTAGAGATTACTTGAAACACCAGCTTTTTCCTTCACATGAACCAGTCAAGTCTGTTTCTTGCTTCAACTCTTCTTTTCCCTTGAACTCAAGAACAGCATGTGTTTACTTTGTTCTTGCACTCCTTGTGCTAATCAGAATGCTACTTCCAATCTTCTTCTCAAACTTCCCTGTCTACTGGCAAGTTCTCAAAAATTGACCTTTGTTTTCCATTGTACTTGATATCTATAATTATGCTCCCTTTCCAATACCAAACAGCCCATGAACCATCACATGAACTTGCTTGCCTCCTATCTGTGTGCCCTGAGATCAGCCATCTGCCTTGTTCCACATGTTCATCTCTGGATTGCCAGTTTGATTTCTCCCCATCCTCAAAAGGTTGCTTTATGATTTTTTGATACAGAAAAAGATAGGCAATATTTCCTTTTCTGTTTGTCTCCCTTTTCACCTCTTCTCACTTCTTGTTCTCTTTTTCTGAAGTACGCACTGCTCTGTGGGGGTAACTACTGAGTGGGTGCCAGAAGCAGGTACCAGCATTGACAGGCTGTGTGGGATTTTTAAGCTGCAGTGCACTGTAATATTGTTGTGAATGCTTGCCTGTAACTCTGGTTCTTCTCAATAAACTACCTGAAATAATTTCAGCTATTATAGCCTGTGTTTCCTTTCTAAGCCTGCTAGGGAGCTCTGTTACTTTTTATTTCAGTCCAAAATCTCAGGTCACATAATATTCATTCCCCTCTATCCTGTTCACTTGGACGGTGAAGTGTATATATGCCCCTTCATGCCTATTTGGTAAAAATAGGAAAACTGCTGACACCTGGGTATGCAAAAATATATGTGATTAACATGGAAAGATGTGCATGACAGAAAACTTTGACAATTCCAAGGTTAAGGCCTGTTACAACAACCATGCAGAAGAATACAACTTCTGTTTAAAATGTCTGTCCACTGTGTGAGCTCACTTTTCATGGAGGAAATATTGTATTTAAATCATGTGCAAAGCATTATGTATTGAGAAAATGTTAAGCACAAGGAACATGCCAGATCATCACAGAATTAAGAGAACAGATGAAAGAAGTTGAAAACCAGAATGAAATGCTGGAGAAGACAATTGATTCAGGTTCATTTCTCAGAGATTTACTATACTGAAAAAGGATATTAAAGTTATGGAAAAGCAGGACATTTGGATATGACAAATGAATGGGAGAGTATTGGTGAATTTGTTTTAGCAGAACAATTGTTCTTCCTAATACTGAAGAAATAGCAGATGGCGATGAAGTAAAAGGCTAGAAAAGTAGAAATGAATAATGAAGCAAAAGGAAAATAGAGGGAGAGACTGCAGGAGTCTTTAGATAAAGGTTCAGAAGATGCAGATGGAAAGAATGAATAGATTTGCATATAAAATAAATGGAGAATTTTACTTTGTTGTCCATCAAACTAGCTGGGCAGGATGCAGAGCAAATTCCTTAAATTGTAGTTATGATGGTTATGGAAAGTGAGTAAGAAAAAGAAGAAATTCAGGCTCATTCCACACACGCAGAATAATCCACTTTCAAAGTGCTTTCAGTGCTCTTTGAAGCTGTGCAGAATGGCAAAATCCACTTGCAAACAGTTGTGAAAGTGGTTTGGAAACACATTATTTTGCGTGTGCGGAAGGGGCCACAGACATTAGTTTAAATGTGTAGAGTAGATTGCTGGGTAAAATTAAAAGAAATAGTACTATTCATTTTGAAGTGTGTCAGGAATTAGAAATATTCCAGAACAACAATTGTATATGTATATTTGAACATGTTACATCAATCTTTCTCGACCGTATTATAAACGCTTTTTCTCTTTCACTTGCTAAATTCCTCTTTATTTTTGTTGAGGAATAAAAACACCTATAATGCATCTGGCCATCTGTCAGGAGTGCTTTTATTATGTGTTTATTTATTTATTTATTAGATTTTTATACCGCCCTATCCCCGAGGGGCTCCGGGCGGTGTACAACAATAAACATAATAAAATGGCAAAATCTTTAAAAGCTGCGATAAAACAGTAAAAGCTAAATCTTATAAATACAATACAATAAAATACAATAAAAATACAATAATAAATATAATACAATAAAAATACAATAATAAATATAAATGGCATCTAGCTGCTCCGTATTTGAAATCCTCTCCCCAAGAGGGAGGAATGGCAGGTCCCAGATGTAGAGGGCCATGAGGCAGAGGGCCATGAAAGGGGGAGGCACCATCAGCGGCCGGTTCCTCCAAAGGCCCGGCGGAACAGCTCCGTCTTACAGGCCCTGCGGAACTCACCAAGGTCCCGCAGGGCCCGGACAGTTGGAGGAAGAGCGTTCCACCAGGCCGGGGCCAGAGCCGTGAAGGCCCTGGCCCGTGTGGAGGCCAGCCGCATCACCGAGGGGCCAGGGACCACAAGTAGGTTGGCCTCAACTGATCGAAGAGGCCGTACAGGGACATATGGGGTGATGCGGTCTCGAAGATACAATGGTCCCAGGCCGCGTAAGGCCTTAAAGATCAACACCAACACCTTGAAGATGATCCGGAACTCTACTGGGAGCCAATGCAGCTGACGCAGCACAGGCTGGATGTGTTCCCAGGTGGCGCTGCCTGTGAGCAAATCACATGCGCGCCCGCATGCTGCACCAGTTTTAGTCTCTCGGATCAAACGCCAGGAAGGCCCGCGTAGAGCGAGTTACAATAGTCTAATCTGGAGATGACCGTTGCATGGATCACTGTGGCTAGATCCGCTTGGGAGAGGAAGGGGGCCAGCCGCCAGGCCTGGCGAAGATGGAAAAAGGCAACCCGGGTTATATGGGCCACCTGGGTCTCCATTGAGAGAGACGAATCCAGGTGGACTTCAGGTTGCGCACGGAGGGGGTCGGCGCCAATATGGCCCCCTCCCACACCGGCGGCTGAAAAGTCCCACCTCCCCCTTCGCAGCCAAGCCAGAGGATCTCCGTCTTTGATGGATTCAGTTTTAACCTGCTCTGTCGCAACCAACCAGCAACCGCCTCCATACAATGCTGTAGAGCCGCAGGGGCGGCGGCTGCTCCCCCCTCCATCAACAGAATGAGCTGAGTGTCATCTGCATATTGATGACAGATCAGCCCAAAACTCCATACCAGCTGAGCAAGGGGTCGCATGTAGATGTTAAATAGCAGCGGGGATAATAATGCCCCCTGGGGTACACCGCACTGAAGCGGGCACTTTCGGGAGGCCTGATCCCCGCACCTCACTTGCTGATTCCGACCCCGGAGAAACGAGACAATCCACTGAAGGACAGTGCCCCGTACTCCGGAGGCGGCCAGGCGGTGGGTCAAAAGGTCATGGTCGACCACATCAAACGCTGTGGTAAGGTCTAGCAATACCAGCAGCGCCAATCCGCCTTGGTCAAGCTGAATATGGAGTGTGTCTGTGACGGCGACGAGAACAGTCTCCGTCCCATGCCCAGCACGGAAGCCGGACTGGAAGGGGTCGAAAGCCGATGCGTCATCCAGGAAACCTTGAAGCTGCTCCAACACCACTCTCTCAATTACCTTCCCCAGAAACGAAAGATTCGAGACGGGGCGGTAATTGGCCAGATCCCTTGGATCTAATGAAGGTCTTTTTAAGAGTGGGTGGACCACTGCCTCCTTCAACCCATCCGGGAAGACTCCTTGCTCAAGGGAGCCATTGATTATACTCAACAGATGGGGTCGTAACTCCGCCCGGCAGGTTTTCACAAGCCAGGACGGGCACGGATCCAGAGGACAGGTAGTAGGTCTAACAGCAGCTAAGGTTCTGTCAACAGCGGCTTCAGAGAGCAGGGAAAACTGGGCCAAACAAGGGCCTGAAGACGGCAAGGGAGTCTCCAGTTCACTAATTGTAGCCAACGTGGGTGGAAGGTCATGGCGGAGCGACGCGACCTTGTCCGCAAAAAAGCTCATAAATGCCTCACAGCTAATACTCAATTGAGGATTTGAAGAACTCTCCGATAAGGAGGTCAATGACCGAATTATACGAAACAATTGTGCTGGGCGGGAGCTAGCGGATGCGAGAGAGGAGGAGAAGAAGGCCCTCTTCGCCTCCTTCGTCGCCATCTCATAGGCTTTCATAAATGTCCTATAAGATGTCCGCGCAGCCTCGTCACGAGATTTCCTCCACACTCACTCTAGACGTCTAAGCCCCCGTTTCATACGGCGCAGCTCCTCCGTATACTATGGAGCGCGTCGAGAACGGGGGCGTAGAGGATGCCGGGGAGCAACAACTTCGATGGCATCAGAAAGCCGGGAATTCCAGTCCTCCACCTGCTCATCGAGTGTGCCGGCAGGTTCAGGGTCCCGCAGAGCATTCAGGAAACCAAGTGGATCCATGAGTCTCCGCGGGCGGGCGTAAATCAGCCCGTCGCCTAGAGCAGGGTGGGAATGCGGCAAGTCCATCCGGACCTTCAAGGCATAATGGTCGGACCATGGCACTCTATCAATAGAGGATACGACCAAGTTTATCCCCGACCCGAAGACCAAATCCAGCATGTGCCCGGCCTCGTGAGTGGGACCAGAATTTACTAAGGAGAGGCCTAGCGTCGCCATGGATGACACTAGGTCCGCGGCCGCCGTACATGAGGTGACATCGACGTGGACGTTGAAGTCGCCCAAGACAATAAGTCTGGGGAACCGCAACGCCCAATCCGACACCACCTCCAGCAGCCGTGGCAGACCGTTTCCTGGTGCGGTAGGCGACCGGTATACCAGAAGAACGGCCAACCTCTCCAAGGCCAACCACTCCAGGCCGACACATTCCATGCCGGTGATCTCTGGGACGGGGACTGCCCTGAAGGGAATAGACTCGTGGATGAACAGAGCCACGCCATCCCCCCGGCCCTGAGTTCGTGATTGGTGGAGGCACGTGAAACCGGGTGGCGCGACTTCGCCCAAGGCGACGGTCTCACCTTCGAGCACCCAGGTTTCGGTGACACATGCCAGGTCCACCTGCTGGGCTCCAAGAAAGTATTGGAGTACTATGGTCTTATTGTTGATGGACCTGGCATTAATCAACACCAAAGACGAAGGAGGGTGTCCCTGATCCCCGCCACCATCGTTTCTCGGGATAGGTCGGAGGTCAGAAGGCGAACGAGCATAGCCATATCTCATGCGCCTTCTATCATATGGCCGCCGCCTACCGCAATATCTACCCCGTCCCATCAACACAGGGATCCCCAGCCCCAGAATCGGTGCCCCCATGACTCTGCCAACCTCCCTCTACCCAAAAAGCCTGACCCCGCCAAGTAGTAAATCCAGCCCAGCCAGTCGAAACTAATCCAGGTGGACCTCTGCTTGGCTGGCAGGCAGGCAGACCAACAGGAGGATCTGTCCCAGGCAGGGCTGAACCGGCTGGCTGCCTTGGGCTGCTGGTGGAACTCCTGTTGTAGCTGCCAGGCCCCACCCCTGCAGGTGTTTCCAATGGGGTGGGTGGGGAAGGACTCTCACTCCTTCCCAGTGGCAGCAGGCGGCAGCTCACCCGGTGGACTTCTGCTTGGCTGGCAGGCAGGCAGACCAACAGGAGGGTCTGTCCCAGGCAGGGCTGAACAGGCTGGCTGCCTTGGGCTGCTGGTGGAGCTCCTGTTGTAGCTGCCAGGCCCCACCCCCTGCAGGTGTTTCCAATGGGGTGGGTGGGGAAGGACTCTCACTCCTTCCCAGTGGCAGCAGGCGGCAGCTCACCCGGTGGACTTCTGCTTGGCTGGCAGGCAGGCAGACCAACAGGAGGGTCTGTCCCAGGCAGGGCTGAACAGGCTGGCTGCCTTGGGCTAATGGTGGAGCTCCTGTTGTAGCTGCCAGGCCCCACCCCCTGCAGGTGTTTCCAATGGGATGGGTGGGGAAGGACTCTCACTCCTTCCCAGTGTCAGCAGGCGGCAGCTCACCCGGTGGACTTCTGCTTGGCTGGCAGGCAGGCAGACCAACAGGAGGGTCTGTCCCAGGCAGGGCTGAACAGGCTACACTGCAGGGGGTTAGATTTGATGGCCCTTGGGGTCTCTTCCAACTCTATGATTCTATGATTCTATCAGAGAAAAGAAAATCCTTAAATGCTTGACACAGCTTGGTGTAGTGATTAAGAGCCAGAGTGGTGTAGTGGTTAAGAGCAGTGGATTCTAATCTCGAGAACTGGGTTTGTTTACCCACTTCTACACATGAAGCCTGTTTGGCTAATCAGTTCTCTCAGAAATCTCTCAGCCCTTCCTACCTCACAAGTTGTCTGTTATGGGAAGAAAAAGGCAAGGAATTTGTAAGCCACTTTTTATGGTTGAGACTTTTTATGGTTGAGGAAAGCGGGATATAAATCCAAACTCTTCTCTTCTTTTGAGAAAATAAAAATATAAAAGATGGTAAGTTTGGGTGTTCCCAGAAGAAATGTTTTGTAGACCAAGACAGAAACTGTTTTCAGAAAATAAAATGCTGTGTACCAAGGAAGGCACCATTTCCTTTTTTCCTTTTCCAAATAGTTTTGATGGTTTTTTTCTCAGCTTAAAAACGAGGAATATATATTATTCTAGACATAATGTATAATATTAGTATATCTAATAGCCAACATGGCTCCATTTGCAGATAGTTAAACCTGTGGAAAGAAAGGATTTTTTCTTTAAAACTGGACAACCCCCTCCCCTTGGCTAGCAGAAAAATCTCAATCAATCTCTAAACTGGTGGAGAGATGGAGGTGGTTTAAATCCCCCAAAACAGAGGAGACAGGGACAGTACAGATGGGGTCAAGCAAATAGATGGAAGAGAAGAGGAATGGGGATATGGTTGGGTCAGTGGGCAGAACTAGAGAAGCCGCTGCTCCCCCCCCCCCCCCCCGGGCAACTTTAGCTGTTTGGGTTGGTAAGAGACTGGCCAGGGAAGATGGGTACATGGACCATGAAGCAGGCAGATGGAGGGGCAGAACAACAGGCAAAGGAGGAGGAACCACCACCATCATCTCCCCCTCAGCTGGGAAGGCAGGAGAGGAGCTGCCACTGTCTCCCCCCACCCCATTGCTTCAGGCAGGCAGCAGCAGTGCTCCAGCTGAGTAGCCTGGCAGGCAAGAAGCTGGCCCACTGAGTAAGTGGAGAGAAGAGAGACTGAAAAATATGCATGTGAAACATTAATTCCTAAGACTGGGGTGGGGTGGGGGTAAAATAGGCATGAATAGGATGGCAACCACAGCATTACTACAAGGCTCTATTTTTCCAGCCAAGATTGTAGTCTGGCTTCTGCTGTGTCCAGTTCTTTCTTTCTTTCTTTCTTTCTTTCTTTCTTTCTTTCTTTCTTTCTTTCTTTCTTTCTTTCTTTCTTTCTTTCTTTCTTTCTTTCTTTCTTTCTTGCTTTCTTGCTTTCTTGCTTTCTCTTTCTTTCTTGCTTTCTCAAAGAATGCATCAAAAGAATCTAGCATGTGGCAGACTAGAGAAGCTGAATTCTGCTCAGCACAAAGTTGTTTGCAAGCAATACCAATTGCTGACCTGAATTTATTAATCAGATTACATATTGTAAGTTTCCTGTTGCTCTTACACCAGTCTGTTTGGCTATATACATCTTTGTTCTATTGTATGTCAGAGGGCTTTTGAATTAAAGATATTTTTGTTTTAATGCAAACTGTCTAGCAAGGTCTGTTCTTGAATTACCCCCAGAGAACCTGTTCAGATAGAGGCTACAGCAGTATACTGGTATAGTGTTTGCCAAAATAAATGGTGCTATCATTTTAAATTATTGACAGATGGCTAGAACATCATGATCTTGGGTTTTGGTTTGTTGCTTTTCTCAAGGGAAACAGAAATAGTGGATATAAGACACTATGGTTCGATTTGGGACTTCAATGAAGACAGTGAATACAAAATTTAATAAGACATATTTCATACAGAGGTGTAAAGTTGTCATCTTTGATCATAAAGCAGAGATTGGACTGCTCATGCCAAGTAACTGTCAATGCACTGCTCAGGTTTTATCTGTTTCTTTGCTATAGGGCCAATACTATGTCATCACTATTAAATATCAGAATTATAATAGATTGGGGTACATAGACATGAAGGCTTGGATTCAGCAGAAGATTTCTACAAATAGAGCAGGGGTTTCAGCAATTTCCCTTCCTGCTACAGGTCTCTGACACCCCCATGCTGTTCCTTGCCTTCCAGGAGCAACATCTTTTGTTCCAGGATGAATAGGGAAGAACATAAGTCTCAGTCTGCTGAGCAGAAATTACTTCTGGATCCATGCCATAGATTACTGACTGGCCTGAATATGAAGCTACCTTAAACTGAATTAGTTCACTGGAGCATCAATGTTAATACACTCAGACTGGCAGCATCTCTCCAGGGTCTCAGACAGGTGTTTTTCACATCACCTACTACCCAATCCTTTTAACCAGAGATGGCAGGGATTGAACCTAGGACCTTCTGCATACCAAACAGATGCTCCACCACTGACCCATAGCCCATAAACTGTATCTGTTGAGTTACATATTTTATTAATGTTATTCATTTATTTATATCCCATCTTTGTGTTCAAGGACACCCAAGGCAGATCAAAATATGAAACATTTGAAAAGGCAGATCATAATTTCATACAGCTATGATGATCTGGACATTACTACAAAAGTTTGCAAGAAATAGAGTAGGCATATAATAGAACCAAGGAAGAAGATACTGAAGCATTATAAATATGAACGGACAAAATTAGGAAAGCAAACGCACAATGTTAGTTTTGTAACAAGCAAGGGATGATAGAAGATAGATGAGGTTGCTTTAATTTCTTACAGACTAACAGTAAAAAACCTAATGCCTTAAACCTAATGCTATTTACCAAATTTATCTCATAGAACCTTACTGCGATTATCAGTCTCTTCCTGTTTGGGAACAAACATTACATGTGCAAAACACTGTTTACTTAATACTTTCTTTCCATATGTGTGTATTGTCACCACCAGGAATTTGATTTCAATCCCCTTTTTAATTTCTCCTAAAGTAGCATGTCCAAGCATCAAAGCAGTTTCAAAGGGCTATATGGTCCTGAGAAAGTTACTAGTGTGGAATTCCCGGTTAAATTAAAGAAATTAAAATTTTATATATATAATTTCTTTAGTTTAAAAGTTACAAAAATAATTTCCAAGAACAAAACAATCTGAGGTGATAACTTCTGCTGAGGTGACTTTCACTTCACATCAATCCACTTTCTCATTCCTTTACATTTCTGAGATCTTATAAGCATTTGACTCCATTTCTAGTCTCCTAATGTTTTCTACCTATTTCTTTGGCCAGTTCTGCACTCCAAATAACACTAGGATGGACTCCAGTCAGAAATCTGTTTTCTAGGCAGTCAACATCACACTGTTTACTTCAGCATCTTCCTACTCTCAATTTAGAACAAAGTCAAACTGATGGACTCTCTCTCCCTTTCTGTACAAAACCCTTCACAAACTGTCTCCAGTATCAGCCCATCACCTCACTTTCTCATCCCCCTTCCCTCTACAACTTACCTGTCATTTTAAAGAAACACACACACACAACATTTTAAATCATTACATTGACAGAAGATGAATTGTTGGAGAATTATTGTTATCTTCAATTATTGCAAAGAAAGTCAGCAGAGACAAAACTGGAAGAACTAAGGCAGTGGCAAGGTCAAAGATGATAACAAAAAAAGCATATCAAAGAATATTTGTACTATTCAAATCCAGCATAATGACAATGATGACATTAACATGAAGATTTCGAAGGAACTCACTGTGCAGATCTCCAAACCCAGCTGCTTTATGTGGCAATGATATGATTCTAGAACGCATTACAAAAAGAGAAGAAGGTGTGAAGGAAGCCTAATTGAATCCCTTAGAAGATATTAATGATTAAAATAATTGTGCAGTAAGTCACACTGATAAATGATCTAATTGCTAAGGTCTAATAAACACTGGTTAATCATAAAATATGCTACCCCAATTTTCTTCTATGATGGAGAGAAGAAATGATACATGTTACTGACATAAATCTAAACTCCTGCAACACTTGCATGCCCCATATAATGAAAAAGTGAATCCATGAAGTATATATATATCCTTATCAATGTTTTGAAAGGAAATGAAATTATTAAGAATTTTAGCTGATGACAGAAAGTAGACGGCATAGCATCTGTTCTAAGTTTTTCTGAACAGAATACAGTTCATCTGTTTTTCCATAGGAAATCAAACTGCAGAAGGTAATACCCAGGTCCCCCAGACTAACCTGTAAAGTTGAAAACATAACAAAAACTTATTGAAACAACAGGAAGTCAGAAAGATAAGGCAGAGGACTGGTATATGATGTTCTATACATTAATTTTACATTTATTTTGGCCATATTGTTAAAAACCACCACTATCAACACATCAAGATCCTTTGCTCTCACAAGCTTCATTGTACATAACCACTGAAATGTTTTATTAGGAACATATTCTAAGCAAATGGTCCCCAATAGTCATTTGCCTCCATTACTGCCTCTCTCTTCCATGACTACTACAAATCCTTCATTAAAACAGTAATATAACAGAAATGCTTTGATAGGCTTATAAACTAGGTGACCTCCCATGAAGTCATTAGGTATCATACCGGAGAGGAGCTGGGGTGGTAAAATAACAGAAAAGTTTGTTTTCTTCTTTGGTAATGCATCTAAAATTGTTCCAACATTTGCTCTTAACTGTCTGTTAGGCAGGAAACCACTTTGGTTTTCATGAATAAATGTTTTTAGTATTCCCTTTAATCTTCTTGCTAAAATCACTGCACATATTTTATAGTCATTGTTTCGGAGTGAAATTAATCTGTAGTTTATAACATTGGTTGTCTCCTGGTCTTCCTGCCCCCATCCCCCATTGTTTCCAATGGGAGCTAATAGGAGATGGGGGCTACACCTTTGAGGGTCCATAACTTTGGACCCCCTGAACCAAATTTCACCAAACCTGGGTGGTATCATCAAAAGAGTCTCCTAAAGATACCCTAAAATTTTGGTGCTGCTAGCTTAACAATTGCACCCCTGACAGCAGGCAGCCCCCAAATTTCCCCAGATTCTCCTTTTAAATCCACCTCCTTCAGCATGGACTTAAAGGGAGAATGTGAGGTCCCCAGTTTAAACAACATTGAAAGTGATGCTGCTTCAGGATGGGAGAGAATCCACCCCAAAACAGCATCACTTTCAATGTTGTTTTAACTGGGGACTCCAGATTCTCCCTTTAAGGTAGATTTAAAAGAAGAATCTGGGCTCCCTAGTTTAAACACCATTGAAAGTGATGCTGCTTGGGGGTGGATTCCAGTTAGAGATGATGCTGACGTTTGTTTGGCAAATGTTTTGCTGGGGGTGATTTGTGAGAGATTTACATGCTTAATACCCACTTGCACTGGCTTCAAGCTGTTCCTCAGGCTAACAACCTACCTCATATGCTTGGTGTGAGGACAAAATTAGGAAAGAGAGTTGGTGAGGAGAGAGCCATGTATGTTTTGCTGGGGGGTGAGAGGTGTTTTGTGAGCTTGTGGTGCAAAAAATCATTGTTTAGTTGTGGTGGGGGAGGTTGGCCAAACTCAGGTTTTGTCCCTGGGCTCCAGTTTGCCTAGATATGCCTCTTCCCAGAGCTAGTGGTATCTTCCTTAGTCCTGCTAATTAGCTCTGAGCCAGAAGCCTGTGCTAGTTCAAGCTCTACATATTCAGCTGGTATCTCTCTGCAAGGCTCAGTTAACTCTTCCTCAGACAAGCTTGTCAGCTGCAGCAGGGTAGACCATGACGAGTTCTTTGGTTGACCCCCACCAATAGGGTATGGAGAGTCTTCTGCTCAGATAATAGTTTTTTTTGTTAACATAGGCTTCAATAAATAAAATCATGTCTACACATACAATCTACAATGAAAAAACACATGAACCAGAGCTCAATCAAGTTATCAATGCAGGGCAAAATCTATCATTAGATGGGGTGGCAGATCAAGGAGGGTGGCATGCAGTCAAGTTGCAAAAAAAAGAAGAATGCTAGGGTTGGAGTTCTTGGGTAGGGAAGCAATGGAGTCTGCCATCTTTTCATCTCTTCTGTGCTTCAGTGTATTGTTCCAATGTTTTCTTTATTTTCTCCTGTATTTCCATGTTGATCTTTCAGAATGTATAACTGTGCTTTAAATTTCCCCTTGATTTCTTGGATCTTGTGGAACTGGTCTCACATTCTTCCTTTTTTCTTTTTCTCTTCTGCTTCTTAACATTATTAATTACTAGCGGGGCCTGGCTACGCATTGCTGTGGCAATTATCCTTCTCATCACAGTCTGCAACCCACACAGATGTCCATGCAGGTCCAATAATCCGCAGCATAGCCTTTTGGGGTGGTCAAATGGAATCCCTCTTTCCCTTTTCAATTCACATTGTTATATGGTGGTGTCTTTTTTTTTAGTATACAGTAACCCTTTCCATTCTACAATGGAACTGTCCAGAGTGTGAATACCGCTGTCCATGAGGCTGGTTGACACGCACAGTCCTGGCTTGGGTAAGGCAGAACTGGGGCAAGAAGGCTATCCCAGTCAGGCAGCAGAGGCAGGGTGGTGAGGCGCTCAGATCGAGGCCAGCTCCCTGGGTTCTTAAAGGGCCACGTGCAAAAGAAGCGGAGCCAGTAGTGTTGGTTCGCCCCCACCCCGCGGATTTTCTTTGAAGAAAAAGGCAAACTCCAGCTCGCTTTTAGTAAAAGAGAGCTGTGGCAAATATGGGTGAGGAAGTGGGTAAGTGGTGGTTGGATGTGAGGGAGGGCAGAGTAAGGTGTGTGAGGATGAAGTGGATGTGTATGAAAGTATGTGTGTTGTGCGGTAGCAGTGGGTGAGGCACAGAGAGTGAAAGTTACCTGCGTGTGAGGGGGGGAACCCCACCTGGTGTCTCACATGGCAAAGTGTGTATGTGTTTCACTTCCCCTCGTATTACCTAACAGTATTACCTACTTGCTGTTTTCACAGCTCATCTCTGCCCATCTGCGCGAACATCCTAAGCCCTCATACCAAGCCCTCAGGCCACAGACAGACAGGCTGCACAAACATTCTAAGGGTGACAGTTAAACACAAACAGCTTCATGGCCTGGTGCGCCAGGAAAAAGATGTTTTACTTGGCTCAGGTATGGACTTTTGGCGCTTTGAAGGTCCAATTACCTGCCCGCAACAGGGAGGAACGTCCTGTGAAAATTTGGGAGCGATCCGTCCAGCCGTTTCAGCGTTAGGGAGTGACTAACAAAGTCACTGTTAGCTTTTTATATATATAGATAATAGTTCTCTTTGCTGAAATGCTGCATTTAGACTTTTACAGTATTTATCACCTTTTACTTTTGATCTCAATTTTAACAGGGTCAGTGGTAATTACTGATCTGCAGACAATGTTGTACTCATGTGAAAGCCTATTACATCTGCATTGAGTATTTTGCCATTGTTTAAGAAGAAAGCTTACAATTTAAAGCCTATGAAATTTACATTGACCTTTTGCCACTCTTCAAGAAGGCGGCTTAAAATTTCGTTCAACATACTTCAAACCCTTGAAGAGCACGACAGCAAAGTTTATACTAGTAACTTTCCAGCTTTAGGGGTGCTTTGAAGTGCTTTTTTCTTTACATTGTTATTAGACGATTGAGGTTCTTTACTTCTTTGTGATGTTTTGAGAACTCCTGGAGAACTGGAGGAGGGCTAATGTTATTCCCATCTTCAAAAAGGGAAAAAAAGAGGACCCAAACAATTACCGTCCAGTCAGCCTGACATCAATACCAGAAAAGATTCTGGAGTAAATCATTAGACAGTGTGTAAGCACTTAGAAGGGAATGATCACTAAAAATCAACATGGGTTTCTCAAAACCAAATCATGCTAGACTAATCTCATCTCTTTTTTTGATAGAGTGACACGCTTGGTAGATGAAGGGAATGCTGTTGATGTGGTATACCTAGTTTTTAGTAAAGCCTTTGAGAAGGTGCCCCATGACATTCTTGCAAGTAAGCTAGTAAAATGTGGACTGGACAATGTTACTGTTAGATGGATTTGCAATTGGTTGACAGACTGAGCAAAAAGAGTGCTCATCAATGGCTCATCTTCATCCTAGAGAGAAATGACTAGTGGGGTGCCACAGGGCTCTGTCCTGGTCCCAGTACTATTCAATATTTCTATCAATGACTTGGATAGTGAAATAGAGGGAATGCAAATCAAATTTGCAGATGATACCAGAAGACAGAGGCAGATTCTGCATGGGCCAAAAACAGCAGTGTGAAAATGGAGTGAAAACGGTGTAAACCCTTTTACACTCTTTCAAACCATTTCACACTGTTTTCACACCGTTTTCACACCATTGTTTTCAGCCCATGTGGAATCTGCCACAGTCGGGATTCAAAATGACCTGGACAGGTTAGAGAGACAGATCAAAGCTAACAAAATGAACTTCAACAGAGATAAATGTAAGACAACACTACATGTGAAAAGGATCTGGGAGTCCTAGTAGACCACAAGCTGAACATGAGTCAGCAGTGTGATATGGCAGCCCAGAAAGCCAATGGAGTACAGTGTCTAGATCAAGGGACATAATAGTATCTCTCTATTCTGGATTGGTCAGACCTTACCTGGAATAATGTGTTCAGTTCTGGTCACCACAATTCAAGAATGATATTGGCAAGTTGGAATGGGTCCAGAGGAGGGCAACCAAAATGGTAAAAGGTTTGGAATCCATGGCCTATGAGGAGAGACTTAGGGAGCTGGGTATGTTTAGATTGGCAAAGAGAAGGTTAAGGGGTGACATGATAGTCAAGTTTAAATATTTAAAGGGGTGTCATGTTGAAGAGAAAGCAAGTTTGTTTTCTGCTACTCTAGAGACTAGGACAAGGAGTAATGGGTTCAAGGTGCAGGAAAAGAGATTCTTCTGCCAAAGCTCAAACCTGCCCTCTCCACAGAGTTGCTTGTCAAGAGCAGCTCATAAATAAAATTGTTCTTTCCTTCAACAGCTCTCACTCGCACTAAACAGCTCTCACTAGATCAAAGGGTCTCCCTGCCCTCCATCTGAGCATACCTTGAATAAATTCTTCACGCTATCCCTTCCTCTACTTGCTAGATATAGCACCATTGCACAATTCTTCCATGCATCTCTAAAGTAAAAAAAGCAATGCCAGTGGAGACCTTTGATCTATCCTCAAGGCAGTTTACCAAGCATGTTATTCACATTTATCACACTGATACAATGGACTGGACTGGGTGGGGGCTGGATAGAGGTAAAGCAACCTTCTTCCCCCAGAGTTTCCCACAGCAAAATTCTTCCCTTCATTACTCACAATCTGTGTTAGTATTCACAGTACTTGCTTCTTCTGTCCAGCAAAGTATATATTATGCCATTCACATGTATTTATTGTGTGAGTAGAAACTGCTGTGGGATTAGCAGACTCTTCCGGGGCTTTTAGACTCTGTATGTGAGCCCTCTAGGTATGCAGTTGGAAGGTAGTACTTGTGAGAAGTCATAAACCTGACAGGAAGTACGAGTGAAAATCAAGGCAAAGCATCTGCTGAAAGAGTCATTTATGACATGGAGCAGAGACTGAACTCTGGGATTTACTTATTGGGTTTGTTTCTGGACAACACTCTGAAATGGTACCCAGAGGTTATTTTCCTCAGGGCTTTTCAGGTATGTGATAGGAAATGGCTGACCTGAAAGCCTGCCAGGTCCTTGGCTAACCTCTGAATGGGTTGTATATGCAGGGGGGGGGGGGTGGCAGCTGATTGATATTCTGTGAGTGACTGAAGCTTTCCAAGTGATGCTCCCCCACCCCTACACTGCTGTGGGACAATAATAATTGTGCTGATGATGCAGTGAGACTTTGGTATCAGTTTGGTACTGTGGGGCAAGTTGGGTGGGGAGTCTCTGGGTAGGGAACAAGGGAAAAAATGGCAGCACTGCAGCCAGGATTTACCAATCCAGGATTCATTGATCATGTGTGGACCCAATTCTGGTTTCGCTACCAGAATTGTGTGGACCCAATTCTGGTTTCACTAATCACAGCTACAATAAATATTTTTATTTTATTTATTTATACCCTTCCTTTATCCCTAATGGGGAACCCAGACAGCATACATTCTTCTCATCTCCTCCATAATGGTTTCTTGATTTCTGAACCAAGTCAAAAGCTACAAGTAATATATGGTTGCTTTTATTCCAGATACTGGATGTGCACTTCTTCTATGTGTAACAAATGAACACTGTCTGTGAGAAAGGAAATCTCTGTATTTTGAAATGATGCCCAATATTTTCTTGGAGGTAGCCCAACAATTTCTAACAGAAGAGAGTCAGTGAAATGTGAAGTTCTTGCTTTCCTCCCCAAACAATGTTCTACAGCTAACAGTAATAATCATGAATGAAACAGAAAGCCTAAAGATAATAACAAAACATAGTCAATATTTCAGAAACTGGGCAAAAAAATTCATAATACTATAAACTCAACAAGAGATTTCTTAAAAACTTTACTAAGTAATGACCACTACGCCTCCAAAATATTAGTACAAGAGATGCAGTTTTACATTTCCTTACTCCTCCTTGCATGATGAGTAAGAAAGTATTTTCTTATTTTTCTGTCTATCATTGAAAATACTGTCAAGATGTTCTCTTGCAGATACAATGTATCACTTATATAATTTCTATGACACACACATTCAGAAGGACTGAATTTAGCAAAATGAAAGGAGACATCACTACAGCAATTATCTGGTTTTACTGAGTCATTTAAGAAAAGAGATTTCTTATCTGTTTCCATACACTATTCAAACCTTCCTACTACCTAAACAGCTTAGGCCAGGATATTTGAAGGACCATCTTCTCCCATGCAGTCCAGCCTGCCCATTGAGATCTGCCTCCCAAATCCTGCTCTCTGTGTCTCTGCCTTGAGATGAGACAAATGGTGACTAGAGACAGATGTTGCCACACTGACCTATGGTGAGCTAAGGGAACCCTGTTTGGAGGACAGTGTTGTCTCTACCCATCTCAGCCAACCCTTGGGGTGTTTAGCAATGCAGTGCCAAAATGGGGAGCCTATTATTTGCATTGACTCAGTGAACCCACAAGGAAAAAGAACTATGTCTGAACTTGACCCCTTGCATAATGTCTCTCTCATGCCCTGGCAAGCATTCCCATCTCCAGCCCTGGACCATACACCCCTGTGAAGACAATGGATGTGTTATTGTGCTTGTCTGCCCGGTTTTATACTAATGCAATGCTTCTTCTTCTGACTAATGATTGTCTCATTTACATTGTCATTGTTCTACAGCTGCAATTTCATCAGCCAGTTTCCCCCTTAGAAGCACTCCCAAGCTTGAAACATCAAGCTGATGCCTCAACCCACTAGATCAATGACCCAATCATTAAGGTTGATGTCTGTCTCTTGTCTTTTCCCAGAAAGTAAGGACTTCTCTTTATCCAGGGAAATTAAAGATCACTCTGCATAACCGAGGGTCTGTTTTTCCCTATATGAAGCCCCTTCTCCCAGTAGCTAGTGTTCAATATCTCTGGACACTTCTTTGTCTGTGATGTTGCTCCACAATGTGTTCTTCTTCATCCAGAGCTAAGCACAGGTTGCTCTTCTCTGCTCATTGGATTATTCCACTCCAAGATCAGTTAACTATAACCCTTACTCCCCAGTTCTCTCATCTATTCCAGATCTATCTCCTCACAACTGCTTATATCATAGGACTATGTGTTCTGCTGCTTGGATTATTGTATACCCCCCACTATCCCTAAATAAAACTGTTAAACTTTATTCACTCTCCTGCGAGTTTTCATGCAAAAGCTCTCAAGATCTCATGCTGCCTGATCTTTTGCTAAGCTTAGGCTGATTCTGCATGGGCCAAAAACAGCACACCATTTTCACACCACTGTTTTTGGCCCATGCGGAATCAGCCTTAGAGTCTGCTCTCACTAATTCCCCACTCTAAAAGGGACAAATTCCCACCACTTCAGGTAACACAGGGGTGGTACCTTGCCTTGAGAATGTTCTCCCCCCTTGAGGCTCATCTGGCTCCTGCAATACTGTATTTTGAGTACCAAGCTAGAATGTTTCTTTTTATTCAAGCTTTTAACTGAGTTTTATCTTTTATTTACTTGCTTGCTTACTTATTCACTCACTTACTTATTAAAACATGCCTGCCCCTGAATCATACATAGCAAATGTGAAAGTGAGCAAGATCATATTTGCAGGTAGTAAAATCCAGCAGCCTAACATTTACATATTGTTTTTTAATTTTTAAAGATGAAGGATTTTTTCTTATGAGATTGGTATCTATATATTGCTGTTATTATTGTTTGATTTCTAACCTGCTCTTTCCCAACAAGTCAGGCTCAGGTTGATTTACGACATAATTAAATATATAATTTCAATTAAAATTATCAGAACTTCCAATATTAAAAGGTCTAGATGGCGGCAAACATTTTCAAGACCAATGATGGGAATATAAGAAGGCAAGCAGAAGGAAAAACCGCTGAATTTAGTATAGGGAATAACAGTAGATTCGCAATACTTAAAATAGGAAAATTGAAAAAGAAAGAATGGAAGGGTGGGGGTGGCCAGATAGATGAAACCTGTCTGTGATCTCAACCATATGCCTGGCGGAACAACTCAGTCTTACAAGTTCTGAAAAACTGTAGCAGATCTTACCAGGCCCTAGTCTCACTAGATACAGCATTCCACCAGGCCAGGGCCAGACTCAAAAAACCCCTCTGGTTGAGGACAGCCAGGTTACTTTGGGGGCAGGGACCACTAGAAGGTTACTTCCCAATAAGTGTAATGCTCTTGAGGGAGGTGGATATCAGCAGAAGCAGTCATGAAGGCACAATTTAGAGCTTTAAAGGTCAATACCGGAACCTTGAATCTGGAGCCATTGCAGCTGATAGGACAAGTTAGATATAAATGCTCCATGGTCAGGACCTATGCCACTGCATTTTGGAGTTTACAGGTCAGTCTCAGGGTAGTCCTGTGGAGAACGAGTTACAGTAGTCTAACCTGGAGGTGACTATTGCATGGGTCACAGTGGCCATCATAACAAGACAGGAAGGGGACCAGATGCTGGACCTGGCACACAGGTGGAAGAAATACCACTGGCTATATTTGTGACCTGTGTTTCCATTTATAAGGAGGCATTCAGTATCACTCCTAAACTTTTAACAATCTCTGCTGGTGTTAATCACATACCATCAAGAGTTGGTAACTGGCATTCCAATCCTGAATTTCCTCAGCCCACCCACAGGACTTCTGTCTTCGATGAATTCTATTTCAGTTGGACTGTACCACTGGGGCAGTATCTGGGCAGTGGTCCATCAACAGATATAGCTGTGTCATCTGCACACTGATGACAACCCATCCTGAAACTCTGGACTAGCTGGGTGAGGGGGTACATATATAAAAAAGGTACCTTTGGAAGGAGCTGAATTGCCTGTAGAATTCTTTGTCTGTGTCCAGAATTAAGTATTCCAATTTCCAACAGATCCTGATCCTCCATAACAATGCTTCCCTGAAACAAAGAGGAACAAATGCTGTGAATAGCTTGATACATAACATACTATTGGATTTAAAGCTGTATTGTTTTATTATTTAAATTTTATTTATATAGTGACATAAATGTGCATGTCCACAAGCAAGCCCCTGCCCCAAGGAACTTCCCAATTTAAAATCTGGTACACAAAAGAAAGGAAAAGGATGAGCAGTTCATGACCTGGACGCAGTTTCCCAACCCTTCGCCACTGGTTGCCTGCAGCTTTGAGTATAAATACTTCTGCCTAATTGATGAATACTTTATGGAACTAATGAAGTGAGCTCTGCCTCAGAAATGCTTATCCTGGAATAAATTTTGTTTATCTTTAAGATGTCACGGAAGTCCTCTTTCATTTTACTGCTATAGACTAACATGGCTAACCATCTGAAAATACAAAGAAGGCAGTGATCTGTTTGGTTATCATATTACAGGATCTGCATCTCTTGTGTAGTTTCAAAAGGCTTCTAAAAAGAAAGTATTTAGAAGAATCTTTAACTCCGAAAGGTGATTGCTTTGTGAGGGTGAGTTTTGATACTGTACTTGTTACTTGTCTTGTGCTCCAGTTTTCTGGAAGAAAGACAGGCTTATAAATATTTTAAATAAATAAATATTAGATAATGTTCTTATTAGCTCTTACTTTTTAAAGATATACACTATTCTGTAATAAATACTCAAATAATAATTTCATTCAACATATTGTACTTATATGAATGTGATCAGAATCAGGAGATCTTTGTTTAAAAGGAAAGCTACTAATAGTATCAACAGAGAAAACAAATCACCTCGTTAGTCATGTGTTATAGGAGCATTCTAGTCAATACACTGCCTATTTTTAGAAACTGATGAATTACAGAGATGGAAGCTGCTTTTGTGGGCATTTAAGAACATAAGAACATAAGAACAAGCCTGCTGGATCAGACCAAAGTCCATCTAGTCCAGCTCTCTGCTACTCGCAGTGGCCCACCAGGTGCCTTTGGGAACTCACATGTAGGATGTGAACGCAATGGCCTTCTGCGGCTGTTGCTCCCGATCACCTGGTCTGTTAAGGCATTTGCAATCTCAGATCAAGGAGGATCAAGATTGGTAGCCATAAATCGACTTCTCCTCCATAAATCTGTCCAAGCCCCTTTTAAAGCTATCCAGGTTAGTGGCCATCACCACCTCCTGTGGCAGCATATTCCAAACACCAATCACATGTTGCGTGAAGAAGTGTTTCCTTTTATTAGTTCTAATTCTTCCCCCCAGCATTTTCAATGTATGCCCCCTGGTTCTAGTATTGTGAGAAAGAGAGAAAAATTTCTCTCTGTCAACATTTTCTACCCCATGCATAATTTTGTAGACTTCAATCATATCCCCCCTCAGCCGCCTCCTCTCCAAACTAAAGAGTCCCAAACGCTGCAGCCTCCCTCTCCTCATAGGGAAGGTGCTCCAGTCCCTCAATCATCCTTGTTGCCCTTCTCTGCACTTTTTCTATCTCCTCAATATCCTTTTTGAGATGCGGTGACCAGAACTGGACACAGTACTCCAAGTGCAGTCGCACCACTCCAAGTGCGGTCTTTTTACTATGCTCTCACATCAGATCCTGATACCTACAGTTAGAGGACTGTATTGTAAGTTTACTTTTACTTTTATGAAATATATTATGAATACTATGGTGTAAGGGTTTAAAACACATTTTTTAATTTATTCGATAGTGGGGTGCTGTGTGGTTTCCAGGCTGTATGGCCGTGTTCTAGCAGCATTCTCTCCTGACGTTCACCTGCATCTGTGGCTGGCATCTTCAGAGGATCTGATAGTTGGAAAGGAAAGCAAGTGGAGTATATATACCTGTGAGTAAAGGTCAATAGGTGAGGCATCTGAATAGAAGTAGTCTGGACTTTGTTCCCTTTGATTATCTGTATTCATCCTGTGCCTGTGTGGAGCTGATATATACAGGTATATATACTCCACTTGCTTTCCCCAGTGATTCCGGCCGTGAAAGCCTTCCACAATACATTATACGATAGTAATTCCTCACCTCTCTCTTTTTGCTTTATATAGGTGAATTAGCAGATTGAGAAATCTTATTATTTAAAGCTTATGTTAATTGACATTATTGTATAATATGTGTATTTATATATTTATTTTTATGTGCAGAAAAACAAGTTTACTCCTGGAGGGGAGAGAAAAATCTTGCCTGCATAATGTAAGTGCACATGGGATAAGGCCTTTAAATTTTGAAAATTACAAGAAAAAGTGGAAAGTATTTAATGTATATATACTGATATTTGAATTTATACATTACAGATTGGATTGAGAAAGGACTACCAAAATAAAACCAAATCTGGAGCTTTTTAGCCAAATAAGACTGCTTACCTGTTGGATTATTTTGAAAACATTTAGAGTTGTTACCAGGAAACAAAATTATTTTGTGTATTATTGGTTAAGATAGGCCGAATCCCCACCGGGAAATTCAATCTAGATCAAACCAAGTTTGAAAATAAACTGCACCTTTTTATCGAGGTTTCAACCTCCCCACCGCAACATGTTTCCAGTGAAGACATCTAGGCCTATGTCAGATTCAAGAAATGTAACATTCCCCAATACCACACGATCGGCTTGGCAGGTCTCTCCTGATTGGCTGTCATGCCATGCTGGGGTGAGACCTTTTTTTCCTCCCATAAAAACGTGCTCATGTTATGACATTAGCATGTCAGGACATCTCCCCCGCCCAAGTTTCTGGTTGGTTATCATTCTCTCGGGCTCTTATGAGAACAGCACTGCGCACACTGATTGGTTGTAAGGCATTTGCATCATGCTCCACGGCGGGAAATTTGAACCAAGATTAGACCCCTGATCCTCCCCTCCAAATTGGATCAAAGATGTGTGTTTTTTAATATATTATTAATATAATATATAGTACTTTCAAGCAGGGATAAGGGGGAGAAGACTTTTAGCCAAAGCAAAGATGCGGGATAAGGGGGAGAATGAGTGCCAGAACCAGGATGAATCCTGGTTCGTCGATCAGGCAATGGGGAGTTCTTCCTGAATTCTTGATATTTTGCGTGAGTATCACATGATTAATTGGCCATGAGGAATCGGCTATATACTCACTTAGTGAGTTAAAGTGTGCCTTGGTGTAATTTCTATTGTCTCTACCCGTAGTTAAAACATGAAGGCCTTCTCATAGAGCTGATTTCAGAGCTAGAATTGAGTTCAGTGGCATCTCAGAGAGCAAAAAGATTTTTTTTGGGGGGGGGGGGTTATGTTTATGAAAACCAAAGCTCTGATGAATCGAACTAGCCCAGCTCTTGTAAAAGAGTAGAAGAAGAGTTTGGATTTATATCCCCCCCTTCTCTCCTGTAGGAGGCTCAAAGGGGCTTACAATCTCCTTGCCCTTCCCCCCCTAACAACAAACACCCTATGATGTGGGTGGGGCTGAGAGAGCTCCGAAAAGCTGTGACTAGCCCAAGGTCACCCAGCTGGCGTGTGTGGGAGTGTACAGGCTAATCTGAATTCCCCAGATAAGCCTCCACAGCTCAAGCAGCAGAGTGGGGAATCAAACCCGGTTCCTCCAGATTAGAATGCACCTGCTGTTAACCACTAAATTAAAATCATGCAATAAATGGATCTGCTTACCATGAAGAGAGTGAAAAGTGAAAGTGGGCCTAGAGGAAACATGTCTGTACAAGAATCTTGCTGCGTGGACATTCACCTCTACCACATAGCAAACACCTTGTGAGTAATTTTAAGATGTCTGTTTTGGCTGCAACAGTTGTACAATTCCCTCCCCCCCCTTTCAACAACAACAACAACGTCTTTATTGGCATACAAAACCAGACAAAATTTCAAAGTAAAACAAGATTAAAAAACACAGTTAAAATTACTAATTTCCAGTATAAAATTTGCAACAGTCTCACAAAAGAGCACATCAGAGCTGTTTAGGAGGTTGGGTATCTTGTAACACTCTTGCTACTGAGAACATTGCAAGAAAATAGAATTCATATATTTCGTGCGTATCTTATCATATTTAGGGCATACAAACAGAGAATGGTCAAGTGTTTCAACTGTAACCAGATCACAAGAACAAACCCTTTTAGAACGTTCTATATTCTTAAATCTTCCCTTCAGGAGAGCTGATGGCAGCACATTACATCTTGCAGTAGCCAAAGCTCTCCTCTGGGTGGGATTAATCAGCAGACGAAGATATGTTGCCATAATTCCATGCTCGCATGGGATTAATAAAGTAGTCGGGGAGCAGGTTGTCTTGGCTGCAAGAGTCAAATAATGAAAATCAAGATCCAAGAGCCTATTCTTAACTAGTCTGAAGGTTTCCACCTTTGTGAGCATAAGGAGTGATTCCAAAGGGAAACCTTTCTAAAGATCGAAGTATACCATTCTGGAATAAAGTGATCTGATAACAAAGAGGGAATATAACAATTGGTTCCCACTAGAAAATGTATATGCAGCCAATATTTTATGGCCCTTATCCATGCCAAGGTTTCTAGAGTTGTTTGGCCCATCTCGAAGCACAGCGCAGCATAAGGCACACAACTAGGGAGCCCATTAGTTTCCGAAGGAATTTGGAATGAAATAAATTAGATTATTTATTTATTGCCGAAATCCAAATGGGGGAACCATACAGTAACAAGGAACCAATCCTAGCATCAAAAATCTTCAAGGCAGCAGGAATGTATTGATTGCCTTTACTGTAGAAAAAGCGATATATTGCTGTCATGTTTGTATGTGCCGAGGTATTTACTGCTGGTCCCGCCCTTTCGCTCATTAGTAATTCATCTTTGACAATCTTATAAAATACACAGTAGAATCTAGTCACAAAGGCTGATTCCGCATGGGCCAAAAACAGCAGTTTGAAAATGGTGTGAAAATGGTGTAAAAGGGTTTAAAATGGTGTAAAAGGGTTTATACTGTTTTCACACCGTTTTCACACCACTGTTTTTGGCCCATGCGGAATCAGCCAAAGAGAAGCTAAGCTAACAAGGTTCAAATAAAGCCAAGCCACTCATGAAGACTGTTCATGACCATTGCCTAGAGACTCCATTTTAAATGTGGAAGCAGGACTTTCCAACCAGTTCTCATCATGACTTCTCCATGACATTTCTCCATGACATGACTTCTCCATGAGCTGGTTGGGAGCCATAATACTAGTTCCTGGTTTATTAACAGGGACATTTATATAACTCATAGACTTTTAGCCAAAGCAAAACTATATAAAATATAGAATTTTAAATGAAACAGAAAAATTATCAGACCAAAACATTCAGACAAAACATCTCTGTAAACTCTAAAAGTAAAAGTAATGAATGAATGATCAGCAAGGCAAAAAAAAAATCGTTCATGCAGAGTATTGGAAAATCTTCCAAATAGTTCTGTAACTGGCAAAGCACTGATGCTGACCAATGAAAAATAGAAACAATAACCTGGGGCAACAAGAAAATAGATATGTCAACTACAAATAAAAGAGGCTGAGGACAAAAATTCTAAAGTAAAGAATAAGCAAATATATTCAATATCAGATATGAGAGACTTGCATCTTGAGGCCACTTCTTATTACAGCTAAAGTGCTACTAAATCCCTGTGCAATTTACTGGGAAGCAGAGAATCCCAAGCCATGTTTTTCACGTCAGCATTCAGAAGAAATGAAAAACCTGGAAAAAAAACCAAATTTAACTTGAACTTTACAGCAACAGTCCTGGTCAGTTCAGTTCAGTTTTATTACAGCCATTAGGCCAGCAAAAAAGAGCAGACAGTCCTGGTCAAAGTAGTTGCTGACTTAGAGCTAGCTTCAAGATGGAGAACTGAAGAGGAAAAACAGTGTGATGCCCCCAAAACTGCAGGCAGAAAGCCATTTGAATAGTTTCAGTTTCAGGGCAGAGGGATTGTATCTATGTGGGAACTGCATTTAACAATTGGGATACAATTTTGGAGCACCTGGATTGCCACAGAGAGAAGCCATAACATATTTTCTTGTTTACTTAGAAGACTTGATCAGTGGTACAGCCAAAGGCAATGACTGCAGCATGTAAATCATGGGTTATCTATAAAATATTCCACAATTGGCCTAGTTATAGAAAGTCTATCTCATTCAATTTCCAGTTTTGCTTGGAGGGCTGTTTGCCCATTCCTGTATATATTCTTGCTAAAGCTGGATTCTTATCTCATGTAAAGCACACTGCATGTCTATTATAAAGTCTTATTGAACTTATTTTAACAGTCTATGTAGAAATTTTACAGTACTGGAACCCCCAAGGCTGAATAGAAACAACTTCAATTGCATCAAAATTGTTTCTAAAAATACAAAAATGGTTGATTAAAGCCTTTTTTCCAAATTGTTCCAACAATTTGCTTTGCACAGGAAGAGGGCTGGATTTTGCTTATCCTTTCCATTTCAGCAGCTGGGGGCCTCTCACTCCTGTTACTGTGGCAACAAGATGACTGCTGTGATAAGATCTTATGTACTTCTTAAGAAGGGTTCTTAACCTTTGTCACAGCAAGCTTCTGCAACTGAACAAAATATTTTAAATTATTCATTTAAAATGTTGCTCTTAGAATTGCAAGATTTTAAACTACTTTAATACATGTGGCTTCTTTACCTGAACAGTAGAAATGAAAGATCCTTCAGCTCTGTCATGGATAAGCCCGTTCTAAAAAAGTCTAAACAAACAAACAAACAAACCTCTTCTAAACTTCATTCTCTCATTTTTGGTACAATCTACCCAATTACTGACTATATTTCCCACTTTGTCATCCAAAATCTCCTGTAACTAGAGAATCTGTATTGATGAAGGTAGAGAAAGAAGATTCCTTTGCTGAAGGCCAACTTGCCTTTCTATTCCACAGTTCAACAAAACTATAAGTAACTTGTTTTGATAACATGACAAATAAAAAGGACTCAGAGCAAATAAACCTTTTCACTTAAGGAGCTTCATAGGCATGCATACAAAGAAAATGCCTGGAAGCCATTTTGACATTGTAAATTTTACTGATTTTTCACCTTGACACAAAACACAACTAGGTATGCATGAGGTAATTTTTAATTTCAATAAAGATACCATATTGACTTCACAGTAAATTCAAAATATAATTTTAATCATATTCACAAATCCAGCAACAATCTTGGATATAGAATTTAATGCCTGGGAACTAATTCTAGAACACTTGAGAGAACTGCACCATAGGAGCATCAGTTTCAAAACTAGCTCTCAAAGATTGTATACATGTCCAGAATGATCACTCTATAGCCTTTCTTATCGGTAGAAATTCACATTCTGTGCCAACTAGAAAAAATGACCTGTTCCATTCCTGCCTTTAGTAGCTTAATCTTCAGGACAGCTCATAAATAATCATGATCTCCAGTTAAATCTGCATAAACTTCTTGTTAAAGCACAGGAGCAGCGGTGAGCAACAAGCTCGTAACTGGATACCATAAAAAAGACAATCATTTTTTAACAGTCCACTGCTACTGTCCACACACTATGTTAAACACATTAGTGGAACTATGTAGATTACCAGTTCAAATACTTTGCTAAATTTTAGTGTTATACCACGAATTACCACAGTAATCTTATTCAGAATGAAATGTAAATAGTTGCTGCTATTTACTAATGACCTTACATTCAGTAGCAGTACCAATGCTGAAATTATATTCTGTAACTCAAGAACTTCTAAAGCATTATAATAGCTATTCAAGGCATCTTCCTATTATTATTATTATTATTATTATTATTATTATTATTATTATTATTATTAATTTAATTCTTCACACACACAGTATTCAACATCTAATGAAAGTCTCTCTCAAAGACAATATATAATGTATTCCTATCAGTGGTGGGATCCAAAAATTTTAGTAACAGGTTCCCATGGTGGTGGGATTCAAACTGTGGCATAGCACCAATGGGGCTGGGTGGGGCACAATGGGGGCATGGCCGGGCATTCTGGGGGTGGGGCATTCCTGGGTGGGGCTGTGGCAAGGACGCAGCTGCTACACCAGTCCTTGGGTGGGAAACAGATGCATGCAGGTGCAGGCTGCCACGCACGCCGGTGCACCTCCTGCTAGACTGCTTCAAGTTCTGTGCGCTACTGCTGAGAGGAGGGGCGTAACTAAGACAAAAATCACGTGGCAAAATCACCAATTAGTAACTCCCTCTCGGCACACACAAATATTTAGTAACCTACTCTCAGGAACCTGTGAGAACCTGCTGGATCCCACCTCTGATTCCTATGATAAAAGTTCTCACTGCCATGTATGTGAGAACTAGAAATTAATAATAACATGTTTTCAAATAACTATTCTGTGTTTACGATCAGAAAATTCAAAGACGTTCTGTAACAGGATTATGAAATGCTACATGAAAAGCCAAAGCACAGGTTCAGAGTTATAGATTACACTGTAGTTATGCTGAATTACTCAATGTGCTTGGGACCTTCATCTGGATGACAAAGTAATACTGTACGAATTTAATGAATGAGGAAGGGAATGAGGAAGGGAAATGAGTGAGGAAATGAATAAGGGAGGGAAATGACTTACCAGTTATCTGGTTTTGATGGTGTGAAGAGTTCAGGAACATTCTGAAAGTGTCAGTTGGAGGATGTGGCTCAGAACACAGGAAGGGCAGTTAGTGAGTGAGGGTTTAACTGAAGCTGAAGCCCAGTTCGTTTTCTCCTGAGGTTTTTTTTCTTAATTAATTCATTAGAGCAACTTGTAAGCTTGCCTGTTATATGTAATAAACTACAAAAAAGAAGAAGTTTCTATGAGTGTATTGAATCAATAAGCAATTCAAGTAGAAGGGGACTGTGGAGTCTTCCTTGACATAGTGGCAAGCGGAGGGATTTTGAAATACACTCAGTGAGCATTTTGTTGGCAAGCAAAGAGTGTAAATTTGCTCTAGTACAAACCACAGATTTCAGTTGAATGTGCAGATGGACGAACCAGTAGTGAAACCTCGATCTAAAAAGGTGAATGAAGTGCAGGTCACACTGGAAGAGCCCAGAATATGCACACCATTTTCTCAGCTGAGCCAGAATCAAGCAGCAGAGTGGTAGCTCAAGAGTTGGGAGCCACGGGACAGCTGTTGAATGGCAAGGAGTTGAGATACCTGGATGACAATGACCAAGAAAGGTCTGTAGTACACCCCAGATGACTACCCAGAGTTAATGCAACCAGGCGGGATGAGTATAGATACAGGCGATTCCTCAGTACCAACCAGCACTGAGGGATGGATGAGGATGCTGCAAACGTTTATGCACGCACAAGAAACCACCATGAACTTGCTGATGCAGGATAGACAGAGGGAGTCGACTGCAGCTTGGCAGAAGAGACAGTTCCCCAGGTATCAGCAGGGTGAGTCAGTGGAAAGTTTTTTAGCTTTGTTTGAAGCTGCCTTGAGAGAAAATGAAGTTCCCAGAACAGCAAGTGAGGGCGTTATGGCCTTGCGTTGCTGGAGATTTAGCTCAGTTATTAGGTGAACTTACACTTGGGGAAGAAGCCACCTATGAGAATTTTAAAAGGCAGGCCTTAGCCAGATTTGGAAAATCCGAGATCCAGTTGAGAGAAGAACTGAGGGGAGCTTTCCCTAAGAGGAAGGAGAGCTATGTTGCTTTTATGGCTCGATTGAAACTTATAGTTCAGCAATGGTATAGAGCTGCAAAGGTTCAGTCCATAGAAGACTTTTTTGCAACTTGATAGCAAGAGAGCAATTTTTCACACACTCCCCGAAGGAAATCTCAGCTCTTGTTCAAGCTAAAGAGAACTTAGATTTATCTGACTTGGCTGCTTTCGCAGACCAGATGGCCGCCATAAAAAGCAAGGAAAGAAAACCAGCACGTTTTGTATCAGAGAGAATTGTTTAAAACCAACCCGAGAAATATTGAGTTTACGGGTAAAGATGGAGAAAAAGTTTGCTTCAGAGAAAGGACTTCTTTCCAAGGCCCAGTAAACCGGCTGAGATCTATACACCAAGGAATATAATCTGCTTTTTGTGTGGAGAAAGGGGTCACTTCAAATCACAATGTGCAAGAAATAAGAGAGAAACAAGAGTGCAACATGTTGGAAATAATCGGGTTTTGATTGCAAAATGAAGATTGGGAGGAGATGAATAAGTCACCAGGTAGTTCTGCGTGGTCCAGGTAAAGAGAAGAGCCGGTCACCGTGGTGTTGAAGAGCTCTGCTAAGTCCCTGGAGAAACTCTGCGCTGACAACTAAGAGATATGCTGGTGATGAGGAACTTGTTAAATCCACTGAACAAGAACCAAGAGTGAGAATGGGAGAGTTACAGCTGGTTGATGTAAATAGTGTGATATCTGAGGAACAGAGACAGTGGGTTGGAGATCTCAGGGCTATGAAAGTGTTACTTGGGGGGAAGTTGTGGGTGGAAGGTTCTGTTGACACAGGGGCAGATATAAGTTCTATCAACAGAAAGTTGTTAAAGCAAATAAGTCATCAGTTGGTGGGAAGGATGCAGGTTACCCCATATGAAGGACCCCTATGTACTTAGATTTAGTACTGATTCATATCCAGACTCCCAGAATTGAAAAGGACATATATGCCATTGTACATGATGTTTCTGATATGCCTTTTATAATTGGAGCAGATGTGTTGTACCAATCTAGACAAATGAACGCAGTAGTTACTAGGTCAAAGGCTAAAACAAGCACTGAGAAAAGAGAGAAACAGAAGGCTCAAAGGGGAATTAGTAGATATACATGAAATGTTTCCAACTTTATTTCCTTAAGCTGGAAAAAAACTTAAGTCAAATATAGGTGAGCAAAAAAGAAAAAGTGGGGTGGAAGTGGAGTTGACAGCAAAGCTGAGTTAACTAAGTCACAATTGGAGGAAAAGAAAAGATGAGTCATTAAGCACTCCTAGTCCAGCTATGGAAGTTGAAACTTTCCATTTTGAGGATAAAGAAAATGTATGTCATGAAAGGTCTGAGCAGTTTAAAACTGAACAAAGATCATGTACTACTTTAAAAGAGTTATGTGAAAAGGCAGAGGTGGCTTCTGGAGAAGTATCTAAAGAAAATCCTGAGAGATTTATATGGCAATCTGGCTTATTGTATCGCCAAAAATGGAGGCAGGGCTTTTCTGAGAAGGGAAAAGTAACCTTACAGTTAGTAATTCCAAGAAAGTACAGGGAAGAAATTTTAGAACTGGCTCATAGTGTCCCATTGGCTGGACATCTAGGAATAAGAAGGACTATGGAAAGAATTCAAAGGCAGTTTTTTTGGCCAGGGTTGACTAAAGCAGTTAAGGATTTTTGCAAGACATGTGATGTATGTCAACGGGTTGGGCATGCTACTGATAGAACTAGGTGTGAGCTACGACCCTACCCAGTAATTGATGAACCCTTTGCAAGGGTCAGTTTGGACATTTTAGGTCCTTTACCTAAAAGTAGTTCGGGAAAACAGTATATTGTAGTTATAGTTGACCATGCAACCAGATTTCCTTGTGCCTTTTGTGTGAGAAACATTACATCTGTGTCAGTAGCTAAGGCCTTAATGGAATTTGTGTCCACATATGGTGTGATGAAAGTACTAATGACTGATCAAGCCCCTAATTTGATGTCACAGGTGATGAAAATTTTCTGTGAGTTGGCTGAGGTTCAGCATGCCCCTGTAGTGGCGTATAACCCTCAGTCAAATGGTGTAGTGGAGAGGGCCATTCAGAACTACGGACAATTGTTGAAGTCTTATGTACTAAAGCATTCAAATTCATGGGATGCAAGCGGTACCATATTTGACGTTTGCTCTCCGTGATTCAGTCCAAGAAAGCCTAGGATTTAGTCCAAATCCAGTTATTGTTTTGAGTAAGAGATATCCAAGAGGTCCTTTGGAAGCTTAGCTGGAAAGGAGCAAAATTGGGAAGGCTTTACTGACAACTCTTGTCCCAAGGATGTAAATGCATATTTCTGTGAGCTGCAAAAGAACTCACTGCGAGGAAGTAAGGACAGCTGCAGCAGAGAATTTGAAGCAGAGCTCAGCAAAAGCAAAGACCTTACTTTGATGTTAAGGCTAGACCACGCGAGCTTTGCAGTGGGTAATAAAGTTTTATTACTGTCAGTGGATAGAAAGCCTGTTAAAGTTGGATGTGGCTTGGAAGGGACTCTTATAGTGATAATACAGGTTTTACCCAATGACAATTATGTAATTCAAAGAAGATGATGCGGCAGAGAACTGTGCATCTCTGCGAATAGGTTGAAACCCGTATTGTAGAGAGATCGGTAATGACTTTTCCAGTACAAGTTGACACTAGCACGCATAGATGAGTTTGTAGGAATGGAATTTTGAGGAAGTGTTCTTGATGTGAGTAAAGGATTCGAATTTCAAGATGGTTTATCAGAAGGGCAATGTAAAAGCAAGTTAGACATTTGTTAAAAAAGGACTTTTGAATTGTTGTTTTCACTGAACAGCCCGGTTTGAAGCTCCACCCTGATTTCCCACCACATTGACATCTGGAAGTGTTTCCGCTTTCCTAATAAAATACACACACCATACTCCTATATTAACAATCGGGTATGAAAGAAGTTGTGGAGAAGGAGGTTAAACAAATGTTGAAGTGGGATATTATTGAGGCCTCAGTAACAGTGCATGGGGAGCAACCCATAGTACCTAGTGAAGAAAAGAAAGCAAGAAGTGTCTGAGGGGTGACCCTCTCCTGAATTCAGACTGTGTGTGTAGACTTTAGAAAGGTTAATCTAATGACAACTCTTGATCCTTGTATCCCACACCTCACACACACCCGCTTTGGAGGAATTGGTGGAAAGATTAGCTAGTGCTAAGTTTATAAGCACCTTGGACTGTTCAAAGGGGTATTGGCAAATTCCCCTAACTAAAGAAGCCTCTGAGAAGAAACAGCCTTTGTATGCGGGCTTTGGGGCATTTTCTGTTCAATTCTAAAAGAGAGGAGAATGCCTTTTTTGGGTTAAGCGGAGCTGGTCCAAAACCTTCCAGAGGTTGATTGATTAAAGGTTCTTACTGGGTTAGATTATGCCTTTGGTTATCAGGGATGATATAGCCATCATATGTCCTCGATTCCTGGGAGACCCATTTTGAAACATATACGAATCGGTTTTACCCAGAAGGTTCAGGAAGCTGGGTTAACTTTGGAGGACCTGATAAGTGTCAATTTGGATGGAAGAATTTGATATACCTTGGTCACTGTGTCGTCAACCTTGGTCAAATTAAGCCTCTTGAAGCTAAGGTTGCCAGTATTAAGAATTGGCCTATTCCAACCACAAAAAAGGATATTCCAGTCCTTTTAGGATTAGTTGGAGTTTTATAGGAAAGTTCATACCTCAACTAAAGTGAACTAGCTACACCATTATCAGACTTATGTGTAAAAAGCGAGCTCCATTTAAAGTTGTTTGGGAAGCCGCATAGATGTCAAAATACTTTTGGCCACGGGTAAAAAGGGCTGTTGTGAAATGCTCCAGTATTAGTTGCTCCTGATTTTAACAAAACCATTTGGAAGTGTATGAACTGATAAAGCCTGAATCGAGGGAGTTTAGGTGCTACATTAGTTCAGAAAGGCGAAGACCAATTGATGGCATCCAATAGTTTGCCTTAGGAGAAAGCTGGTACCTAGGGAACATGCATACTCACCGATCGAGAAGGAATGCCTCGCCATGGTGTGGGGAATCAAAAAATTCCATCCTTACCTAATAGGGTCTAAGTTTATTGTAAGATCTGACCATAATCCTTTGGCCTTTTTGAGCAAGATGAAAAACAGCAATGCTCGTATTTTGAGATGGTCCTTAGCCCTACAAGATTATGAATTTGAGATTCGACATGTAAAGGGTAAGGACAATATTATTGCTGATGCACTAAGTCGTCAGGGTAATGGTTAATTATATATAATTGCCTGTATGATATGATTGGATCTAACTGAAATTTTGAGACATTTAGCCCCTAAATTTCAGCTGAAAAGGGGCATGTGAAGAGTTCAGGAACATTCTGAAAGTGTCAGTTGGAGGATGTGGCTCAGAACACAGGAAGGGCAGTTAGTGAGTGAGGGTTTAACTGAAGCTGAAGCCCAGTTCGTTTTTTCCTGAGGTTTTCTTTTGTTAATTCGTTAGAGCAACTTGTAAGCTTGCCTGTTATATGTAATAAACTACAAAAAAGAAGAAGTTTCTATGAGTGTATTGAATCAATAAGCAATTCAAGTAGAAGGGGACTGTGGAGTCTTCCTTGACAGATGGGTACTAGAAAAATGATGGGAGTGAAGTATATGAAAATTATATTCCTGGTGGAGTTGGAGGTGGTGGTTGTTTTTGTTTCTGGAGAAAATTCTGGAGGCAGGTGAATCTTTCAATGGTATGGAGAAAAACATTAAGTCTCTATTAAAAGGGACAATCCTATTGTTAAGGTCTGCTCACTTAGCTACAAGAAAATAAAAGAAGACAAAATTTTACAGTGAATTTCATTAAGGACCATAAAGCAATGGTCAGAGATTGGAGAAACCTGAGAAAATTATATTCCTGGTGGAGTTGGAGGTGGTTGTTGTTTTTGTTTCTGGAGAAAATTCTGGAGGCAGGTGAATCTTTCAATGGTATGGAGAAAAACATTAAGTCTCTATTAAAAGGGACAATCCTATTGTTAAGGTCTGCTCACTTAGCTACAAGAAAATAAAAGAAGACAAAATTTTACAGTGAATTTCATTAAGGACCATAAAGCAATGGTCAGAGATTGGAGAAACCTGAGTTTCAATTCCTACTGGATCTTGAGGTATACTGGGTGACTTTGGGCCAGTCACTGTCTGTGTGCCTAACAAGGTTGTTGCCAGCATGAAATGGAGGAGGGACAACTATTTTTGGCATCCTCAGAAATTTGGAAGAAGGACAATATGAAAATGCAGTGTGTTGCCAGTTATCATTTAGACTGGCAGTAGTCTTCAACATCTCTGCCTTCCAAAGCTCTGCTATCTTAGATCCTTTCAACTAGATCTATCAGGAACAGAACATAACTCAGGCTGCCCTTTCCTTTGTATGTTTACCTGGGAGTAAGCCACATTGAGCACAATGGGACTTCTGAGTTGATATCTAAAGGATTGCACTGTCTGTTCTCTGACACTGAATGATGCCACTCTCTCCTTTGGCTTAATGTGGCCAACAGAAAAAAAAATGTCCTACCACTTTAACTGAGGCTTAATGGGCTGTTGTTAACCCCCATGCCATGCAAAGATTTGCTTGCCCATTTGCAAACATTAAGTCTCAAGTAAAGGGACAGGATTTTTTTTCTTCCAGTTGTTGGCAACTCTGGGTGCCCCAATAGAAAAGAAGGCAGCCCAATGAGCAAGTTGTGTGGCTTATTTTCATGCCTCACCTCTTTTGTACAACCTCTTATAGAAGATTGCTATAAGCTCTAAATTTATCAATGAATCTTTTCCTTAAAATTTTTCCTTAAATTTATATTTTCCTTAAATTTATCAATGAATCTTTTCCATTTGATAAATCTGACCCAGATGATTCACCTCCTAATTATCAAAATATCTTTGCCTCCTAGAAAGTCTGTGTTCCTAAAATCTCTTTAGTATTCATTAACATATATCATATTTGTGAGCCTCCTACTCCATTCTCTGTGATGAAAAAAATCCATAATTCCAGATAACAAGCAGGAACTTCTGGGTCCACTCATGAGATTTCTTGTTAAAAGCTCCTTATAACATTTTACAATATTATCCCAGTTTGTTTGTGTGTTTAAAAAAAGCTAGGTTTGATTCCCCGCTCTTCCACCACAGCTGTGGAGGTTTATCTGGGGAACTAGAACACACCAGCTGGGTAACTTTGGGCTAGTCACAGCTCTATGGAGCTCTCTTAGTCCCACCCACCTCACAGGGTGTTTGTTGTCAGGGGAGGGGGAAGGGGAAGGGAAAGTTTAAGCTCCTTTGAGTCTCCTACAGGAGAATACGCCACATACACTGTTTTGTATGTATTTTATTCTGTTTGTAACTCTTGTAAAAGTTGTTTTAATTATGTATGTTTTATAATATTAATATGTTTTATAATATTTTAATTTTAATGATGATACAATTGATTTTATCATGTATGTTTTAAATTGTCAGCTGCCTTGGCAGCCCTTGTAAGGGCAGAAAGATGGCATATAAATTTTGTAAATAAATAAGAATGATGCAAACTGCTTCAGCTCTCCATTGTGTAGGAAAGTGGGATATAAGTGAAATAAATAAATAATAAAAACAGCTGAATATGAGGATAATAAAAGATAGATTTGTAAGTGGGGGGGAAGAAGAGAAGGAAGCATGGAAAAATTGACTGGAGGAGGAAAAGAAGACATTGTGTGGGAAGAGGATTTGGGGAAAGTGAGATGCTTTCTGCAGGTCCCCACTGTGCAGCCGGGACCAGTCTGGGAGCCAGCATCATACAACTGGGCCTCAGTTTTTCCAGATGAAAACCAATTTATTAATTATTAACAGTAACTATTTACATAGAAGCTGGGCAACAAATGGGTCGCAACATCAAGCATTCCCCAATCCGTATTGGGGCCACCTGCAGAAAGCTGGGAGCCCCAGGGGCGACCCCCCCCCCCGGCTTCAACCCTTCCTGCTGCTGGGGAAGTGGGCACTGGCGAAGCCTACTGGCTTGCCTAACGGCCCACCGTCCTCCCCTCTTTGCTGGGATTGTGGGGCACCGGGCTGACCTACCCGTCGCTTCCACCAGTGCCCAACCTAACTCCCACCTGCTGGGGTGTCGGGCGCAGCTGGAACCTACCGGGCTTGCGACCAGCCTACTGGCCCCGCCATTAACCCCACCCCAGCCTCCCTTTGCAGAACACAAGCATGGAGAAGACCCGGCCACAAGCTCGGCTTCTCCTCTAGATATTCTGCGACTCCCGTTGTCAACCCACCTGGCCAAGTCACATGGCTTTAAAATTGCACATAATAAAGCATAACGGCATAACAAACAATTGCATAATAACATAGGGAGGGTGTATGAGGTCCACGCCGTTCTGGAGTCTCGGCAGCCAAGAAGGCCGAGCTCAGGGTGTGGCACTTTATATACCCTTGCTCCTCCCGCCTTTACGGCCGGGAGCCAATCATTGCAGATCTTGCAAGCCTCTTGCTAAGCATTGCACCTTGCATGCAACCACCCTTTGCCTATTCTGCTCACCACAGCCGCAATGGCTGCCCCCGCTGAGTCGGGTTAAGCTGCTATATGTCAAAAAAGAATATGAGAATATGAGAAACAGCACCTGTATCTTTAAGAAATTGATGCTTTCTGAGATCTCAGTGGCCATTGTAAGAGTTACTGAGCAACAAAACTCTATTTCCTGACTTTAAACATTGGGTTCTGTCAGTAGAAATCAGGGTTCTTTCCACCCAGTCTACCCTTGCTCTCCTCCCACCTCCTGGAGGTAGGACTCACTGGGGCTATGTCAAGGACAAAGTTAGGGGGGGGTTCTCGGGTTCAACCCCCCATTACATGTCTGAAGCTCTGCCCCCCATTTGTGGTTTTTTTGGTATTTTTAATGTTTTTTTGTTTTTGGCCTGCAGGGGGCGCAGTTCTTAGGCTAACAGCACCACATTTTCAGGGATTTGTTGGGAGACTCTCCTGATGATACTACCCAGATCTGGTGAGGTTTGATTCAGGGGGTCCAAAGTTATGGACTCCCAAAGCAGGTGCCCCCATCCCCCATTGTTTTCAATGGGAGCTAATAGAAGATGGGGGCTACACATTTGAGGGTCTACAGTTTTGGACCCCCTGAACCAAACCTGGGTGGTATCATTAGGAGAGTCTCCTAATGATACCCTGAAAGTTTGGTGCTGCTAGCTTAACAATTGCACCCCTGACAGCAGGCACCCTCCAAATTTCCCCAGATTCTTCTTTTAAATCCCCACCCCTTTGGCATGGATTTAAAGGGAGAATCTGAGGTCCCCAGTTTAAACATTGAAAGTGATGCTGTTGTTGTTTTAATTGGGGACCCCAGATTCTTCCTTTAAGGTGGATTTAGAAGAAGATTTTGGGCTCTCTAATTTAAATACCATTGAAAGTGATGGATTCCAGCATCACTGCAGCCACCCAGGGGGGCCTCCCACAAAACTCAGATTTTGCACCGGGCTCCATTTTTCCTAGCTATGCCTCTGCCCAGAGGGGAGAGGCATAGAAGGGGCTGCCGGCTGGGAGCCCAGCTGGTGGGAGTGCGGGGGAGGGCAGGGCAGGGGAGTTTGGCCTCAGAGAGCTGATTTTATAAGCACTGAAGCCGGAGGCAGGGCCATGCCCCAGGGTTGGGTGGGCACGCCCCAGAACCCCCTCATTAAAAATCTATACTTATGTCCCTGGGCTACGCCCAGTGGCAATAACTCAACAATTGGCTACCACACAATTTATACAACTTGCTTGGTCCAAGTGGCAGCCTCCACACAAGTTGTGCAACTTGGTAAACCTGGCAGTGCCCCCTATACAATTCAACTGATCAACTACTTACAGCATGACTTCTTGCAACATGGCCAGAATATTTCAATGGGAAAGCTGCCATAGGGAGGGGAGGAGGGAAAGTGGAAAGCCAGTATGATGTAGAAGTTAGTGTGTCAAACTAGGATCTGGGAGAATCAGGTTCAAATCCTCACTCTACCATAGAAACTTGCTTTGTAAACTTGGACCAGCTACTCTCTCACAGCCTTATCTATCTCAGAGTATCATTATAACAATAAAATGGAGTTTTTAATTACTGGGGAATCATTTTATATCAGGAAAGGTGCATCAAAAGGCACACAGAAATCACAGCTAAGGTGCATATGGGATAAGATAGTATCAATTTTAAACACACCAGAGGGAATAAACAGATATTCATCTCTTTGTAAGACAGAACAATATTTTGGGTGCTGTGTGGTTTCTGGGCTGTATGGAAACAGTATGTTCTGTTAGCAACATTCTCTCCTGATGAATTGTTGTAGCCACCATCTGTGGCTGGCATCTTCCAGAGGATCCCTCTGGAAGATGCCAGCCACAGATGGCAGGCCCAACGTCAGGAGAGAATGCTGCTAATACTAGAATGACAACCATACAGCCCGAAACCAGGCTACAGCACCCAAGTGATTCGCTTGAGCCTCTCTCGACAGAACAATATTCTTACAGAGAATGTTCTGAGAAGAATAATCAGATAATTATCTCTGGCGTCTCAACATCCCTACACCATTTAAATGCAGAAAATACTGTGATGGAATACAATGAGGGCAGAATCTTCCCAAGAAAGAAATGTCAGCGCAAACCAAAATTAAGAATAGAAGAGGCTAAAACTGTGGAGAAAATATATTCCTGGTGAGAAAGCTGTGAAGAAATTATTCATAGATGTGGCTTCAAATTCAGCAACTGTTAAACTGTTGGGAGGAGAAATGACTAAAGAAATAAAAAGAAGAGAAATGTCTGCTCGTTTGAATTCTACAAATGTAAGTGTAATAGGTGAAGGAAGGCTAAAGCTATGGAAAAAATGTTCCTAAGAAAAAACACGAGAGGGCAACACTCACAGCACAGAGCTGCTTCTAAGGAACAAAATACCCAATTTGTGTGACTGAGCAGAGATATGGCAGTCCAACCCAACCCATCACATATATTACTCACCCTGAAAGTGTTGGGTTGCTTTAAATGGCTCCAAATACTGTGAGGGGGAAGGTGGGGATTTAGGCTTCCCGCCCACACTATTTGGCATGGGAGTGAAGCCTGAAACCCTCTTCCCACCTTGCAGTATTTGGAACCATGCAGAGGAACACACTGTTTTTAGAGAGAGTTACACAAATCATACACACAACTGTAAGTCAGGTCTTTTGACTAATACAGCTGTCAGAAGGGAACTGGCTGAAATGGTGTTCCCCCTCTCACTCAGGGCATGCATCCTGCCTTGCAGAAGGAGATTTGAACACCAATTTTTTGCCTTAAATTCTAGGCTAAAATCCAAGGAGCACCATCCTGGGAATTCCTCATCAGAAAAACCACATTTCTGAGACCTGCTAAGGACTGTTCGCCTAAGTATATTCCATAGCTGCTAGGTCCTGTCTGCAAACCTTACCGTAACACAACACTATTCAACGTAAGATTTCCAGCAACATGGAAAAGAAAGTCTTGTTCCTTTAATAGAAGCTTACTGTGTGGAAATGGGAAGTTGAATGTTTCCATGATTCTGAAAATCATGAAAATAACATCACCCAGCAAATAACATTCCATTAAGCCTCTATTAATAGGTAGGACACTTTTTCTCCAGGTTGTTGGCAAAACTTATTCAATTCAGAACTTACATTTTTTTATTTGCTTCCTATTTCAAGACCATAAAATTGCCTATAGGGATGCTAAATTTGCTTAGTGACAAATGCCAGGGACCATCTGAAAATAGGATTTTTGTTTAGGAATATTTATGCCAAAATTTGAATCAAAAGGGAACTTAACTTCTAGAGAAGTGCTCTTAGGATTGCAGACTAGGATTTCTGGAATTTATAGTGCAACAGGTTTTTTAATTGCCTGAATTTCTGTATGTTTATTGAAGAGAGGATTCGTAACAACAACAACAACAACAACAAATGAAAATCCACGACCACCCCTTTCCATAAGCTCACTGGTGTTCTTAAATAATTAAAGTTGGTTAGGCATGATTCCTTTTAAGGAAGCTAATCTAAGAATTATCCGACATCAGTGACGTAGGTATAGATTTTTTTATGGGGAGGTTTGGGGGTGAGGCCACACACCCCACCTGCCCCTGGGGGCATGGCCAAGCCCCGCCCCTGGCCTCAGTGCTTATAAAAACAGCTCTCTGAGGCCAGGGACAGAAGACTCCCCTGCCTCCGCCTCGCCCCGCCCCACCCCACCTTGCCCCGCTCCCCCGACTGGCTGGGCTCCAGGCTATTAGCCAGCAGTCCCTTCTTCCTCCCCTCGAGGCAGAGGGGTAGCTAGGGAAAATGGAGCCTGGTGCAAAATCTGATGTTTCTGCCCCCCCATGGGCGGCTGCTGTGATGCTGGAATCCACCCCCAAACAGCATCACTTTCGATGGTGTTTAAATTAGGGAGCCCAGATTCTCCTTTTAAATCCATTTTAAAGGATGAATCTGGGGTCCCCAGTTAAAACAACATTGAAAGTGATGCTGTTTTGGGGTGGATTCCGTAGTGAGATTAACAGCAGGTTCGCACCACTTTGGCAGAACCGGTTGTTAAATTATTTGAATCCCACCACTGGGTGGATTCTCCCCCATCCTGAAACAGCATCACTTTCAATGTTGTTTAAACTGGGGACCTCACATTCTCCCTTTAAATCCATGCCAAAGAGGGTGGATTTGAAAGGAGAATCTGGGGAAATTTGGAGGATGCCTGCTGTCAGGGGTGCAATTGTTAAGCTAGCAGCACCAAACTTTCAGGGTGTCTTTAGGAGACTATCCTGATGATACCACCCAGGTTTTGTGAAGTTTGGTTCAAAGATGTAGCCCCCATCTTCTATTAGCTCCCATTGGAAACAATGGGGGATGGGGCACCCCCTTTGGGAGTCCATAACTTTGGACCCCTTGAATCAATCTTCACCAAACCTCGGTGGTATCAGTAGGAGACTATCCTGATGATACCACCCAAGTTTAGTGAAGTTTGATTCAGGAGGTCCAAAGATATGGACCCTCAAAAAGGTAGCCCCATCTACTATTAGCTCCCATTGGAAACAATGGGGGATGGGGCACCCCCTTTGGGGGTCCATAACTTTGGACTCCCTGAACCAAACTTCACCAAACTTGGCTGGTATCATCAGGAGTGTCATCTAATGATAGCCTGAAATTTTGGTGTCGCTAGCCTAAAACTGTGTCCTCTGCAGGCGAAAAACCAAAAAGCACTTTAAAATACAAAAAACCCACAAACAGGGGGCGGAGCTTCAGACATGCAGTGGGGGGGTTCGAACTCGAGAAACCCCCCTTACCTACGTCCTTGTCCAACATTCATAGATTTACAATTTTATCTATTATATCATTTGCCTCCCAGAATAGATTTTAGAATGGGGGACCAGTGATCCTTTTAAAAGTGTTATGCTATTTCTGGTTTTTAGTATGCAATAGTGTTTATTTTTAACTTCCTTGTTATCTGATATACAATTATAAGTGTCACAAGTATGGAATTTTGTTAGCAGATCTTCAGATGCGCATTTGAGTTTCTCGATGACTCCTGGATGAATGCAATATAGCTTTATTGACTTGTCAGCATATTCCAGATGTGTAGCTGAGGGAACAATCCAGAATGGGTCTATATAAAATTAACTCTCATTTTATTCTGTGAGACTTGCTCTTAGGAACACTTTCTTAGGAGTTAGAGTTACCCAATCATCCCAGGTCACCAGAGGGGGATGAGAGGATAAGGTTGCCAGATTCAGGTTGAGAAACTCTTGGACATTTGGGGATAGAGCCTGGGGAGAACAGGGATCTCAGTGGGGTATAATGCCACTGGTACAAGGTATAATGTATAAAAAGACCACCCTCCCAGGCATCCATTTTTTCCTAAGGGAATTGATCACTATAGTCTGGAGATGAGCTGTTATTCTGGGAATCCCTAGGTTCCCCTGGAGGTTGAGCTGGGGATCCCCAGGTTCTCCTGGAGATGAGCTATTATTCTGGGGATCCCCAGAGGCTGGCATTCCCATTAGGACTGTGGCCTGGGTTACCCATCTGCAGCAGCAGCAAAATAAAACAGAGTTCCAGTGACATTGCTTTATTTCTTAGCATATGATGTGGCTTGTGTAATGTACTATTTTGGTAAGAATTCTCTTGGTTTGTACATTCATTTTGCATGGGTTATCTACATCTGACTAGGTTATGATTGTATGATTCATGAGGTTAAACAAGTGAATGTTATTAACTAATGAGGGAACAATTTAGAATAGTGACTTCAACTATAATATCAGAATAAAGGAAGCAAAATAATGTAACTTTGTAAGTACTGATATAGGTCAGGATTCTGCCCAACCAGTTCCGTTTTCCAAAATATAATGTATGAAGACTAGTTTCTACTTATTTTCCATTCTTACTGCAAACCCCTACATTTCCCCAATGCTATTACCAGTAACAAACATTTTTGGGGTGATCAGTGGGCTGCAGCAGGAGGGGAAACTAAGAAATCATACCTCCCAAAGTTCCTGGATGGTTGGATAGATGTTACATTTTTAACAGATCCAAATTCATGGCAAATTCATTACATATACAAATTCATGGCAAAAACAAATACAAATTCACGGCAAAATGTATATCACTTAATATGATTTAGCTTAATATACTTAGATAAGAGGCAACCTTTCTTATTTCCACTTGTGGAAATCACAATAATTTGGAATCAGTATTGTGGCCTATTGCATGTATCTACCAAAGCTACAATAAAACATTTGAAAGGGCTTCCCATAGTGCTGCAGCATAATCTTCTCCTTCTCTATTGGACTGTACTAATAGTGCTACTACTTACCACTATATTCACTGAAAACATTTTCTTGCCTTTTCTCATACCATTAGGGGCCAATGTCAAGATGGCACCTGGAGATCTCCCATTATTCAATTGATCTCCAGTCGACCAAGGTCAGTTTCCCTGGAGAAGAGACTTCAGACTACACTCATTGATTAAGAGATATCATCATGTACATAAGCATATTAATATTAGCCAGCAACTGACTGACAAATTTTGTTGGATGTCCTGTCTGCGATTACCTTGATGACTTAATGAAACACATTGGATAGAACTGTTGTGAATGATCCAAAAATATCTCCCTTTGATATTTTGAACTCAATAGTCTACCATCAACAATGTGATTGTCTGCACATAAGAGATGGGACAGGGATAGTTTTCTAGTTGGCAACAGTCACCCTATTTGTAGCTTTGATTTCTCAAATAGGGCTGAACGATTTCTTTAAGGCTTTCTTAGCACAGAAGGGAAAATACATAGCAACCAACCCTCCCATTCCTTTAAACTAAAGATTTCTCAAATAGAGGGTAGTGTAGGGGGCGTGTGGGAGCTTACTGTTCTTCAAAGTCTTAGTATTGTGTTAAAAAAAAGTTAGCACCTGATGTGTTGAGATTGTATGAAATGAAAAAAAGAAGCAAGGATATACATTTTAAAGATATATGCCAATAAAGGCTTGGTGCTATGGTTAGATCTACATTTTTAAGATTTAAAAATCTATGTTTTTAGAACAGTATAAGATTGGATAAGATAACTAATGATCATTAGTGATACCACCAGCAACAATGAGTGGCACCTTCAAGATGAAAGGCACATCAATAATAATGGAGTAACAATTAGAGATGTTCACAGGAAAAAGTGTCATTTTAATTCCCTATTGCAAGATCAGGAAAGGTATGCTTATTGTTATTGCTAAATATTAGGTGTATTGTTGTCATACTGGATAGTAGTTTTGGAAGTACCTTAAGAATAGGCATACCCATGTGGAATTAAAACAGATGAAGGAATAAGAGAAAGGGCACCAATTTATTGGTGGCACATGGTCCATCGTTGCATATTTCTAAATGTTCTTAAAGAACAATATACTAAATTTTTCAGTTATTCTGTGCTGCTTTCATGTCTCTTACAGATCTGATCTGAGGCGATTTTTTTGCCCTTAAAATACAATTGTAATACCAGATTGTCAAAGCATTACGAAGTTTTCTTCAAGATACCATCTATTTAAATTACAACACCTTATTCCTCCTTTCAGCTTCAATGTTAACCATTTCTCCTACAGTTTGCAATTTCCTTATAATTAGTGTAGCTCTAATCTTTAGATTTAGATATCCACAGATGGGGGCCACACTTGAGAAATAGATAAATACCTAAAAAGTGTCATCAAGACTGTTTAATTCTTTTGCAGCCAAATGAAGAAAGGAGATGCTTCAAAAGTCCAAAAATGTTGTAGTATGGAATCCCACACAGCTAGGATTTTTTTCTATTCCTATATATCTATTTTTAATAGGAGGTGTCTTTTTGAAGACATCCTGGGATCCTATATAGTAGGAGTGGGCGAGAAGGCGCTTCCTACTGTTGCATACAAATGACAAACAAAATCACAAGAACTCCATCTTTCTTTTTTATAACCTTCTTAAGTAAATGTTGAACATGCACATTGTCCTCATCCCACCATGGACTTTCTTCCCATCCAGTCACAAAGGATTAAGAATAAATCCACTCTGGAAATTTAACGGTCATTTTCAAGAATGTGCAAGATATGACACTGGCCTTCAGGTCTTTCAAACTGCCTTCTCTTTATCTTTTGGGGGGTCATTTCAGACATCAGTGGGGGAAGGCTTATTGACAGTACACCTTTTTGTGACATTGTTATTAATTCTTTCCTCAAATTGACAAGTTTGAGACAAATCAAGGACAAAACCACTTTTCATCCCTGAAAAGGGAACAGGGAAAGAATTGGACTCTGAGTTAGAGTGGAAAAGATCACACTGGATCTGAGTCCAGTTTCCTTCCTTGCAGTGTAATGGTTGATTAACTGGAAGAGAACACAAAGGGGACAAAATTGTAGAACATTGTCTTGTCTGATATGCTTCCAAACCCTGATGCTTTTCTTAGTAGACATCTCTTTAATTTACAGAGTTTGGCCTCGTGAAATATGGGTGACATAGAATAACAGAATCTTAGAACTGGATGGGGCCATACAGGCCATTTAGTCCAACTCTCTGCTTCATGCAGGTTTAGCCTAGAGCAGTGGTGGCGAACATCTAGAGTGCCATAGGTTCGTCACCATGGGCCTAGAGCATCCCCGACAAGTGTTTGTCTAGCTGTTGCTTAAGGATGCCAGTAAGGGGAAGCTTACCACCTCCTAAGTAGATGATTACACTTTGTAAAATTACTGTATTTTCCCCTTAATATCCAGGCAGAACTTTTCTGCCCAAAATTGAAATCCATTGTTGTGAGTCCTGTCGTCTGTTGCCAACAGGAACAGCTCCCTGCCCTCCACTAAGTGACAGCCCTTAAAATACTTAAAAGAGTACACTCATGTCCCCTCAATCCTCTCTTCTCCAGACTAAACATTCCCAAGGCCTTCAGCTTTCCTCTTAGGACTTGATCTCCAGGTCCCTGATCATCCTTCTCACTCTCCTCTGCACCCACTCCATTCTGTCAACATAATAAGGTTTCAATGAGTCTGTCTATGTTCTTTCTTCTGTGTGTGCAAGATGTCTAGTGGCTGGAAGAACTAGCTGAGGAGAAATGGCCACACAGTAATGTTGTGAGGAACTAATATATGCATAATGTGCATTTTCATAATATCTAATTATAAAGAATACCTCTGGTGGTGACAGTGATACTTTGGTCAAATCTCCATGATTATTATTGTAGCTATTTCTATTAGTCAAAGGGGAACAGATTGTAATAACCTTAAGCGCCACACATCTTCCCTAACCTTACTAAAATATTGGCTTTCCTACTTGTTATCCTTGGATTAACACAAGTGTTTCATGGGAATAAAGTCATATTGCCATTAATGGTACAAATATACAGTGAGTAGGAGCAATGGTCAGCTCCATCTCACTGTTGATCCTCTTTGGTCAACTGCATCTCTCTGGATCTGAGATTGCAAATGCCTTAGCAGAGTGCGGAACTAGATGGACTCTGGTCTGATCCAGCAGGCTCTTTCTTATGTTCTTATGTTGAATGGCCTGTATTATACATATATTTGCATATATGTGAATATAACATTCTTACAGTACATCTTAATATGTTCACATAAAACATATTCTACATATCCTTTCTAAGCATAAAGGAACATATTGTTTCAGATACTTATGCTAGAATTTTCTGGGGTCAGTGATGATTGTCTTCTGGTTACAGCTTATGTTCTGACATCGCTATTTTAACTTTGATAATCAACCGGAAATAATTCAGTTTTGGAATTGTCTCTTGTTTGGGTTGCAGCTGTTGTTTTCAGTATGTCCCAAAAATCACTTTAGGACAGTTCATTTGACTTTCTATATTCCTCCTATACACTGGCTAAGTTTTTGTCCTCTATCTTATCGAAATCACTTATTTATGTTAATATTTTGATGTGAAATTAGAATCAAATACATGCAATTTATCCAATTTTCAAGACTCTGCATAAAAACTATACTGGGAATCAAACAGTTAAATGGCTCACCAGAATTCTTAAATGTTTAGACCAGACAAGATACTATAATTTGCAATTAGCTGTAATATTGTAATTGCCAGGTTACATCTTCGTCAGACTTAGAAATTAGTTTAATAGTACTGTGATCATTTCACTGTAATATCACTGATGTTATCAATGCCCTTTCACCAAATGCAGGCAATTGCATTACCGAAGTTTTACTTTCAGATGGCACAATTGCTCACTGTTTGACAAACTGACAGGGCTACAAGTAATAAATGGATCTGTTGAAGCATGACCTCTTCAAACAGTAACTTTAAGCCAAGTTCCAAGATTCAGTTTATGTAGGGGCCAAGGATAGGTTGTGCATCTAAACATTTTGCACTAATCTTAGGATGACAACTCCTCTTGGAACGATAATGCTTTATACTATATTTGAAAATAATTATACAAAAGTAATAACAAAATGGAGACCTCTTAAAAATAAAATTAAAATGAATGGGGAAAGCGGTTATTCATCTTCATTCCATGCACACTAACTGTTATCAACAGATCTTGTGAATTCACATGGTAGTTAAATGCTCAATTTTCTTGTGTAGTCAAAGAAGAGTAAACCTAAGGGCTTAATTTCTGTGACTGTAATGAAAGCTTTCCCAAACAACCCTTTTATCTAAAAAATACCTTAGGTACCAGTGTGATTTTAATTAGTATAGCACTGTTGAGAGTTCCTTTAACAGAAAATGTCTTTGCTCAGATATAATATATTTCTTTCAATGTTAGTTATACTGTCTTGACAACTGCATTCCTGCATGAAATCTAGAAAGTCATACAGTACTACATCATTTAAATGGGTGTGTGGTAGTGTTGCTTAGGCAACAGGAAAACAAATAAGCATTCGAATGTATTTCTAGAAAAACAAAACAGAAACACTGTGAAGAAGGAACAAAGAAAGACTAGTTGTTGCTTCCACTGACATGTGAAAATGGTCGTTAAAATCAACAATGTTATTGGCTAACTAGTCTGCTGATTAAAGGAGGGCATGTAAAACAGACTAAAAGATATAATTAATTCTCTAAATGTTGAGAAATAAAATATAGATGTTGATTTCTTAACAGACACATATTTTTCTCAACATTGGATCATGTAAATGCCATTTCGTCTTTTTTAACATTCAGGATCTTTGATCACATTATACATTTTCTGAAGTATGCTAGAATAAATCTATTAATGACATGTAACTGCTGTATATATAAGACAATTAAATTTAATTAATAAAATGTTTCTGCTTTCAAAGGTCATAATATAATAGTGTATTTTTATCTCTCTCATTTTAATGTTTTAGAATTGGATCAGATTGAGTATAAAAATGTCATCCATATTTGTTCTACTCTAATCTCTTTGATCACTGCCAGAAATAGACTATGGTACCTGTTGTGTATTGAACTTTGGTCACAATGCAGAAGACTGGAAATAACCCAGCCCACGAGTTACTTGAATAACTCTAGATAATTGATGCTTCCTTATAGATCACTTTACACAGATAGGCAAATTTCAAAGCCTTGTCATTAAATGACACAGGAGAAGATACAGAGTCCATTGAATTAATCACTGTCCTAGAGCACAATGTTTAGCAAGCTGCTCAACTCAACATTATAACTCCTGGAGTATTCATTAGTAACTGTGCACATGGATACAATCTTCCAAAGAACCACTCCCATTTGGAACTTTAAATACTGAATGGACTTTGTTTAAGTGACTGTTCTTTACATTTAATTTTTCAAAAACCAATGTATTGATAGTCTTTTTGCTGCAGTGACTTGAATAAAAAACCTATTTCATTCTGATTATGCTAGGTAGAATACTAATTTCTAGTACTCCATTCAGTTAATAAATCTTATTATATTAATAGAATGGAACAGTAGCACCTACAAATTAACACTGGATCTATTTTTATCATACTATAAATGTGTTCATTGTAATGAGGTCAATAAAATATTTTAATCTCTTTAAAAACATACACGTGAATAACATCATTGTTTTTCAAACACTAATCAATCACCATTACATAATATTAATAGCATTAGCACAATATTGTGTATTTTGTATCATGTACAGATAGAAGCTGGATAAAAAAACAGCCACAAACAGAAATGAGAGATAAAATGTGAGATAAAAATTCATTCTGAACAACAGGTGTGGTGAGTGTTACTATATCCAGAATGATAGGCATTGAAAAGGTTGGAAGCTGTTTTTTCTGCTTGCATTCATTTTGGTAATAAGCTTATTAAGATTGGGTTTAACACACCATGATAAATGTGTGCACTACACATCAGAGATATCAAATCTATATAATAATATGCAAACTGCTCCTATAAGAATGTTAGTGATTTTCATAAACAAGGAACTGTTTCCTAGCAAGGAAGGTAGGAAACATGCCTTTACTTTTAAAAAGGGCTTAGAAATTAAATATCAAGCAGGCAAATGCCCATGCTTACACAGACTACAGGCAGTATCAAGTGAAATGTTTATCCAAAAGGACATTTAAAAAACAAACTAAATTCCATTATATGCTGTAAAAGATTTCATGAGGCACAGACTCAAACACACTAATATACATAGATGATCACTTACCATAAACTGCACATTGTCAAATCCATTAGCCAGCAAGTGGTTTTCATACTGAGATAGCCCAATATTTTCCAACCATTGTCCCACTGTCTGGACAGGGCATCTTGGTGCTGAAAGAGTTTGAGAAGGAAGGCGTTTAAGCAGCGAATATCCATCCACAGGATAATAACGATGGTCCTGGGCTGAGAGGTGGCATTGCCACATCGTGTTCCGGGAGAAGTTGTTATCAAAGGAGCCCGCCAGCTTGTCAGATTAATGCTTCTAGCAAGTAAGAAAGTCAGAAGTAACACATAGTTTCCAGGGCAGGTTATTCAGTAATATCTGCTCCTAGCTCAACATTTCGTAGCTATTAATCTCTACTACAGACCAGTACGTCATGCAGTGGAGTGGGGGGGGGGAGGCATATCAAGCTGTTAGCTAAGCTGGTTTCCGTTATATGTGACTGTAGGAATACTCCACAGTGAGCAATGCACTGCTAACAGCAAGAAATCTTTTATCAAGTACTCCTACAGTCATCAGTATGCAGCTCCATGCTCCTTGGTCCCCTTCGCGTACTCCCCTTCGTTACCCAGCCTAGGCTACACCTCGTATTTTCAATAATAGCCATCAGATAAGGCAGGGGGGGGGGGTTGTCTGCAAGCTGTAAGCTTGCTGCTGCTGCTTCCACCTACACACCCATCCAAGCATCAATCTTGAATGATGAGAGCAGTCAAAACAAATGCAGAAAATAGCAGGTCATCAGAGGCAGCTAAAATGCTCAGATCTCAATAGAACCTTCCTACCAGTTACGCATTAGAGAGATCTGCTTGTAGATGTTTTACGTTTCAAAAGGCATCAGGAAATGCAAAGCATTAACTGTATGTAGCCTCTTGCATGGTTTACTACTTGCTTCCTTTTTTTTGTAATGCTGCACTGAGCTTTGCTATGTTCACAGCATGCTCCCAACCATTGTTCCAATTATTCATTTTTTCAGTCAACCAGAAAAGAATGAATAATCTGTTGCATGCTTTCTTATTATAACTGGGTATAACCTAAATTGCACAACATCCTTTCGGTCAAAATAATTATTTCTTCATCTCCAGGATTTTTCAACCATAAAATACTACCAGTCATGAGCAAATCTTCATTATAATCTACTTAAAATTCAATCTGAAAAGGTCATCTGTCCACATTAACAATTAAATGAATTTTTTTTACTATAAAAAGCCAGAAATGATTTCTCTTTCACAAAGGATTTGTTTGAATATATGAATATATGAATTTTAAACATATGGGGAACATTCAGTATTCCTAAACTTATAAAGCATACCTGATAATCTTTCTTTAAAAAATAGTAATTCATTCATAAACTTTTGTTTTCCACCTTGTCAAGTAAATTGTTTAAACACAGAATAATTATACTACCGATCAAAATATAAGTGAAATATGAAAATTAAGGGTTTTCATATTAAAAGAGTTAACCGTAGTTTGTAATCCAGTTTTCCTCATGTCACAAGGTTTTGCAAAACAAATCCATTACACACGTTACAATAAGCAAAACATACACATATTGCACATTACTGCAAATCAGAGCACACATAAACAACATCTCAGCTGCTTACAACCTAAATATTGCACACAGGTCACGTACATTAATCAGAAAGAACAACAAACTATGACTCAGTTCTAGTGTTGCTGAAGTCACAGAGAAGCCTTTTGGTGATTTCAACAGATTTCATTCAACACCTGATTGCCAATGCCATTAAATAGGGTTGCCTGCTCTGGGTTCAAAATACCTAAATATTTGGCAAATGGAGCCTGGGAAGGGGGGAATTTGGGAAGGGAAGAGTGCAATGCTATAGAATTCACCCTCCCATATAGTCACCTTTTCCAAGTGAACTGATCTCTATTGTCTGGATATCAGTTGTAATAGAGGGAGATCTCCAGGGCCCACCTGAAGGTTGGCAACCCTAGCCTTTGAATCTTTCAAGAAATCTTATTGAACCTTTAATGAATGGACATTGCCTTAGCAGACCAGGTGCTCGGGAGCAACAGCAGCAGAAGACCATTGCTTTCACATCCTGCATGTGAGCTCCCAAAGGCACCTGGTGGGCCACTGTGAGTAGCAGAATGCCAAACTAGATGGACTCCGGTCTGATCCAGCAGGCTTGTTCTTATGTTGACAAATATCCATTGCAGCCTAATGCAATTACTCTGTTTTGTTAATGTTTATTAACATAAGTGCATCAGGGTTTATTAACATAAGTGCATCAGGGATCAGAGCAAAACAAGAGTTCAGGCCAGTCTTCATATTCTTCAAAGGTAGGTTCCACCTAGTTCCGTGGTGGCAAACCTATGGCACACCAGATGTTAATGGACTACAATTCCCATCAGCCCCTGCCAGCATGGCCAATTGGTTAAATGGTTAAAATATTTTCAGTTTAAAAACAAAAATAAAAGAACAAACCTCAAATCTCCCCACTTCCCCTACTGAAAAGATACCTGCCAATTCAGACTCCCTGGCAATCAGGCAGGCCTTTTGACAGTATCCAAGGATACTTCATCTTTTCAGGGCCCATTCCACAGAGCTGGAGCCATGATGGATAAGGCCAGGGGTCTGGTCTGGTTGATGCCTAAGGGATGGAATAGTGAACAGGATGACCACAGTTGGCGCACAGGGACATTTGGAAGAGGCTGGTCCTGCAAGTATGAGTTGGGTAAATTTAGCAGAGTAGCAGAAAAGAAGATCAATACACAGTTGCTGATCATTCAAATGAATTTACTAACTATTTAGGGAGGGTTACATGGAAATAAAATAAGAACAGCTTTCTATTCTAGCACTATACTTAGTTACATAGTGACCACCTCATGTGGTCACATCTTGGTGTCTAAGAGAGCATGGGTTCTAACAAAGAAGCATACTTTATAAGTTTTGCCTATAAGACCAGAGCAGGGGCATACCAGGCCTAAATGGTGCCCGGGAGCATGACTTCCTCCCTGCACCTCCCCCCTCCCCACCTGGCTCCCTGCACCCCACTTATGGGAGCCAGCAGGGAGGCTGGGAGAGGCCAGGGATGGGGGGGCAGAATAGGCCGGGGATAGGGGGAAGGCCAGCCTGCAGGGAGCCCGGGAGGGTGGGGCACCACAACAGGTGGCCCAGGTGGGCACCGCCACCGCCCACTGCGTAACCCTGCTGCCTTTTCAGACTTTCTAATTTCTAAAAAACTGATAGGTATTGTTCATGAAGGTTACCTGAATGCTATATCTTGTAACTTAGAAAAACTCTCCTAATCTTAAATTCATAGGAACTTGCAGCTGTTTCTGGTAAGCAAAGAACTCTGTACATGCTCATTCTTTTTGACTGCCTAGAATTTATGAAGATAAATTTACACATTTGAATGACAGCTGAAATATTCTAGAGCCCAACACCCTGCAGACACAGATAAAATCAAATATTGAAGCCACTTCTTCTAGTTGTGTAGCTATGAAAAAAACCTTGTTGTATAAAATTAGCCTAAAGACATATTAGTGGAATAGCCATCTTTGAAGTTCTTCTGAGAAAGAGCATTGTGACAGATAGGTTAGGTTTGGACTCTCCCTAATAGCAATCAGGCAGAGCTAATGAAATGTTACACACACACACACACACACACACACACACACACACACACACACACACAGAGAGAGAGAGAGAGAGAGAGAGAGAGAGAGAGAGAGAGAGAGAGAGAGATTAAAAACAGCAGTTAAGACAGCAGCTGAGCAGTTACAGAGGGGGAGAGTATATCTAACTTAGTGACACTTAGGTGAAGAGAAGCTTAAAGCTAAATGGAAAGAAAGGTCATTTTGTAATAAAAGATAAGAGATCTGTAATGGTCAAAATCCTGAGGGTGTCTTGTCCAAATGGATCAGGCATTGGGGGAAACTTTGTCTGGCAGTAAGGGGCTTTTACCTATGTTATCAAGAGGAAGTTAAAGCAACTTTATTTTTTAGGATTATTCTACAAGTTTTTTTATTTTAGTTTATTTTGTTGTGGTACAGGAACATAATATTTTTAAAAAGGAAGGAAGAAGGGTTCACTGGGCACCGGGATGAAACAAAGGCCAAGTAAATGGTAAAATTATATACCACAATTTTATACTACAGCTTGTTCTTATGTTCTTAACAACGGCCTTTATTGGCACAAGACTTTAAAATTACAGAGTGCTACACTTAGGCCCCTTCTGAACACGCAAAATAATGCATTTTCAAACCACTTTCACAACTGTTTGCAAGTGGATTTTGCTATTCCGCACAGCTTCAAAGAGCACTGAAAGCAGTTTGAAAGTGCATTATTCTGCATGTGTGGAATGAGCCTTAGAGTCACAAATCCTTATAGCAAAAGAGAAAAAATTGGCCACTTTCACCATCATTTGGGAGTACTGGTCACCAAGGAGATAGCATACTATTGCCCTATCGGACAGAGTGCCTTCCTTAAGTAATGGCCTTATAAGTGTTCCATGTAAGGTTGCATAAAACCCACAGGGAAGCGACATGTGTTCTAAAGTTTTGGGTTGTCTCAATGGACAAAGGCAAAGTCTTTCACTGTGAGGAATGGGTAGGAGCCTACCATGTAGGGTGGCAGTGGGAAGAACATTAAGGTGGGCCAACATAAAGACTCGCCAGAGCTAGGGAGAGGTAAGATTAGAAAAATAAGAGGGGAGTGATCCATAAAATGGTATTATTCTAAAACTGAGCAGTGAGCAAACCCTGTGCACACAAGAGCACAAAGTGTGCCTTTCAATATCCAATATCCTTCGCTTCAGTGTCCTAAAGGTGTAGAGTTCATCCAAGATATGGAAAGAATCCATGGAGATGCCAAATGTCTTGATTTTTTATAATCCCCTAAAAAGATTGCTGGCAGAGAGAAGCATTAAAAGGATAATAAAATTATATATGGATGCTAGTCTGAAGAGACCAGAAACTAGACACTTGGATCTGGACAAATTAAAGTATTTGCAAGGTTTTTTAGAAACTCCACACCTGAGACAAATGGATTATTAGAGAAAAATGCCAAGAGACACAAATATGATATGAACTCAATGTTATTCAGATCTTAAGGCAAAAGTCAAACCCAGAACAATTAGAAGAAAAGCAGACCAGAAGCAATTCTTTCTACCCTTCCCTTACCAACCTGCCCCATCCTTCCCTCTCCTGAAGAGGATCTACTTGATTTATAAGTCCTGGTTCACCACCCAAGACCTGGCACTTAGGGCAGCAGCCCCTTCCCTGCCAGACAGTGATGAAGATGATGGGGGAAAACTGAAGTGAAAACCGAAGGCCCAGAAATGTGTGCAGAATTCAGGGGAGAAACTGAACAAGTATGGGGCCAGAGCCAATTTTTAAAAAACTCATGTGGAAAAGCTCTGGGTTTCATCCAGAGTTGACTCTGCATCTTATTCTTTGCTTAATCAGTGATAATCCATGAGAGTGGCTGGGGTCCACAATGTTTGGTCTGAACACAAGCAAGGGAATGTTTATATTTATCACTAGATCGAGAGAGCTTTTCATACATGGGATTTTTCCTTCAATAAGGAGCTTTTAGTCACTGTTGGATTTTTCCTGCCTGTTTCTTGCTTCCTGGAACAAGGAATCCAAAAGAACAAAAATATTGCTTGTGAACTTTAGCTGTTGAAAAACTCCTGGGTAAGAAAACAGTAAAGTTTTTTTTTTAATCTGCTTTGATGGCAGATGAAGAAGTTATTTAAGGTATAAATTCTATACCTGATGGCTGTATTGGAAAAGGATCCTTTGCACCTTTCTCAAAGATGTTCCTGAATCATCCATAGCACTTATTCAAGATAGTGAGGTGAATTACTTCTTAAGCAAGGGTCTTTTAAAAAGGCATCCAGATAAACAGAACTCCTGACTGTAATGTTGAAGATTTACTATTAGAGTTATGCATGGCCTCGCTCCTTGACATTTCATTGTTGCCTATGCCTCTAGCAGCAGCTATTTTGTGGTTGCCTCTGTATACTGCAGCAGCCATTTTGTGTCAGAATTTCAAAGGGGCTCACAAGGCTCAGAAAGGTTGATCTCAAGATATTTACAACACACTACTCACAATCTAAAATGCCTTCTTGCAGGTTAAAGATGCAAATAGAAATGCATTTATTTATTAAAATACTCAGGACAGATGTATTTCACCTTTTGACTTTCCTAAAAGCCTTCAAGTTGGATTATGAAAAAGAGGACTTTTGAAAATAGTTTTCGGTGCATGGTGAAACAGCATCAGTTTATCTAGAAGTTGAACAAAATATGTAGTGTAATTTTCACTCCTGTATTGGCCACCCTTGGAAAGAATAAGTTAAGGGTGAAATCACAGACACAAAAATATTTTTTTTAAAACATGGAAACAAAAGTCTATCATGATTCTGGCTGGAACATGGAAGTAGAAGTGAAATTAGGTTCAGGTTTGCTCATCCTCCTGATAGCACAGCAAGCAATAGCTTGAGAATAAATTAAATGAACATGAGACTGTATTCTGAATATATTGTAGTGAGTAAGCAGAAAAAAGTCCTTAAGAAAAGAGATATGAGGCAGCTGGCCTCAACAATTCATGAACCTTTGTACTCACTCTGAAATAGGTGGGAAGCTTAGTCATTTAAAAAAACTTAAAGCAAGACATTGAATGTTAGCAGCTTTACACAAGCCAGCCTTATATTCCTCTTCCTGCCACACTCCAAGAAAAAGCATCTTTGAGGAATGACAGCAAAACTATTTATAAGCTACATTCAGACATCACAACAAACTCTAGTTTGCCTGTCACTTGCACAAAAGCAGTTGGGTTTTGCTGTGTTTGCACACTCCCTCCTGTCTCCTTCCACAAGTGCAGAACACGACCTTCAAGTTTGGAAAGACTTAAATCATGCTCTGATTTTGCTTTGAAGTCCAAGTGCTGGCTCCAGTAGTGGGATCCAAAAATGTTAGTAACAGGTTCCCATGGTGGTGGGATTCAAACAGTGGCGTAGCGCCAATGGGGCTGGGCGGGGCACGACGGGGGCATGGCCGGGCATTCTGGGGGCGGGGCATTAATAATTTCTCTGTTACTGTAAAAAACTCTTACTGTAAAAAAAAAGTTCCTAATTTCCAGCTGGTATCTTTCTGTCCATAATTTAAACTCATTATAGCAAGTCCTATCATCTACTGTCAACAGAAACAACTACTTCTCCTCCAATTGACTGCCTGTCAAACAATACTTTCAAATACTTAATTTTGTTTCTAGAAATCAAAAAGAAGGATACTTTCCTTAAACAAGGAACTTTACCATATTTCTAAAACATGTTTTTAAAACAGCCCAACAGAGAGAATTATCCCGTTTTCTACCTTCGCTAACCAGCCCCATAGGAAACAACAGGACTTTATGCCAACTGTGAAATCATGAGTGGTCACTACAGTTTAGTGAAGATTCACCATCACCACTGTTTGTTAACTATATTCTGAAGGGCTTATACATTCATGACTCAAAATAATTTGCACTTTAGATTAAGACACAAATTCATTAAAACATGGATCCAATGGACCATTCCTACTGCATAGGCATATTCAAGAGCTAGATATCAAGGCTACTGCCAGGGTACACAGGACATGACTTTTTAAAAAACTGAGTAAGCATTAGTAGTTAGTACCTTTAACCTTTCACTTATACAAAATGCTTTGTAATCCTTTAGCCCCATAAATACATAAAATCAGTCATTAACACTCCCTTTTTATTCCTGGGTGACCTTGAGCTAGTCACAGCTTTCAGTCCCACCCACCTCACAGAGTGTTTGTTGTGAGGAGGGAAGGGCAAGGAGATTGTAAGCCCCTTTGAGTCTCCTGCAGGAGAGAAAGGGGGATATAAATCCAAACTCTTCTTCTTCTTCTGTTTAAAGTAAAAAATAAACCAGAACATCATCCATTGTGAACTAGAATTCGCAATCCATACTGTATATTCTGCAAATATTTCACATTAATTAATCCAGGATTAGAGACACAGATTAGCATAACATTCTCACATACAGGAATACAGAGCTTTTAAGTGGCCAAGCATCACGGTAAATTACAATTTATCATAAAATGAACAGAGTGCCAAAATAAATAGCCTACTAAGCAAGTAAAGAGTCCCCTGGACCCAACAGTAGTTAAAGGGTCCCTCCTCTTACTAGCAGGCAAGCTCCAGGCTACGAGAAAGAAGAAGAGGGGGGGAGGCGAGGGTGTGGAAAAGTGGACCCATTTAGTAACCCCCTCTCGGCACACACAAATAATTAGTAACCCACTCTTGGGAACTGGTGAGAACCTGCTGGATCCCACCTCTGGCTGGCTCCTTGGCAACCTGGAGTTTGTTTCCTTCTCTGAAATTGTAACTCTAAATTAGGATTGACTTGAGATTTCAAATTGTAGTTCTAATGGGACAAAATGGCACTTACATTTGAACATTATAGAAAATGGAGGCATAATTTAAAGGTTCCCAAATCAGGAAACCTTTACACAGTGCATAAGAGAAGTAGGGAACAGGAAGTATACAAGCACAACAAAAGATTTGTCAAATTGACTGAATATGGCCTTTGACTTAAGAAATGTTTTGCCATGCAGTGGCAAATAAATACGAAGTTAAAAATAATGCATGAATATACATGAGACTTTTATTCCGTCTCAGGCAATAGCAGAGGTGGGATCCAGCCGGATCTCACAGGTTCCCGAGAGTGGGTTACTAATTATTTGTGTGTGCCGAGAAGGGGTTACTAATTGGGTCCGCTCAGAGGCAGTGGCATATTTGCCTAGGGTCAAGGGGTCCCCATGTCCCCAGGCACATCCACTGCAGTCATGTGGGGGGCGCCAAAATGTCTCCCCACACACACAGATTTTGCAAGCCCCAGCAAGCCCAGAATTGAGGAAGCCAGATGCTGCAAGAATTAAGGAAGCCTGAAATAGCCCCGTCCACTCTCTATGGTGGCCCTGAGTGTCCAGAGGGTGGGGGAGAAATACCACTGTGCTCCCAGGATGAGAACTGGGGAGCTCCGCCTCCCCTCCCTCTCACCCAGAGTGCAGTGCCTTATTCTCCATTAAGTCGTTGCCATTTCTCTCGGTCTCAAGCCTTCTCCCCAGCAGATGGGCGCTGGCCAACACAGGAGAAGTCCATAGGCCGGCTAGGGAGGCAATCTCTGCCCCACCTGCAAGGTGTTTGTTATGGGGAGAGGAAAGGGGGGCACGTTTGTTAGCTGTTTGGAGACTCCTTAAAGGTAATGTGCAAATCCAAACTTCACTTCTATACGTAAAATCTTGTTTGCAATTGTGAATGGCCTTGATGGGGGGGGGGCATGAAGCACCTGGCTTCTTAACTTTTGCTGTGGGGCTGGGCTGTAATCTGGAGAGCTGAGTTTGATTCCCCACGTTCTCTGCCCCACCTGCTGCCCCACAAGGTGTTTGTTGTGGGGAGAGGAAAGGGTGGGTGTTTGTTAGCTGTTTGGAGACTCCTTAAAGCGAACTGCACCTGGGGTGCACGTGCCCTGCGTCCTTGCCACAGCCCCGCCCAGGAATGCCCTGCCCCCGGAATGCCCGGCTACACCCCCATCATGCCCCACCCCGCCCCATTGGCGCTACGCCACTGTTTGAATCCCACCACCATGGGAACCTGTTACTAAAATTTTTGGATCCCACCACTGGGCAACAGCATATAACCCAAAAATAACATATAGCCCAAAATAAGTAGTAGAAGCAGCAGCAGCAGCAGTAGCAAGTTTATTGTATTGGCCATAGGCCTTCACAATCTCCTCGTACACAACATAATACAATTAAAACAGACACAAAAAACACCCCATGTATATCAACATAGCTAAAATGGACTAAATTAGTATTAATACAAATATCCCTATCAAATAAGACAACACAACATCATTACACAATACGTAACCTGATTTTTCTTTAAGTATGAGCAAAAAGTGCTACTCGATTGCTACTGTATAGATCACCATCAGATAATAGACAAATCAGTTTCCCAGTGTTATCAGTAACACCCGCAATTGGAAAAAGTCCTTTAATATATTTGGTCCTTATGTCATCATAAAGAGGACACTCCAAAACATAGTGCAGAATGTTCTCATCAGCCTCACTACCACAGATACATCTGTAGTTAGATACCGGCACATTACTACTGGTTAGTAAATGCCATTCTAAAGATATAAGTTGACAAATTCTCTAAATATGGCGACCTAATATGATCCTTCTTTAAAAGTGTAAAGTTTATACTTAACATCTTCTCCCACAAGAGAACACCAAGATATTTTTTAAAAATCACTTCAAAACTGGTGACTTATTACCTCTGAGCATGATTTGTGCATTTTTTTTTAACTCCACTGTTTAACAAAGAAATAGAAAAGGAGGGAGACAGCTGTCATTTTTGGATTAGGATAGACCTAAGGTATCACAGTAGAACCTCAACAAAACATGCTGTCTTTCTTCTCCTATTGTTATTGCAGCTCTAATTTAGTTGAAAAAACATGGTTTTTTGTGTGTGGAGAATGGGCTATGTATTTCTGTTTCTTCAGGTAAACGTGCTTGCTCCAGTAGCTCTTTTATTTATTTATTTATTTATTCATTCATTCATTCATTCGTTCATTCGTTCGTTTGTTCGTTCGTTTGTTCGTTCGTTCGTTCGTTTGCTTGCTTTCATTTTGTGCAAACACCTTTGCTTCATTCATTCATTCATTCATTCATTCATTCATTCATTCATTCATTCATTTATTCGACTTCCACACCGCCCACCCCCGGATGGCTCTTGGTGGTGTACAAGAACTGATATAATCTAAAATAACAAGAAGAGCACATTCAATAAATACATACAATATAATAAAATTAGGGCTCTAAATGTCACATTAAAACCATTTAAAACCGTGCACAAAACATCGTGTCCAGCAATCTAAAAGTCCCTCTGAGTAGGGAACAGAAAGGCCCAAGATGTAAAAGGACGCATATGATAAAAAGGGAAGGAGGGGGTGCCATCAGCGGCCAGCTTCTCCAAAGACACGGTGGAACAGCTCGGACTTACAGGCCCTGTGGAACTCTCCAAGGTCCTGCAGGGCCCAGACAATTGGAGGAAGAGCGTTCCACCAGGCACGGGCCAGGGCTGCAAAGGCCCTGGCCCTAGTGGAGGCCAGATGCATCATTGAAGGGCCAGGGACTACCAGAAGATTGGCCTCCGCTGAATGCAGAGGCCGAACTGGGACATGCCCTGTGTAGTTGCCCAATTTTCCCATCAGGCATTTTCTCCTCCCCTTCCTCCATTTTCAAAAGGAAATGTGTAATATTTTTCTCTTTGTCATATTGAACTAGTGATGCAACATTGAGGCAGAAATACAAACTAGCATGTTTGATTTGATCAGTTTTGTCAATTTCATATTAAACGATCAATGTAACATGAGGACAGAGAGTAATTTTGAAATTGAGGACAATTAAAAAGTACAGACAATTAAAAATTTAACTGAGATGTAAATTTAACTGTGTTTTTATTGACCTGTACACTGCCCAGAGCCCTTAGAAGATGGGGCGGTATATCAAAACTAACAAATAAATAAATAATAAAAAGTACAGAGTAATAATTACATTAATCAGGAACTACTGCATTGATTGAGTGCTACTGAAGATTAAATTTGGCTGGAAAATGTCATTCTTTGTGGTGGGGGTAAGCTATATAGAAGCTTCTATGAATTTTTTCAGCCATTCATGAGAACCAGTTCTAGGCACTTTTACAAGAACCTGCATAGTACAATGGTTAGTGGGCTACCTTGAAAAAGGTATGTCTCCTACCTTCATTATTTTGCCAGGGACCTATTTACATAAGATGGCACCTGGTGCAAGCTATCCTCCCATCCTTGTTTGTTCACATCTTTACTGATGGAGTCAGCAGTCTTCCCATTTAGGGAGGGTTTAAAAATGGGTTTGCTGGGCGCCCGATTCGATTTTAATCTTGTATCAACCGCTGTTTTAAATGGGGAGCTAATAAGTTAGTAATTTATTATATTGGATTTTAATTGTTTGGTTTTGACTGTATTTAGTCGATCTGTGATTTTACCTTTGTTGTACGCCGCCCAGAGCCCTTTGGGGATAGGGCGGGTTATAAAACCAAATAATAAATAAATAAATAAATAAAATAAAAATTGTGCTCCCCCAACCTTTGGATCTGCCCATAATTTCCCCCCTCCAACTTCTGAATCTACTTCTCCCACCTCAACTTTTGAAACTGCCTATCATCTCTCCGCCCACTGCAACTTTTGGATTTGCCTATCCCAGTAGTGGCGAACCTATGGCACGCATGCCAGAGGTGGCACTCAGAGCCCTCTCTGTGGGCATGCGCGCAGAGTTTGTCATATAGGGGGAGTGGAAAATCACCCCCCCACACACACACACACATTTAGACTGGCCTTGCTTCCGAATAAACCCTCCTAGGGTCGTGATTCACCCATTTGAAGCGTTGCACGGTTGCTTCACCAAGCTTACTCCTAAGTAACATGCGCCTTGGAGCAAACCATTTTTTCTAAACTAAAACCTCAGTATTCAGGTTAAATTGCCATGTTGGCACTTTGCGATAAATAAGTGGGTCTTGGGTTGCAATTTGGGCACACGGTCTCGAAAAGGTTCGCCATCACTGGCCTATCCTCTCTCCCCATCCCACTTCGGGATCTGCCTCTCCCACATGCCCTCCAGGCACAAAGTTCTCCATGCAAAAGAGACGCTGGGTCTCTGAAATCCAAAAGCCTGAAAGATTGAAGCATGATGGGCATCTGCCATGCAATTCACTCTGTTGACTGGACCAAGAGTCTTCTGACTTGTACTGACTTGTACTTTATTGGCACCTTTTAAAAAACATTTTTGTTTTTCCATCTCACATGGAGATTCCCATGAACTCTAACAAGAATAATACTCACCCACAGGATTGCTGTGTTGGGTTGCAATAGAATGTTTAATTTCAAGCCCACTGCCCACCTCTAGGGGGGGACCTGGCGATCTCCTGGAATTTCAATTAATCTCCAGCCTACAGAGGCTAGATCCCCTGGCGAAAATGGCTACTTTGGATGGAAGAATCTATGGCAGTATATCCTGCTGAAGTCCCTTCCCTTCCAAACCTCACCCTACCCAGGTCCCAGAGCCCAAATTTTCAGGAATTAACTAAACCATAGTTGGCACCCCTAAGGGAAAGGGGGTCAACCTGGGGGCTTCTTAAATAAAGGCCAGCTCATAAGCCAAGCTATGTGTTTTATCAACCCCACCCCTGCCCAAGGTTAAACACGGTGGGTAGAAAAGAAGCAGGGGGAAGGGCAGTTTGTTCCCACAAAAGGGGTTCTGAGATGGATCCCCCCACTCCAGGGTCTTCACTTCTGCAACAGTCCTGAATTGAGATTCTAAAATTTGGTTTTCATATATTTTGTTTTATGTATAAGTTTCTTTATATTGTAAGTTGCTTTGAGCTGTGTAAAGAAGAAAGATAGCTACTAAATTTTGAAAATATATAATAAATAATAGCCTCTAATGAAGTTATTAGAAAAGCTATCTGTGTCAGGTATTTCTCTCAAAGATACCAGTGAGGCTGTGTTTTGCCAATTGCAGGAAAATAATACAAATTCCCCATGGTATCTTACAGACCAACCATACATACCTCAGTTTTTGATATCTCCTTTTGGGAGTTACTGTTCACCTGCCTCATAAGAAGGACTCTTGGTTTGATTTCCATATGTATGTGAAGATGCAGTCATCTTACTAACCAGCCCCAGAGAAATGCATACCAAGTCTAGGAGAGGGAATCAGGGTGCATCGCACCTTTCCTTCCAAAGCAGGCCAAGAACGGTCCTAAGTTCTGACTTTCCCGAAAGCTCTAGGAAGGAAGAGAGGGGATATTCCTGCTATAGGGCAAAATCATCCATTAAGCAAATATTAAAAGGCAACAGGAACAGAAAATGTAATAAAGTGGGGAAAGTGATGAGGAGTGCAAGGCCTCTAGAGGAAATATCATACCTCAGGAGGTAGCTTCAGTTCCATCAGAACAAAGCTGTTGGACCCTATTCAGCCAATCTCCCATGAAGGCTCCAAATTCACACCTTCCCTGGAAGGCGAGCTGGAGAGCTCTTGCACCAAGAAGAGCAGAAGCAGGGGCCCCACTGCTTACTTCCCAGCTCCCATTACATGCAACTCCACTAGGCTCCTCCACTTGGCCTGACAGACAGAGCCCAGTCAGCAATGCACTCCCTGGCATTGGGGGAGCTGCATGGCCTGTGCCCGCCCCTCCCACTCTGGCTGGGGAAGGACCTGCAATTCATCCCACATACAGTCTCACCCTCCTCCATCCCACCTGCCTGCACTTTCCTCAGCCTGTTTGCCTGCCCAGAGCCCCATACTGGGCCATGCTCAGCTCTGAGCCCAGCTGCCTTCCTGACCTGTGTGTGGGGAGGGGGTCAAGTGGCCAAACACATCTCTCACAATCCAGGCTAGTGGCAGCTTTGGAGACAGTCCCTCCTGCCCCCCAAGAATGTTTCCTTTCACTGGACACAGTGTGTAACAGACTTCCCTCTGTGATACACCTCTGAAGATGCCAGCCACAGATGCAGACGAAACGTTAGGAACAAGATCCACCAGACCACGGCCACGCAGCCCAGAAAACCCACCACAACCAGTTGAATCCGGTTGAGAAAGCCTTCGACAATACAAAGACAGGAATAGTGAAATACTTGTTACAGCAAAAAACAACTTCTTAACCCCTCTCTCAGTAATACTGCAAAGCAGAAAAAGTAGAAAAAGAACAGTTGTGTGAGGGGTGGGCTATATGTTTCAGGTAATGGCATTTGCTCCAGGATTTTTTTAATTCCATTTTGGGTTGGTTAGTTCTCAATAATTCTCAATATATATATATTTAAATGCTGCTTCAATATGTAATTGTGCAGTAACACTAGAATGCCTGCACTAAAGAAAGGAGAGGGTTGTCCTCCTATATCACGAAGACATCCTGCCCCCCTCAGGAATAATACATTTTCAGCAGCAGCAGCAGTATGTGGAGTAAATGTAACTGAAGAGACAAGGTAGAAAATGGCCAAAATGATGTTGGGGGAAAGGAGGTGTGCAGAATTATTTCACAGAAAAAGTTTTCAATGCACAAGGTTTGACCACTGGAAAAATCTGTATTAAGCTGGGCATGCGGAAAAGACTTTCAGCTGCTATAAATCAGATTCCCTGCCAGTTTCTAACAGTAGTGTATTTTGCCATAAACAAACATACTTTTAAGATTTAAAAGAATAATAGCTGACTAATGTCATGAAACACATTTTGAAATGTGGCAAGAGTACATTTCCTTTCTCCGTCTATTGGCAGATTTGATTGAAAAAATTTTGTTTCTTCAGATTAATTCTAGGACAGCAAATAGCAATTTTTGAGTGTACAGATACTTTACCAACCATATAACATAACCCAAAGAGTATTAACCAAAATGTAATATATATTTATCCAGAAAATATTTGGGCCATCTCTCCATAATTTTGTTCAAGGTGACTTACAAAGCAAAAATAATATAATAAAATAATACAAATAATAATATAAAAGTTATCAATATTTAAATGATCTATAAAATCAAGACAGGGCATAAAAGCAGTATTAAAAAATCAGCAACCTCAATAAAACTGTCCATGGGCTTGAAGATACCATAACAGTCTTTTAAAGATGGAACTCCTCAGTTAAAAAGCAGGGGTAAAAAGAAATGTTTTAACCTGGCACCTAAGGTACAGCACAGTAAGCACCAGATGAGCCTGAAAGGGGTGGGGTATTCTAAAGGCAAGGCACCACTACTGGGAAAATCCTGTCTCTGGTTTTCACCTGCCTCACCTTTGTAGGCAGAGTTACAGAGAGTGGGCTTGAGAATCGGATCTTGACTGGCAGGCTAAATAGTAAGAGAAGAGATGGCTAACAAAAGGCTTCAAGTACAATAGATGAACATGACTCCTGGATATTTCCTCTATTTTATTCCATCAAAAGTAGAGTTTTCAAATGATCAGTCATGCTGAAGGTTGAATTTTTAGTAGCTGAAATTGAGTTTTTCAAACTTTCTGATGTAATTTCCTTTCTATTTCTGTATAACACAGTAATTGTTTGCTTTTCTTCAAAGTTATTTTCTCTTCATATTCTTTTATTGCATATATGTGTCCCCTTGTGTACAGGATGATACAATTTGTACAGCTTTAATGTTTTTTGCGCAAATATATCAACAGCCCTTTAAAAATGGTAAAAATAACTGTTCCAGTTAACCAACAGCTTTCCCAGTAGCCAGATGAGGCTATTACATAGTTGCAAAAGTGACTGCATAGTTAAGGAATGTAGGTTGTAATGTTCTGCCCTTAAAATGCCAGAAAAATCTATTCACAATTATTTTCTAATCAGTCTGATATTTGTTGCAGACAAGGGGTGTTAGCTGTTCCAAATGGCTAGTAAAAGTGTTTTTATACTGCACATGTTGAAAGTTTGTGAACAATCTAAATATACTTTCAGCCTTTGCAATTCCAATTTACATCCTGTTATAAATTCACAAATATTGAAGAATGTCTTGCTTTGACTGATTTGGTGAAAGCCACTGTGTAGTCATTAACTTGTGACAGTTCATAGTCGTCATTTAATTTATTCACTGGAAAAAACATTCACTATTATTCCCTTTTCTGCTAAAAAGGGGGAAGGTTAAAAGTATTTTAAAAATTATCTAGGGCCCTTTCCGCACGGGCGGATTATGGCGCCCTGGGGATGGCAAAAACGCCGTCCCCAGGGAGCCACTCGCACAGGGGGTGCAGCTGCTTTGCAGCCGCGCCGCCCTCGCCCCGCCCGAGCGGCGCGAAGCCGCCGTTTTCCAACCTCGCTTGGGAAGCTAGGTTTATGGGAAACAGCGGCTTGGAGCCGCTGCCATGCGAATGGCAGCGGCTCCAAGGTGCCCTCCCCCCCTTCTGCCCTCTACCTACTGTGTCTGTGGCCGTCCGGCGCAGGGGCAAGGGGGGCGTGTCCCCAGGCCTTGGCGATGCACCGGATGGCCACGGACACGGTAGGTCGGCCGGGCGACGGTGCTCCGCGGCGCCGTCTTCCCGGCTGTTTCTGGAATACGCCGACCCAACCCCCATCGTCGCCGTGCAGAAACGGCCTAGGTATTTATACCCCAAGGTTAACCCCAAGTAGCTTACAGTATCATTCATCACTCTTTCGTTTTATCTTTACATCAACAACCATGAAAGGTAAGTAAGGCTGAGAGAAAGAGCCTGGCTCAAGGTTGCTCAGTAAGCTTCCATATCAGAGGAGAGATTTAGACATCAGTCTCCGAAAACCAACAGTCTAACCTCTACATCACACTGGCTTTTCTGTTACAGATCAGTGTTGATGTATTGTTATGCCTCTGTAGGAAAGCATCAATAATACAAGTATCCCTTCATGTAATCAATAGATTTACATTTCAAAAGCAATTCCCGTTCAAGAAAAGAATTAAGTCACTTGTAATTTTCAGTTTTTCCCTATTGAGTACCTCCATGGCAGATTTCTGAAACTCCCAAGGGATCAGCAACTATTCCCTTCTGGTCTTGGTCGACCAGAAGATCTAGTCTGTTATGTTGCACTGCCCTCTATATGATACCATTCATTGCAAACTTCTCACCCCAATCTTGTCAGAATTTACTGGAACTGATGAAGATTGTCTTCAATTCCTGTTGGCCATTTCAAATGTTATCTTGAGATGAAATGGCTGGATTAATTTTTAAATTGTTATGGGTTTCAATTGTTGAAGGCTTAAATTAAATTATATTTTAACTGTTATATGGATTTGTAAATGCTGGAAATTGCCTTGAGCCTGTATAGGGAGGGGCAGTATATAAATATAATGAAATTAAAGTAAACTAAATAAACTTTTGTTGTCTACCTCCCAATTAGGGTTGCCAACATCCTGGAGATCTGCAAGGATTACAACTTATCTCCAGGTGACAGAGATCAGTTCACATGGAGAAAGTAGCCTCTTTGGAAGGTGGATTCTATGGCATTGTACCCCACTGAAGTCCCTCCTCTCCCCAAAAGTGCCATTCTCAGGCTCCACCCCCACAAATCTCCAAGTATTTCCTAATGTAGACCTGGCAACTATTCCCAATTGTGCCACTGCTTCTGCTTTCTTTTCTTATGGAAAATCAAATAGAGTATTAGATTTACAGACAGAAGAAGCTGAGTTTGATTCAATGTCTGGACTAAAATCCCAAGATTCTTTTCAGATAAACATTCCAGAAATAATCTATTAAAATTGTTCTAAGACAGTTTTTTAAGTTGATACAGTATAGCCAATCCCAAATACTATGACTAGTTATCCTTTATTCAAATATTATCAGTTTTATCACCAAAAACTGTCATGCCTGTTGGCCTCCTCCCAATAACTACACTTAGGTTGACTGAAAGCAGCATATTGTATCTGGGTAAATGAACAGGTACACTCCAAAGGGTTTTTTTTTTTTGCTGGATCTAGCATTCTCACAGTAAGCAGCAGCAGCCACCTATGTTCTCTGCTATGCACCCACTCCTCCCCTTAACAGTTTTCCCAAAACCGAAAGTGTTCACATGTCAAGCAGTTCCTTCAAGGTCAGAATCCTGATAAGGGCTAGGTGCTGTCCGGTTAGGGAGGGAAAACATTACTACAAGCCTCTCAACAAGTCAAACTGTAGCACAAGCAGGGAATCTTTGGTGCCACTGTCTCTTGGACTCCCTTGGGTGCACATGGTAAGACCCTAGGAGGGATAGGGTCTTGACAAAAAAATTATGAATTATTAAGTTTGTTAAAGGAGGTCACCTCTCCATTGCAACAGAAGAATATTTGATGTGATTTCCCATTTACTCCTTATACTCCTGCAATTTCTGGGAAACGTATTAGAACAGAAGGAGGTAAGGCAGATCAAGAGAAAGCAATAAAAGGCACATCCTATTCAGGCTTACACAAAAGCTTCCATATGGCACTTTATGCACCCTGATTATCTGTCTGTTTGCGTAGTAAAATGGAGAGAGTCTAGGGCTGTGAAGGTGAAATCCAGATATGGGAAGACTAGATGTGTTTTTCCCTGTGACTGTCCTTCATTTTCATGTGGAAACACGAAGACATTAAATACTGAACATGTATCATTTAAAAATGTAAAGATCTTTTCTAACATACTGAATTACACAAAAACTTAAGCTGAAACCCTATATACTGAGATGTATATTGCAATCAATAACTGACTGCTGAAAATACATACACATGATCAGGGCTGCTGAGAACTACCATTAATGCCCAGAAAGATTCCACCTGTGCCTACCATATTATCCTGTGTCACATTTTGTAATGTTATATTTGCATATTTGTTATTTTATATTTGTATACACAAACGTACCAATATAGGACACACTATCTATAAGCAGGATGTGAGTCCAGCCAGTGACTGACCATCCCTGATGCTGACTGAGACTGAAGACACAGCTTCCACATTGGAATCATCCCTAAGGTAATGCTGAAAAGACAGTTTCAATTTCAGTGTCTTTTTAACATTTCTCCCACTGTTCTGGCATTTCAGGTTTTACAATGTCAATGCTAAGTCACGCTGTTTTCAGAAAATGAGGACTCATAAAAGCCCTCCCAAGATCTTCACAGTTCATCGAGCAGCACCACTGAGAGGTCAGTCTATAAGGAGATGTCTTATTGCATTTCTCATTGCTGTGATCTTGCTGGCCTATCCTGATCTGAAACAGGATGGCAACTGTGCTAAACACTTGCATGTACACATGTACGTTATTGTTTAGATTCAGCTTCCAGGAACAGAATGCCATTTTAGAGTCTGTGTTCTCCAATAAACTTCTATTGAAGGTCTATGAATGTGAAATATGATGCAAATATTTTCAGAGAAGCAGATGCACAAGCATTTCCCCTTCCAGAATGCAAATTGTCTTAATGTCTCCCCTTCCTAGTGATTCAAAATCTAAATAGGAAGAAAACCAGAAAACTCACTGAAATTCCATTCAGGTTATTAAGCTAGAAAAGCAATCAACATCCCTTCATAAAATTTCCTTTTATTTCATTGTGTTGCAAAACAGGATCACAAAAGTCACCTTGTTTTCACACCATCAAACCCAATGCACAGCAGTATAATCTGAAAAAAAAATCAACATTTGAAAATCCCCAAAAGATACATTTAGGTTCCTTTGCCTTGACCTACAGTTACCAATTCCTATTGCCATGCCTACACAAAAAAGTCAATAGAATTAGATATTAAAATTCACATTGCTGAACAAAGTGTTTAAACAAAGCCAAATGGTTTCTGACTTTAAAAATATTGGCTAGCATACCTGTGCCCATTATGTCAGTGTAAGACAACTAAGTAGTTACTTCTAGATTTTCCTATATTTGCTGATCTCTCTGCTCTTTGTCATATAGGCACTGCCAGTACAATACATCACACTAAATGTGTATCCACACAATGAGTATTTAACATTATAATACAAAGAATGAGCTTATATGTGATGGGTGTTTAAGTATAAAGATGTTGTAACAGAAAATGGTGGCATAAGTCCAAAGCCCTTGCCACTAGCACAACTGGCAACATCCAAGTGTTGTTCCACCCCCCACCCCACCCCACCCCCCCGCCATAGCCCCAGACCATCCCCACTGCTTTGGCAGCGGTGACAAGGGTGCAGGGATGTTGATGCATCATTGAGCACTGCATCCCACTACTGCAGAGGGCCTTGAGCTTATATCCAGCAGCTGCAATCTTTACTCAAGACCAGGAGAGTGTCTGGGTGATTCATTTCACACTTCCAAGCAACTATCTTACTCTGGGTAGCCCTCTTTTTCCAAACTTTAAGCAATCAGGATTCTCAGGCCGTTTCAGCACAGCACAATTATATTGGGTTACAATTGGTATTTTACTATCCGGGTCTATTTTATCCCAGTTTCTCCCTTCGCATGGCTGCCTGTTTCTGTGAAGGAATCGAGTGAAGACCAGGAGGAAATACTTTTTGTATTTACACCGCAAGCATATCCGTGCATGCACAAACATCCCTGGTGTCATGCATTCTGGTTGGCTGTTGCTTTTTTTGGCAGCAGCTTGAATGAACATATCCACCCTTCCTTTAAACTTGCTGGCGCGAGTGGGGGAAAACGAAGGGCCCTCCTTTTCCAGTTCTGGATAGGGCTTGGCACAGGTCTAGACATGGCAAGCGGACACAAAAAACAATGGGGCACAGCATCACATCATATTTCCTCTCACATTCTCATATTTTTCTGGAAAATGAAAGACACCCCCCCCCCCCCGATATGCCCACTAACATTCGGCCCAAAGTGCACATCTCCCTAGCTATGTGCATTGTGTTTCCTTCCTCTTCGAGGAATGGAAGACATTCCAACAAACCTTATAGGGAACATTTCTGCATCTGCATGTTGAAAACTGCAGAAACTGTACATCATGTTCTGTATTACTGTCCCCTTCATAACAAGGCCAAAACAAAGTTTTTCTCCACTTTATTGATGGGCTTAGAGTGCTGGACAGACCAGCAGAAGATTGTTTATTTGTTAAACAATTAATCCAGGGATGCTCTAGAACAAACGGCCAGGTTTTTATGTACGGTCATAAACAATAAATCTTAATTTTTGCTCTGTATTTTATCCTTTAATCTCTGTATTTTATTTTAAACCCTGTAACTCATGCCAGTAACAGTTATTTATCTTGTCCACAGGCACCCCACTTTGCCTCTGTAAACTACTCTGAAGTCAATGGAAGTTCCAAGTAAACATGTCTAAGAGTAGGCTGTTCATTTAGGACTGTGCATCCAATTTTGTGTTCAAAAGCAATGCATAAAAATGATGAATGAAATTAACAGGGATATCAAAACAAGTTATGATGCAGTCTCAATATATCGCTAGGTTTTATGATCTTCCAAGCAATCATTGAAGTTTATTATTTAAACATTTCTGAAGAAAATAAAATTTTTCTTTCTTACTTGCAACGCCGTCATTAATCTCTTCTAGTCCAGTGGTAATGCCAGCATCTATGGAACTCATTATTTTATCAATCTGCAAGAGAGAAAACAGGGAAATTATTCAATTCCGTCATTATACATTTACAAGCACATAATCATAGTAATTGCTTTTGTTATTTACAGGACAATAGTACAATCAAGAACTCTACAGAGGGGGAAAATAGACAAGTCTGTTCGTCTTCTCCAATTTCATTCACTTTAACAGTAATATGAAGTGCTGTTTGCACACAGGACTAGTAACATGGAAGCTGTTTCAGTAAACTTGCATATGAAGGGCACATAAATTCAAGGTCTGTGGTGGGTTGATATCATGTTATCATTAAAGGCAAGAACAACAACAAAATCCCAGAATGGAGCTATGATAACAACAACAAAAAAAGAAATGTTGAATATCTACAATCAGTTGCTGGGGCTCTCGACAAAAACTGCAAGTAGATACAAACTTCATATAACATGCACCTGTAATAAGGGTAGGGGTTGTTAGGTCCCCTAACCTGGACCACCAGTGGGGGATTGGGGCCAGACTTCCCAGAACAGGTTGGGAATCTCCTGAAGATTTGGGGATGGAGCCTGGGGAAGACGGGGGCCTCAGTGGGGTACATTGACATAGAGTCCACCCTTCAAAGCACTAGGGAAATGACTTCTGTAGTCTGGGGATGAGTTATAATTCAAAAAGATTCCCAGGTCCCACTTGGAGGCCAGTATCCTTATTTAAGGGTTGGAATTCAAGTCAGGCACAGCCTACCTAGTCCTTTTAAAGAGCAGGCATACCCTATATCATCTTAGGCTTCCATTTAACCTTTTATTTGTTTTAGGATAGCAGAAAACAATAAGATACATATCAAAAATTGCAAATGATTTAATTTTAATCAAAAGCTTATATAATGCACATTACATAGACTTCACTTTCATTGGCTTTGCTCATATTTGTAGTTCTTATTTTGTCTTTACGGCATCTTGTACCCAGTGGGTTGCAAACACTGCTTTATATTACCTACTGGGGCCACCTTAAATCAGAATTCCACCCCTACCTATATTATAGCTGGTATAAACTACCCTCAAACTCTTGTCCTTCTTACCAGGTCATTCAAAAGATATACATGCTTTACATTTTCAGACAGGGAGCATTGGGGGGGGGGGGGGGCAGGCATCATTTTGCCCCTGGTGCCATCCCCCCGCCACGCCACTGACAGAGGTTTATATTTGTGCCGTTCTCCCTAGAAGCTAAAATGACCAAACTGGGGCAATCATACTTAGGTCACATTATGAGATTATAAGAGTCACTGGAAAAGACAGTAATGCTTAGAAAAGCAGAAACCCAACATAAGATGGACTCAATCAAGGAAGCCACAGCTCTTAGCTTGCAAGAACTGAGAGAAAGGCAGGCAACAACAGGACATTTTGAAGGTCATTAATTTACAGGGTCTCCATAAGTCCAAAGCAACTTGATTGCATGTAGCACCCAAACACACAGAGTAGGGCATTCGACTTTTTCACAGCAGCAGCCCCCTGCACTATATTTTTAAAAATAGTTTATTCTCCTAGGTAATGCAAACTGAGTTAGAAACAACTTTTGAAACTCTCCCAAATTTCACAGGGGCTTGAGAACCGATGAGGAAGGCTAACTGAAAAAAGAGAATGCAAGAATAAAAAACTCCATTGTACACAGGGAGCTGCCAGGCAGTAGTCTCAATTTTCAGCCAAAGATTAGGACTACATTCTACCCTTCGGGGCCTAGGAATCTCTCAGAATTACATCTCATCTCTAGGGCTCATTCTGCACATGCAGAATAATGCACTTTCAAACTGCTTTCAGTGCTCTTTGAAGCTGTGCGGAATGGCAAAATCCACTTGCAAACAGTTGTGAAAGTGGTTTGAAAATGCATTATTTTGCGTGTGCGGAAGGGGCCTAGACTACAGAAATCAGTTCCCCTGAAGAACTCTATGGCATTAGAGCATACTGAGGTCCCTTCCCTTCCCAAAACCTGCACTCCCAAGGCCCCATCCCCAAATATCCAGGAATTTCCCAACCTGGAGATGGCAACACTGCCCTACACAGTTTCTAGCTTTCATGTATATACAAAAAGTCTTACTTCTTCCCATTCTGAAGTAAAGGAAGGTGCTCTTTCAGAATTTTCTCTAGAGCTTTTTGAGTCTGCTGTAGGTTCATTCCACTTTCTTCTTGCTTTTTGCTCATTAGGTGGGTAGGAAATTAGGTTAGAGTCTGATTTTGAAACGTATTTGGATAAATGCATATCAAGCAGTGTCTTTGGCAAAGATCGTATCCTCCCAAGTGTGCAAGCACGTTCTACAAACCCTGCAGCATTAACAACCCACTGATCCCCAGTTCTTGTGATGCTGGCAAGTGTATTTGCTTCTACAATGCTACTTTTAGAAGGAAATATAGTTCTGTTTAAAATTGGTGGCTTTTTCTTTTTTGCTGGGAAATCTGTGCTATTTTCTCGGTGTAGTTGCACTGGATTAAAAATACTCCTGTTCAAATTATTTTTGTTGTGCAATTCATTAGCTGAGCTGGCTTTTCTGTATAACTGAAGTGGATTTTCAGGTGGGTCACAAACTGGTGATGATCCATGAAGTAGGCCAGCAAATTGCTCAGAAGGATGTGCTTCAAGAAGGTCACTTTCAATGGATGTTTGTTGGGTTTCTGTAAAACAAAAGGATTTTTTTTTCTGTTTATGACTGTAATAAATATTCCTGGTTTATATTTATTCAAAATCATTTTACCTTGATGTTTCCTCCTGTACTGCAAGATGGCTTACAAGCATTAAAACTACCAACAACACTGTTAAATCACAACATGAAAGTCAAAAATGGCAGAAAACAACTCTGCTGGGGTAACTGCCCTGGAAGGGAGGGGTGTGTGTGTGAATCCACCAGCTTGGCCACGTACTGCTCCCATGCATGGATTCCCCTTTGGATGGGGCCATAAGTATGCTTTCTTTATCAACTCCACTGGGTAAGAACGCCTATGGAAAAAACGGCATGTCCCCAGCTACCCAATAGACTTTATATATATATGAAGCTTAGTTCTCACATCCCAAGAAGTTTTCACCAGTATATATTTTTGGCTCCCCAGACTTTTTTTACAAAATACAACACCCCTCACCCCCTTCAATTCACATATAAACCTGTCAGGTCCTTCCCCATTCATTAAAAATTCCCCTGAACCAACAAGGATGGTATGGAATCAGAACAAAAAAAATTACCAGTCCATTAATTTGATACTGTTTTTATAAGCATATTTGCTCAGAATACATGTAAATGATAGTGATTTATATTACAGCATATTGAAAAGTATCCATCTCTAACAGAACTTTGTTAACTGACAGCGTTTAAAATATAAACTGTTTTATTTATTTTTTTGTAATTGCTGTATTTGTTTTTGTCTGGATTTTTGCAAATTATGTCAACCCTTAAGCAAGAGACGTTGTCTAAAATCTGGAAGAGTTTTTCCCCATTCCATTTGTTAATATTCCACTAACCCCCTTACTAACCCTTAAATTTCTGATAATGATAATGTAAAAAAGTGTCTATATTGTACAGAGTGTTTATTAAAGTTAACATAAATAAGTCATGTTAGGTTTCCAGTTGTCTCGTATCTTTTAGTTCCTATTTTTGCAAGTGTCCTTTATGAAACCAAAATGGTTTACAGCACCAAACCATTCATAAATCAAGGCCCATTTATATTATGTAAGAGTATACAAACACAAATCTGTTACCCGCCCCCAAGCATGCATTCCTTTTGCATTTCATTTCCCAATGTGTACAATCGAAGAGTTGCATCGTCGAAAATCCATACACCAGAATATGGTCCAGGCATGACAGAATTAGAAACAAATTTCCTTACAGTCAAATTTATGGAAGCCAAATTATTCACACCTATGTAACAAAAATGCATATTTCAAAACAAGAGTAAATCTATCAAATGAATAGTGTCTGCAGGAAAAAAATCTTGGTAAATCAATTCTATCTCCCACATTATACCAATACTAACTAAGCACTGAGGTTGCCATAGTAAAAGATTCTAGCGTGGAATAAAATCTCTTGCTTGAAATGTGTGCCATAGCTATGGTAACAAAGGCATTATAACACATGGGCTACTAATCTATTTAAATTATCCCTGTGTTTGATCCAAAAAGAAATTTTAGTGATAGATATCCAGAATATATACCTATGAAAGTATCATCAGCAGTAATTGCCACACAGTCACTGGAGTGAGTAGGAATCAATAGTGGTAAAAATAACATATACATTAAAAAGAACAAAATTCATACTGTCTTAATTGTAAAATATAAATGTTCATATACAAAATCAAAGAAAAGTACATTGGCAAAGTACATAAAATGGTTTTGAACACATGGCAGCTTTTCTCACTTTAAGGGTCATACTGTATGTTGTGCAAGAGAACTGATAAAAGACAGCTGCATAGATGATAATGTTAAACTTCTTTTAATTACTTTGGACAGAGTCATGACAAACTTGTACTCCTTTTCACTGAAAGAACAATTAATGTGTTGAATTCCACAACATCTACATTTTCTATTATATTTTTAAAGATGTTTTGTCAGGTATAATCAATTTTAATTTGTTCTACAAACCAGGGCTGCATGTGTTTAGCACAACATGGCAGGAGAGAAAAGAAGGCGGACCAGCCAGACCAAGTACCAAGGATCATGAAGAGAGGCTGGGGAGGAGAGGCCAGGCTGACTGGCTTCTGTCTCCATTTGGTTCTCTTCTCCCTGCGATAGTGGCCCAGCAACACTCCCCGTACACAGAGGGGTATGAGGGGCAATTTTCTGGGGGGCTCCCACGTGATGAAATGGCCTCCACCCAGGGACATTTGACCCCATATGTCCCCCTGGGCAGTATGCTACTGCATGCAAGGGCATTACAAGTTTTCAGGTGAGAGGGAGTGGGAAAAGCTGTGGGAAAATCTGGGAGAGGAAGAAATGATAAGTGGGAGGAAAGAGAAAGCACTACCAGCAGTAGTAGTATAGAAGGGTGACAAAGGAATGCAGTGATGAAAGATCTGGAGGGAGGTAGAAAGAATGGCAGTGGCTTGCATCCATCTGGGACCCTGAGGCTTGCTGCTCCAAGTCTGGACTGCAGCAGATAAGCTGAGGGAATTGGGTGATATTGGGGATCAGGTGGGGTATGTCCCTATGCTGTGCCAATGCTACTGCAATTTAATTCAATAATAGCTGTGACCAGTGGTGGGATCCAAAAATTTTAATAACAGGTTCCGATGGTGGTGGGATTCAAACAGTGGCGCCGCCGCACACATGCACATCCGGTCCCTATTGGTCAGGGAGGTTGCTTTAGTAACCCCTTCTTGGCACTCAGAAAAAAATTAGAAACCACTTCTAGAGAAGTGGTGAGAACTGGTTGGATCCCACCTTTGGCTGTGACCACTTTTTCTCCAGTCCTGTGGTTAGTATATATTTTTTCTCTCTCTCACTCACTCCCTTCCCTCCTCCTAGGACTGCAAACAGATGAGCTGTCAGAGTTGCCAGGAGCTCCATGGAGCCTTTGTGGAAGGAGACAGACAGAGCCATCCAGGTAATTTTGGTGTCTAGTTTCTGGACTTATTTTTTTTTTTGAGAGAAAAGACAGGTAAGGCAGATGTTTGGCTAGTTGAACATATTATGCAGTTTCTGCTATATCTGAAGAAAGTATCTGTGAGGTTGATGGGTAGATATCTGGCAGCCTAAGTCTCTTCCTCCAATTCATATGGTTTGCCTAACTTTTCAAGACATCTATATATTTAGAAGAAAATTGGTCATCATGAGGGACTTAATATAGTAGGTGCCTGTTCACTCCAGATATAATGAAGACATCTGACTTACTCAGCTCAAGGATTGAAGCTATTCTTTTCAGGGCAGCTGCCTTAATGATGATTTTGGAGTGCTTGTGATTAGTGAGCTGGTACCCATCCCACACGGGGCAAATTGGATAGTGTCTTGATGAGGGGAACTTGCAAGGGGAATTTTTCTTTTGCATGTCTCAGAATCTGCAGAGGGTTTTTTTTTCCAAAACACATTAATGTGGGAAATGGAATATTGATTGTAATGCATAAGGGGGAATGCACCTCTGTGTCCATTTTTGGTAGTTCAGGACTATTTGAAACAGTTTGTTATCTAATGACCCTTTCTTCCTACAAGTCAAGATTTACCCTGCAGGTGGTAATTGTGTAGGATCAGGCTTCAGGAACAGGCACAGTCTAGAGTACTGGATCAGTAAAGCTCTGGACCGGATCTAGCAGGAAAAGGCAAAGGCCTTGCAAACTGGTTGATCCTGCAAGGCTCTCTTCCAGGCTGCAGTTTAGGTAGGCTGAGATGTAGAGTCCAGCTGTATTGCCAAAACACATGCTTAAGTTCCTGAGGAGTTTCTAAACACTGGCCAGGATCCTGCAATGACTTATCCTCAGTGAATGCTCTACCCAGGTGTTGTGTACAGATCTCCTGGCACTTTGCCTCCTTTGTGCCATTTCAGCCAAGGGCCTCTCCTGGCAGTGACCTTGAGGACTGGAAGACTGGGGGGCCACGGGGCTGGGCTTGAGTCCTTCATGGCAGAAGCCCGGAGAGTTGATGGAGATGCTTCCCTTGCAGGCCCTGGCAAGGCAGCCTCTGGTACTGAAAAGACATTGTCTTCAGGTGAATCTGCAGTTCTGGGCTCTTCCTTGGCTCTCTGGTCATAAGAACATAAGAACAAGCCAGCTGGATCAGACCAGAGTCCATCTAGTCCAGCTCTCTGCTACTCGCAGTGGCCCACCAGGTGCCTTTGGGAGTTCACATGTAGGATGTGAAAGCAATGGCCTTCTGCGGCTGTTGCTCCCGAGCACCTGGACTGTTAAGGCATTTGCAATCTCAGATCAAAGAGGATCAAGACTGGTAGCCATAAATCGACTTCTCCTCCATAAATCTGTCCAAGCCCCTTTTAAAGCTATCCAGGTTAGTGGCCATCACCACCTCCTGTGGCAGCATATTCCAAACACCAATCACACGTTGCGTGAAGAAGTGTTTCCTTTTATTAGTCCTAATTCTTCCCCCCAGCATTTTCAATGAATGCCCCCTAGTTCTAGTATTGTGAGAAAGAGAGAAAAATTTCTCTCTGTCAACATTTTCTACCCCATGCATAATTTTATAGACTTCAATCATATCCCCCTCAGACGTCTCCTCTGCAAACTAAAGAGTCCCAAACGCTGCAGCCTCTCCTCATAAGGAAGGTGCTCCAGTCCCTCAATCATCCTCGTTGCCCTTCTCTGCACTTTTTCTATCTCTTCGATATCCTTTTTGAGATGTGGCGACCAGAACTGAACACAGTACTCCAAGTGCGGTCGCACCACGGCTTTATATAAGGGCATGACAATCTTTGCAGTTTTATTATCAATTCCTTTCCTAATTATCCCCAGCATAGAGTTTGCCTTTTTCACAGCTGCCATACATTGAGTTGACATTCCCATGGAACTATCAACTAAGACGCCCAAATCCCTTTCCTGGTCTGTGACTGATAGCACTGACCCCTGTAGCGTGTATGTGAAGTTTGGATTTTTTGCCCCTATGTGCATCACTTTGCATTTTGCTACATTGAACTGCATTTGCCATTTCTTAGCCCACTCACCTAATTTATCAAGGTCCGCTTGGAGCTCCTCGCAATCCTTTGTGGTTCTCACCACCCTACATAATTTGGTATCATCTGCAAACTTGGCCACCACGCTACCCACCCCTACTTCCAGGTCATTTATGAATAGGTTAAAGAGCACTGGTCCCAATACGGATCCTTGGGGACACCACTCCCTGCACCTCTCCATTGTGAGAATTTCCCATTTACACCCACTCTTGCTTCCTGTTTCTCAACCAGTTTTAATCCATAGGAGGACTTCCCCTCTTATTCCTTCATTGCTGAGTTTTCTCAATAGTCTCTGGTGAGGAACTTTGTCAAAAGCCTTTTGGAAATCCAAGTAGACAATGTCCACTGGTTCCCCCTTATCCACATGCCTGTTTACATCCTCAAAGAACTCTAGTAAGTTTGTAAGACAGGATTTGCCTCTGCAAAAGCCATGCTCACTCTTTCTCAGCAGGTCTTGCTTTTGTACATGTTTTATAATTTTATCTTTAATGACAGATTCTACTAATTTACCAGGAACAGATGTCAAACTGACTGGTCTGTAATTTCCCGGGTCCCCCCTAGTTCCTTTCTTAAAGATTGGTGTGACATTGGCCATCTTCCAGTCTTCAGGGATGGAGCCTGATTTCAAGGATAAGTTGCATATTAAAGTGAGAACATCAGCAATTTCATGCTTGAGCTCTTTAAGAACTCTTGGGTGAATGCAATCTGGGCCAGGGGATTTGGTAGCATTTAGTTTATCAATGGCTGCCAGAACTTCTTCCTTGTCTACCACTATCTTCGTTAGTTCCTCGGATTCGCCTCCTAAGAAGCTTGGTTCAGGTGCAGGAATTTTCCTCACCTCCTCTTGGGTGAAGACAGATGCAAAGAATTCATTCAGCTTTTCTGCAATCACCCTGTCATCTTTTAGCACACCCTTTGTTCCTTTGTCATCTAACGGGCCTACCGCTTCCCTTGCTGGCTTCCTGCTTTTGATGTACTTGAAGAACTGTTTGTTGCTGGTTTTGATGTTCACAGCCATGCGTTCCTCATAATCCTTTTTTGCCTCCCTTACAGCTAACTTGCTTCTCTTTTGCCACCATTTGTGTTCTCTCTGGTATTCTTTATCAGTTAAGTTGGACTTCCATTTTCTAATTTTCTGTGGTCCTTCACAGACACTGCATCCTGGAGGTGGGCTAGGAAATGGTGCATAGGGGCAGGCATAGTGTAATCTGGTTTATTACAAAGAAGGGTTTGGAAGTTAATCCCAACAGGATAGATAATGCTAGCTGAAAAATAAACCTGAACCTACATTAGATTTGTGAAAGGGTTTGCCTGGATGTATTGATGGTTAGTAAGTGAGGTGAGGTGAGGAGCTGAGTTTTGCTGCAGCCTTTCCTGATTGGCATAGCTTAGATGTCCATAACTAAGCAAACACATGGGATGCTGTTTTTTTTCTGGTCATCTTCATGTAAATCCTGATAGTGATTGATGCATGGTGATAGCCAGCATCTCTCAGGACAGTTGCGGTGAAACTAAGAAAAAGTGAGGCATAGCACATGTGTTGAACAAGGCCTTTTCTGCACAAGTCACCTAGAATATTTCCAGAATATTTTCAATTCCCCCATGATGTTTGTCCTACTCACCTCCTCCAAACATTTCATGGCTGCTGTGAGGGGTTTTTTTTTTGCTTATTCGTTGAAATGATACCTCTTTGATTCATTGCTTTGATGCTCTGTAACTCCATTTAATTGATGCTTTGTTGATTCACCCAAACAACACATAAAATAACAAAAATATAGTGGCAAGGGGGAAAGGAGTGAGGTCAGGGACATGAAAAAATGGTGCCAAGGGGAAAGTTGGGTAACAACACAGAGTCGTGGAAAATAGCAGCGGGAAAGATAAAACGTTTTAAATATGACTGCACAGCTCAGAGAAGTTTTATCTGAATGCTTCATTGTAAAAGTGTTTTCGGAAACCACAGGAAAAACTGCTTGGAAACATTTTCAGAACCAAACAGGGAAAAACTTGTGAGAGCTCCTTAAAGGGAATGTTTTATTGTCATCCTGAAAATGTTGTAAGTATCTTGTGCAGAAAAGGCCTAAATGTGATAAATCAAACACTGGCAAAACCAATTTGGCAACCTTTTAGGGAGCCTGCACAAAGAGACAGGGGAGTGCAGGGGAGACAGACTTTATAAATAGTGCAGTTCGATTCTTTATCAGTAAACCCTAACTGAAGCCATGCATGCCTGATGTCTTCATTTCAGGGTATTAGGGCAACTCCTGGGCATGCACAGAGGCACTTCAAGCTTCCATATAATCTTTTAGATTCCAGCCTCAGTATCTAAGTTTTCTTGCATATTTTTGAACAAGCAAAATTAAATCCTTGTTAAAACTGTCATCTCTAACAACTCTATTAAACCACTGTCCAATGCCAAGACTTCTAAATGCCTCTTTCATGTTCATTACACTGTTGACAGTTGGTTATTTATTTGTTACAAAAGAACAATACACAAGGTCATTAGTTTCATTGCACAGACTGTCTGCATTTTATTATGGCTACTCTTCAACAATAGTGACCTTACAAAGTGGTTCATTTAATTCCACCTGCCATAAACACAGCTATAAATTTTCCATGGGCAATTTTGGCTTGAGTCATGATAAATAACTGTCAGTAGAATAGGTCACAGGAATCATGCTGATACTGATTAAAACTTTCAGGTTTTAGAACAGCCAAACTACTTTAAAATTACTTTGCAGCTGGTTATCTTTTGATGTACATATCAGTAATCTGCATTAATATTTTATTAATACATCACAGACACTAGACACTTAATAACATATGCAAGAAGTATTATCTATATCACCTATGTAAAAAAATGTATTTGAATCCAAAGAACTATCTGGCATAGGTTTGTATTTCTGGAATAACAGCCTTCTAAGTTGATAAGGACGTAAGAAATTTTGTAGGCACCTATAGTGGGGGAGTCCCCACTGAATAGCTTTGGAATAGGCTATCAGCATGCCCATTGTGCTGGCAAGGGCTAGAAAGGCATACCTGGGACTGCTTAACAGTAGTCTGATCTTAGTTCTCAGAGACCTTTATTTCTCCACCGGAACAAATAGTTTCCAGGTTTGTGTGTCCAGTAGAAACCCCAAATGCTCCAAACTTTGGATAGTTCTAGTGAACTTTTCTTGTGATTGACCATGAACCCATGACATTCGAGTGTCTGGATGGTCCTTACACAGTCTAGTCTGGCCTGATCAGGGGATTCTGATCTTATCAGAATATCATCTAAGTAAGGGTGTAGATTAACGCTCTGCTGCCTTAGGAGAACTATCAAGTTTATGAGCACCTTGGAGAACATGCGAGGTACCATACAGAGTCCGAATGGGAGTGTTTTGAATTGGAAATGGTCTCTTCCTATTCAGAATCTGAGAAAGTGGCAGTGACCCTCAAAGATTGGGATATGGAGATATGCCTCCAATAGACGGAGGGAGTCAGCTATTGAGCGTAGGGTCTTCATCCTGAAATGCTAACTTTATGAAGGTGTTTACATACTTGAAATCTAGAATTGCCTGCCATTCCCCGTTCTTTTTGGGGACCATAAACAGGATGGAATATATGCCCATGCCCTGTTGGTTGAGTGGTACTGGTTCCACAGCCCCTATCTAAACTAGGTGTGAGACTGCTGCCAGTTTTCTTAGCCTTTTCTCCCAGTTGTTGGACAGAGGGAATAGAATGAATCTGTTGGATGGTAGAACAAAATTATATCATGTAACCTGAGGTTATGATGTCTAAGGTCCATAGATCTATGTTTGACAGGGCCCATGCTTTAAAGCTATGCTTTAAAAATATAGGCTCATTCCGCACACGCAAAATAATGCACTTTCAAGCTGCTTTCACAACTGTTTTTGCCATTCCGCACAGCTTCAAAGAGCCCTGAAAGCAGCTTGAAAGTGCATTATTCTGCGTGTGCAGAATGAGCCCTAGTCTGATATTTACAGGATTCTGTGATTCTGTGGTGCTCCAGAACATACAGTTCTATGTACCAGCTATTTCGAAGGAACTGGCCCAAACCTACATGCAAAAGTGCTATAGTTATGCTTAGTTTGTGTGTCTATATAACCATTTCAGCCTACATGCCTCACTTAACCAAGCAGAGTAGGCATGTGTGACAGTAGCAATCTGTCAAAGCCAGAGGGGGTACTATTGCACTCAAGGAGCTGTGAATTTTTATTTCTAGTTTCCGGAGTTGTTTGAATGAACTTTCTACAGAGAGTATTTCTCAAGGGAGAAAAGTCAGCATCTCAACAAAGAAATGACAGAGATACTTCATTTGTTTTTGACTAACTTGAAGAATTCATATATCACTTGTGATGACCTGGAAATTCATATTTTATGCAAAAGGGAAAAATATAGGCCACCTAGAAAGCAGCATATGAAAATATTACAATCTAGAAAGCAGCATATGAACGTATTACAGCATACAAGTATTGCAATTAAAACCTAAAGGGCATTGAAGTTCTGAGCAACAAACCAGTAAACTAAAATATTCTGATTTAAGGCAATTAGTACCATTTGTTTCAACTAGATTAATTGTAGATTATAAATAAACTATCCTTTTATATACATGCACAGTATCTTTCAGTTGGTGAAGAAAAGTGCTGTCAAGTTGCAACTTGCCACTGCCTAACTCTGCATAGCAACCCTAGACTTCCTTGATGAAGTCTCATCCAATTACTAATGAGGGCCAACCCTGCTTAGCATCTGAGATCTGATGAGACTGGGCCAGCCTGGGCCATCCAGGTCAAGGTTCTTTTCAGTTACTAAGAAAAAATTTGAGAAGCAATTTAGTTTTCTACTTATTTTATTTGAAGCTTCAATGCTTGACTTTTTTTCTTAATGGGCATCACAGCATACCATGAAGAGGACTTGCGCACATCCTTGCAATTCTGTAACATCTTTTTAGACTTGCTGTTTTGAGATAAATTTTCCTTGTATTGCTCTGTGTGTTCAAAGTCAACCACATTGATTTCTAAATGCTTAATCTGAAGATTAAGACCACGGCCACACAGCCCGGAAAACCCACCACAACCAATATCTGATTTGTTTGCCATCAATGTGTAAAGAAGTTTACTGCCAGATGATTGGTCACATCCTTGATCTAAAATTTCCCAACCCAGCATTGGCAACACCAGATGGGGCCTAGGTCAGTATATAAGAAGAGCCTTTTCCCCATAGGTACCTGAGTGGATAAAGAGTTAAGGATGCAGATGCAGGCGAAACGTCAGGAGACAATGCTGCTAGAACACGGTCATACAGCCCGGAAACCACACAGCACCCCAGTTAAGGAACCCTTTATTCCCCCCTTGAAGGCCAAATAGTTAATTATTTAATCACTTTGGTCAACCCAACACAAAGACGAGTACTTGATCTTGCTAGATTCAATGTTATGCCCTTTTCTCCGTGGTAGATTGAACAATCATGAGGAGTTTTTTTAAAAAAAAACACTAATGTTTGTTAATAGTTATCTCTTAATGCAGAGTCCCAAACATACTGTTGTGGCCACACTGCATTTCCTAGCATTCTTACTATTAGAGTTATGCATGACTTCACTCTCTGACATGTTGTGGCTGGCTCCACCTCTTGTGATAGCAGTTTTGTAATAGCACCCACCACCCTGCATCAGAATCCCAAGGGAGTCTGCAGGCACAAAAAAGTTGGAGACCCTTGTCCTAATGAACCTGAGTAGGTCCAGATGAATTGTCCAAATGCCCCCACGGTGCTGATGTCCATCTAGTCAAGTACAATCTCTGTCACACACCCTATAGCAATAGCTATTTTCCCATATATTCCATGTTCGTTCTCTCTCATTTTCTATAAACTAAATTATTTGTGATTTAATAATCAACATCACAAAATTGATTTAACCAGTGTATATGTAAAAAGTACTAATAGTATGATAAATAGTGAAAGCTCTCATTTTGTTGTCAATGTCATACCCTTGTAATTACCTCTTACATAGGCAGCACTATCTGTATGGTAATCTCTGCTCTATCCAAATGCCTTAAAATAAGGTAAAGCCATTTTTATTGCATGAGTTATCGAAACATTGTATATATTTTGACATAATTCTTTAAATAGAAACTGCATATAAATACATACATAGAGACTTATTCATGAGCCTATATACCTAGATGAGAAGCCCAACTGTTATTTAGTAGGATCATTCAAGTGCAGAGTTCTTAGCTTTCATAACTGCATTGCAAATGTCACTATTCTGAGCATTGCAACTCACAGTAAATAACAGGCAACAGAGGAATTTTCAAGTGCTAGCAATTCCAAGGAATGGCAAATATTTTGTAGCGGTATTGTCAGCAGTCATTATGACACTGCTTCCTGTGTAGATAGGAGAACCTACAGGAGTGTGTTTGTGTGCATATGTGCATGTTTTTATTAATGTTATTATATTTATAACCTGCCCATCATGGCCAGGTGTGTGTATGTGCATTCAGTTGTTTGAGAAATAAAGTTTACTTTGGGGAAGGAGTTGTTGGGCCTTTATAGGAAATGCAGGGGCTGGGTCACAGTAAGCATACCTAGGAGTCACTCTGCCAGAAAAGAAGGATGGTTGACTGGTAACTGTCAAAAAACCATGATATAGAGAATTAAGTTTAAGTGTTAGATGGTCTTGAAGAAATGATGCTTTAGTACCATTGTATGTGAGGTAGAAGAGGTATTTACTGGATACTTCTTTCTAGCAGAAAATTAAGACGTTTCAACTTCATGTTCATGTTATTAATTATGTAACACTATCAGTGCCCAACAACACAAACTATAAGAATAAAATGAATATTACAAAAGCTATGCAACTAAAAGAGCAAAAGGCAAGAAGGAGAATACGTAGCAAAAAAAAAAGTCAAGATAAATGCAGTTCATACTACAGACACAACCATCCCAGATAACAGCATCATAAACAGTTGGAAGAGTCTAGCTTGGCATAGTCAGGCACAGTTCACAAATAATTCTGCAGTCTTAAGCAAGGAACCAGTCCTATCAATGATCATTCAAAGTGAACTGAAAAACCCATCTTCACCTAATTTTAATAGATGTGTGTCTTTTGAATAAGCAAACTAAGAAATGAATGGATCTGGCAACGCAAGGGATGTAGTACACTTGGGGAGCTTTTAAAAAGAAACTTTCTGCCTCATGCACTGATATTCAAGGCATTGAGACTGGAAGACAGAACAAAATGATATCCACTCCTGCACATAATATTCTTCATTGAAAAGAAGCATATTGTAATTTGTATTTGAATTACAAGAGATAATTCTTCAGTATGAGATCTGATTGCCATCTATACTGTGTTGTATGTGCTTATGTTCCTGCATGCTGATGTGCTGAATGGAGGCTGCAATTCTATGGATAATTACCAAGAAGTAAACTCAATTGAACAGAGTGAGATGTGCATAGGATTGCAGTTTGCATGGATACCAAAATCAATGATCTAGTGCTTGCAGATAATAAGAATAAAATAACAATGATAAAGAGAAGGAGAAAATAAAGGCTGTCTTCTCTGCTGGACCATTATTTCATGTTAAAATAATGGTTCCCTTTAACAATATTTTAATAATATATTTTAATATCATAGCAAAGGTTTTCCTTTTTAGTGCTGTGAGCATGAGAATGAAGATGCTATTTTTGTTAGCAGAACAAAACAGGCAAGAAGCTGTGGAACAGACGGCTAAGCCTTAATGCCCCCTCTTTAAAAACATGATCATAAATTTGTGCTATTATGCCAGATCAATAGTCCAAGTACCTATATTAATGATTTGACCAGATGTGTTAATGAAGCTAAAGCTAAAAATTGTTCCCAGAATACAGTAATCAGAAATATACTGCTTCCAAAAGAAAAAAAGCTCCCATTTAGCTATTGTGTATAATAACTATTTATATAATTTGTCTAATCATTGAATAAGTACATTTATCCAGGTGTGGCAAAAAAAAACCTGCGGGCATCAGAATAAGGTTTTCAGAGCCAGCCTTGTGTAGGCGTGCGTGTGCAGGAAATGTCAAATTAAAAGCAACTGTACAAACTGCAGTTGCCTGGGGTTTTTCCTATATGTTAGAGGTTTCCTTCATCATCAATTGAAAACTCAATCTGGATTGTACAAGAGTGTGCAGATATTTTTATGACATGATCATGCAGCATTGGAATGATATAAATCAGCAATAGTTTACAAAATGCAATAATTCTATGGAGGATGATAGTGATCATGCCAACATGAGGTGGCAATTAATTTATTGGGCGTTGTGTGAAACACTTCTATTTGTTTACATTGAAACAATTGCCAGTCAATTTTAATAATGACCATGAGTTTTCTCTTAATGTTGCTCACAGATATACCCTATTATATAAAAGGCTAGCCATGGTAATAACAACTTACTTCCAACCAATCGCTACATACCCACGGCTTGGGAGCAAGGCTTGCACAGAACTGGTAAAAAATAACACAAAGGTCTGTGCCACACAGGCCACAGAAGTGGCAGTGCACCGGCCGTTCATACGCTGTGCTGCAAATGGCATAGGTCCCCCAACAGCCCACGGGGCTGCTTTCACACGGGGCCCACCACTTCAGGTCCCCTCTTACCTTCTCCTGGCTGCCGCCACTCAGCAGAGGCCAGGGGACACCCCCCCCCCATTGCCATGGTGACGTCTCCAGGGCTGGAGGCGAGGAGGTGTGTCTCCTGGCCTTTGCAGAGCAGTGGCAGTTGAGCAAAGGTAAGAGGGGAAATAAAGCAGTGTGGGGGAAACGGCGGCGTCCACCTGGTTCCATTTGCTGGGGTAGGACGTTGTGACTTTGCTCCAGCTGTGGCTGCTATGTGAAGTCCTCCCCCACAACAGCATTTTTACCACCTCCATGCCGGTCTTTATGGACCGTGCGGAATGGGCCAAACCAAAAAGTAAAATGTGGTGGTTACTCACTCTTTCGTACGCTCACCCTTCTTCCCTACTGTTGAATAATTACAGTCACTATACTATCAGCCTGAGGAACAGGTTGGGTTGGTCAGAGGGCTAACAAGGTGTAGGCATCAGCTACTCCCCATGGGAGGGTCACGATTGCTGACAACCACAAGCAGTACAGCCCATTGTGCGAACAAATACAAAGGGCTCTAGAAAACTGCTGGTAGGTTAGTGTCACCCACCAAAAGGGCCTACTCCTCCTGCCTTTCCTCCCTCCCCCTTGGCCCTATGACACCATCTTCCTCCTCTGCCTCCTCCTCTTCCCAGATGCCTTCATCAGTATGCAAAGATTAAAGGCAGCCACCGAGGGGGGCAACCCTTGCTGCCTTTCCTCCCTTTGGCCTCACATTACCAGCTCCTTCCACCTTCAATCCCTGGATGCCTGCCCCTCCTCCTGGATGCCTGGAAGTTGGAGAAAGTACAGTGAGTGTAATTATGCAGCAGTGAGAGTGTGCAAGACAGTTAGTAACTGCCACATTCTGCTATTTTGTTTGTACTGGTTTTTACCCATTCTGTGTAAGCCCCATCCTTAAGCCATGTGTGCACCACAATTGGTTGGAAGTGAGTGATTGCCACCACAGCTAGTTTTTTATACAATAGGATATATGTATATGTGTATATATATGTGTATATACACAAATATAAACACACACACATATCAAATCCAATTCATTTTTCAGATAATCAATTAATGAGATGCTGCTCCACCCTGTCCCCACCCCAGCTATTTTAGTGGTCCTTTTCTGTTCCTTCTCCAGCTCCACTGTGTCCTTTTTGATGAATCCAAAAGTGGTAAAATGAGATATCTCCTCCCCATCTCCTATGAAGCATGATGAAACAGTGTGCTGCGAATGAAAATAATGCTTGCAGGCATTTACACAGAGCAGAGAAAAATAGGTACTTGCACTAAATTCTTTTCTACATAAATTCCAAATATCAAGGAAATGTATGTGAATGAAAATGTCACCCACCATATCTCATCGGCTATAATTATTGAAAATAACTCAAAGAAACAGTCCATTGTTCTAATACAATACAATGACAATGAGCAACATATTTTATATCCGTTCCTCATTCTGATTTGCAGTTTGACCTTTAGCAAATAATTTCACAATTCACTGCTTCAGTTGTTACCTGGCTATGTAAGGTGACATGTAATACACAGGGAAATTATCAAGCATTTTTTCCTGCTAGATGGAACAATTGATATTTCTAGATATTTTGGAATACTGTCATTAAATTTCCCCCCTAAAGATTACCATTTTGCTTTATTATATATTAAAATGTTATGAGCACAATTCAGATTAAATAAATCTCTGCTGAAGTTAGCTGTGTCACCTCTAGGATATATTTGAATGTGGTCATTATTTATGGATGATACCTTCTTATGAATATTTGCATTCTCAGCAAAATCAACATTAAGAAACTAATAACATATATCTTTTACTTTTGCAAAATGGAATAGCATTTTTCCCTTTAATGACTATCACAGGATAATTTACATAGAAGTCTGCCTGGAATCACTACACTGCACAGTAGGTATACTTAGGAACATATAAACTGTTAGACATTCAGTATCTTCCTGCTTTTCTGGTTGCTTAGGCAACCCAGTACTGCTGTTATAAAACTGAGAACATAAATCTAAAAAAGGTAATCTTGAATGGAAATCCATTCAATTTAAAAAAGCCCAGTTTGTGGGTGGCTTAATTTACCAAGGAATTGTTTGTTAAATCAGTAGAACTGATCATTCATTTCTCATCAGGTATTTTAAAACCAACTGTGTAAAACAGGAAGAGCACTAAAGAATGATGTTAGTCTTAGACTTAAATAAATTGTTGGAAAAATAATGGTTCAACTTTTATTTTAATAATACAAATGTCTGCACTTACAATAATTCTAAAAATACACAGCTTAATTTGAAATATGCATTAAAGCTCATGTTCAAAGCACATGAATTCCCATATGAATTTTTCTCATGAAACGAAATTATTCATTGGCAATAATATAAATACAGTGCAACAATGCTAGCTTTGATATTACTCTGCTAAAATGTTGACGTGTATATTTGGAAAACAATTTACATCAAGGAAGGAGAGCCCAATTCAGAGTGGAGGGGGAAGTTACTCCAGGGGGCAGCATGAGCCTATGCTAGGCAATTTGCCCTCCCTACAGCACTTACCCCAGCAGAGGGGTATGTACTCTAGTGCCATGGTGGCGAACCTATGGCACTCCAGATGTTCATGGACTACAATTCCCATCAGCCCCTGCCAGCATGGCCAACTGGCCATGATGGCAGGAGCTGATGGGAATTGTAGTTCATGAACATCTGGGGTGCCATAGGTTCACCACCACTGCTCTAGTGGGTGATGTCATAGCCTCCCAGGATGCCCAGACATGTTGCCCAGTGTCACAGTGTCACTATGGAGTGGCGTAAGTCCATTAAGCCCCTTGGAGGGTTTTCTAGCTGCCGGGTTTTGGGGGGTTCACCCTCCCCATGCCACTAGAAAGTGCTCTGGAGGCAGCGGGGCAGCCCTGCAGCAGTGCAATCCTCAGTTGCCCAGGCTATGGATTGGGTTGCTCAAATATTTAGAAAATAAAAACTAGATTCAACCTGATCTGCACAAAGTTGCAGTTCTTACTTGGATGGTGCATAAGGGCAAAAGTTGGTTATGAGTTATCAAAAATCATATATTGGGACACTGTACCCAGTATTCCTGATCATCCTGGGTACCTCCTATCATACCCTGAACCCTCTTTAAAATGCCTAATCCTGACTTTACTGACATTTTCAGCTTCTTGACATTCTGTTCAATATGAACAGAATAGAAAATCCACACTGTACATTTGTTTCTCTATTGTACTTTAAAAGTGTCTAACAATATATGCCACCATAGCTTCTAAGTAGGGCTGTTTCCACATGGGGATTTTCCCCACATAAATAATAGGAAGGTCTGCTGTATTGGGGACATCTGGATACCAGTTAGAAATATACCTACTTCAATCCAAATCATGGATCAAACTGTGAGGTGGCTGCAGGTGGAACATCCATTTGAACTCTTTTCAGTAGCTCACTGCCATGTACCACTGTACTATTTAGACTTTTGAAGGGCTACTTCTTTTCACTACCAAGTCACAGTATAGAGTTACAGGATGGCTCATTTGGAAAGGGAAAAGAAGGGGAAAGGGGAAGTTCTGGGCCTTGGGGGCTCTGTCAAAATCACTATTCTATTTGTGCTTATCTGCAGAAACAGGGGGAAGGTGAGAGCTATGGCAGCAATGAGCCCAGCACCGCTAGTTGTGTGCAAATGCCATTCCCACCCATTTATGATCAACTTGCTACAGCAGCAGTAGTGGATTTTGCTTTCTCACTGTGTAGCTAAAGCTTAGGTATCCACACCCTACATCCAGTGGTGGGATTCAAAAATTTTAACAACAGGTTCCGATGGTGGTGGGATTCAAACAGTCGGTGTAGTGCCAAACGGAGCAGGGTGGGGCACAACATGGCGAGGGCATGGTCTGGGCGTTCTGGGTGAAGGGATTTCCAGAGCAGGGTGGGCGGTACTGCAGCAGGGGCACTGGGCAAAATCTCCCCACTCCACCCCAATGCCACCTGGGTAGACAGTTTTGCAAAACGGAGCCAAGCACTGAGCAAAAACTCCTCTCCTCATCCCCATGCCACCAGGGTAGAAAGATTTGCCCACAGAAACCAAGCACTGGCCAAATTCTGCACTTTCCATTCCCATGCCACCAGGGTAGAAAGATTTGCCCACAGAAACCAAACACTGGCCAAATTCTGCACTCTCCATTCCCATGCCACCAGGGTAGAAAGATTTGCCCACAGAAACCAAACACTGGCCAAATTCTGCACTCTCCATTCCCATGCCACCAGGGTAGAAAGATTTGCCCACAGAAACCAAACACTGGCCAAATTCTGCCCTCCCCATCCCCATGCCACAAGGGTAGAACGTTTAACAAAAAGCAGTTACTTACTTTAATAGCCAGGAGGAACAGGCTGAATTATTTCGTGGTGTTCCTGCTCTCCTACTAAGGCAGGGGTTGGGAACCTGTGGCTCGCGAGCTGCTTGCGGCTCTTCCGCCACTGTTATGCGGCTCCATGAGCGGAGCCGCCGGGCCCATCTTCGCCCGCCCTGCAGGAAGCAGGGCGGGCGCATCTCTCGCCCGAGGCAAGCCAGGCCATGCTGTGGGCTTTACCTCCTGCCCGCCCCGCTGCTTGCAGGGCGGGCGCTCTCCCGGCGGACGGCCAGGCCGTGCCGTGGGCTTTACCTCCTGCCCGCCCCACTGCTTGCGGGGCGGGTGCTCTTCCGGCGGCCGGCCAGCCCGAGCCGCCGTCCCCATCTTCGCCCGCCCTGCAGGAAGCAGGGCGGGCGCATCTCTTGCCCGCGGCCGGTCAGGCCGTGCCATGGGCTTTACCTCCTGCCCGCCCCACTGCTTGCGGGGTGGGTGCTGTCCCGGCGGCCGGCCAGGCCGAGCCGCCGTCCCCATCTTCGCCCGCCCTGCAGGAATCAGGGCGGGCGCACCTCTCGCCCAAGGCCGGCCAGGCCGTGCCGTGGGCTTTACCTCCTGCCCGGGCGGGTGATCTCCCGGCAGCCGTCCAGGCCGAGCCGCCGTCCCCATCTTCGCCCGCCCTGCAGGAAGCAGGGCAGGCGCATCCCTCGCCCGCGGCCGGGCAGGCCGTGCCGTGGGCTTTACCTCCTGCCCGCCCCGCTGCTTGCGGGGCGGGCGCTCTCCCAGCGGCTGGCCAGGCCAATCCACCGCCGCACCCATCTTTGCCCACCCGGCAGGAAGCTGGGCGGGCGCATCTCTTGCCCGCGGCCGGCCAGGCCGTGCCGTGGGCTTTACCTCCTGCCCGCCCTGGTGCTTGCGGGGCTGGCGCTCTCCCGGCGGCCGGCCAAGCCGAGCAGCCGGGCCCATCTTTGCCCGCCCTGCAGGAAGCAGGGCGGGTGCATCCCTCGCCCGCGGCCGGCCAGGCCGTGCCGTGGGCTTTACCTCCTGCCCGCCCCGCTGCTTGCGGGGCGGGCGCTCTCCCGGCGGCTGGCCAGGCCGATCCACCGGGCCAAGACCATCTTTGCCCACCCTGCAGGAAGCAGGGCGGGCGCATCTCTCGCCCGCGGCTGGCCAGGCCGTACCGTGGGCTTTACCTCCTGCCCGCCCTGGTGCTTGCGGGCGGAAGCGCTCTCGGCGGCCGGCCAAGCCGAGCCGCCGGTCCCATCTTTTGCCCGCCATGCAGGAAGTTGGGCGGGCGCATCTTCGCCAGCGGCCAGCCAGGCCGTGGGCTTTACCGCTGCCCGCTGCTTGCCGGGCTGGTGTTATCCCGGCGTCCAGCCAGGCCAGCCGCCCGGTCCCATCTTTGCCCGCCTCTGCAGGAAGCAGGGCGGGCGCATCTTCGCCAGCGGCCAGCCAGGCCGTGGGCTTGGTTTAATAGTTCGCTTGCCACGCCCCGCTGCTTGCGTGGGCTGGTACTTCTCCGGGCGTCCGGCCAGGCCGATCCACCACCGCTGCCCATCTTTGCCGCCAGCCCTTCTGTAGAAGCTGGGCGGGCGCATCACTTGCTCAGCGGCCGGGCCAGGCCGTGCAGTGGGCTTTTACCTCCTGACTCCGCCTTCTTAACTGCTTGCCCGGGGTGGGTGCTGTTGTCCTCCGTGGGTCGCCAGGCCAAGCCGCCGTCCCCATCTTCGCCCGCCCTGCAGGAAGCAGGGCAGGCGCATCTCCGGGCGGGCGGCCAGGACCGGAAAGCCGAGCCGCCCGGAAGTTTATCTTTCGCCCGGCCCTGCAGGAAGCAAAGCGAGCAGCGTCTCTCGCCAGCTGCCGGCCAGGCTTCGTGCCGGTGAGTCTTTACCTCCTGCCCGCCCCGCTAAGCTTACGGGCGGGCGCTCTCCCGGCGGCCGGCCAGGCTGAATCCACCGCCGCATCTATCTCTTGCTCCGCGTCCGGCCAGGCCGTGCTGTGGGCTTTTACTGCTCCTGCCCGCCCTGGTACTTTGCAGTGGCGGGCGCTTTTCCGGCGGCCGGGCCAGCCGAAGTTGCCGGATGACTCCATCTTTGCCTCGGGCTTCCTGCAGGAAGCAGTAGATGGCTTCATCTTTCCACCGCCGCCAGGCCGTGCCGTGGGCTTTACCGCTTGCCCGCCCCGCTGCTTGCGGGGCAGGTGATGTCCCGGCAGCCAGCCAGGCCAAGCCGCCGGTCCCATCTTTGCCCGCCCTGCGGGCAGCAGGGCGGGCGCATCCCTCGCCCGCTGCCAGCCAGGCTCGCGCCAGCAGTCTTTCACGTCCTGCCCGGGCCCCGCTAAGCCTTATGGGCGGGTGCTTCTCCTCGGGCGGCCGCCAGGCCGAGCCGCCGCCCATGTTCGCCCGCCTCAGTGCAGGCAGGCAGGGCGTGCGATCCTTCGCCCGCGGCCAGCCAGGCCGATGGTCTTAACCTCCTGCCCGCCCCGCTAAGCTTATGGCGGTGCTCTCCCGGCAGCCAGCCAGGCCGAGCCGCCGGGCCCATATTTGCCCAGCGGCCGGCCAGACCGAGCCGAGCCGCTGGCCCATCTTCGCCCGCCCTGCAGGCAGCAAGATTTGCCCACAGAAACCTAACACTGGCCAAATTCTGCACTCCCCATCCCCATGCCACAAGGGTAGAACGTTTAACAAAGCAGGGTGGGCGCATCTCTCGCCATGGAGGGGAGGGGGATTAATCATTAACAGACTTGCTGGGTCAGTTGAAGTTGAAGTTAATCATTAACCGGCAGTTTGCAGAACTGAAGAAGATTTATCAAAGGAGTTGAAGTTAATCTTTAACAACCGGTTCGCGGAACTGAAGAAAATTTACTAGCTGTGAGAAAATAGAGACTAGTAACAATGTAGAAGCATGTCCTTATTTCATATATTATTATTTCCAAAAGAATCAGTATTTTGAATAGAATATTTCATAATATGAGCAAGATTGTTTAGCTCATTTGGCTCCGTAATTACATCTAGAAAATTGGTTCCTGAATAAAGCAATCAAAATTCAATGAAGAAACCCTATTTTGAGAAATTCTATGACTATATATATATATATTACCCAAACAGGCATATAAACAAATAAAGAATATGCACAGTTCTGTGCCAAAGAAAGAACATAGGCCAGTGGCAATATCATGTTAGCATATAAGAATAAAGGGAGAAAAATAAAGGAATTTATTTCCATTCAGATGAGATGGTAACTGTAAGTGAATTGGCATTTTCAGGTACTGTGTTTAGTTTCTAAGTTCAAGCACCTCCGCAAAAGAATGGAGAATTGCCATGATGTGTTATACTTCCTGACAATCTGAAACAGTTACTGAAGAATGAAACGTGCAGGCAGTTGGATGTTCAAGAAACCTCTAAGTACTTCACCACTCTAAGAATGAAGAATGTTAACATTAGTACAGATGGCTTGAAATTTGCAAAGGAAAATATACAGTGGTTTCAATTAAAAAGATATAAATTAACATTGGTAGGGAGAAAAACACTCTGCAAAGAAAAATAACTTTTCTATGCCAAAATATAGTATATGGTTATTCTGCAAATGTGCACATTTAATTTGAAGTTTTTAAATGTCAGTCTTGAAGTCAAGCATTATACTTATTTACAAAAGTGCACTTTCATCACAAAACTGAGTAGAAATCATAGCATTTTGGTTGGTTTCAATTTTTGCCACTTAATGAAAAATAGGACACAAGGCAAAATCTTCCTCCCAAGATTTATGTTTACATCCTTGATGCTCTTTTCCATGCTTTTCTAAAATATTTCTGGCTTGTTTTATCAGCCTGATGTCAATAAGAAGCAAACAAGCAGTGCCTCAGGTCTCCCACTATGCAGGGAGACCTCAGTTGGTAACCCGCTCTTCCCGCTGTTGTCTCAAACAGCAGCAGGAGAAAAATAAACAAAATAAATTGCTGGAGGGCATCGTGTTGCTTCCATGGATGTCTACAATAGAGTTTCTGGTGATTCCTGTAAAGGCTTGATGTCATATCTGTGTTTCACCCAGAATTAACATCATAGTGTTGGTGATGGCACCACTCTACCATGTCCTCATGACTCCAGCTTCCTGCTATCATTATTTATTTATATATTCATTTAGAATATTTCTGTGCTGCCTCCTCAGAGTCCTGCTCAGAGCCATTAGACATAAGCAACGTTAAAAATTGTCCATAAGACAGAAACAGACCATTCAAAACTGGGTAACACCACTAATCATAAGCCTGCATTAAAAAATCTGTTTGAGCCTGCCTGGCATATAAAAGAAAGTGAAATCCATGCCAGGCCAGCCTCAAAGAAGATGGCATTCCAAGATGAGGTGCCCTAGTCACTACACAACTCATCTCTGAAAGCGGGGACAGGGACAGATTTTAACTTGTGGTCTAAATTATATGGGAGGAGACCATACTTCAGATAGTCTAGCCTCAAATTGTTTAAAGTCTTAAAGGTAAGTACCAGCATTTTAAATTGTAGCCAGAAATTGATCATTTCTGTTGTTCTTTCAGCACATGGGTGATATGATCCCTATATCTCTGGCAGAAGACAAAGTGCCACATTTTGGACTAACTTAAGTTTTCAAATCATTTTCAAAGGCCCCACATAGGCTGCATTATAGTAATCTAACTTGCATGTAATCAGAATATGGATCACTATGACTAGATCATGCTTTTTCAAGGAATATCCACAGCTGGCAAACCAGCAATATCTGTTAAAAGATGCTACATGCCACAGAGGAGACCTGAGCCTCCAACCAGAAGCCAGGATCTTGTAGCATTCCCTAGCTACAAACCTGCTCCTTTAGGGGGGAATGTAACTGCCTCTAGGACAGGCTGATTTTGCAGCCCCTGAGCAGCTTGTCCATGGATCAACAGCCCCTCAGTCTTATATAAACTGAGCTTCAGTTTATTCACCCTTTGGCCCTCATCTATTCCATTCCATATCTGGGCACCTATTCAGGACTTCACACAACTTACTCACAGCCCAACCTGCATCTCCAGAAGTATGCCATACTTAATAGTATCAAAATAATTTCCCAAACCCAAGCCCAGGCAATAGTCTAGATTCAAATAAGTCTATATAATCTGTTCTCTCCGAGACTGCCCAAAGCATGCTCCATCTTGCTCAAGAATGGAATATTAGCCACTGGAAAGTAGTTATTTATATCATTTGACTCCAGAGATACCTTCTTTAGGAGCAGTCTCACAATCACCTCTTTCAAAGTGATTGGAGGTACATCTTCCCTCAGAAAGGCATTTATTATCTTCTAGGTCCGCTCAAACAGCCAAGCCAAACATGATGCTGTTAGCCACTGGAGTAAGGATCAAGACTGGATGTAGGGAGCCAAGGTCTTCAAAGCACCTTGTCCATTTAATCAGGTCTCACCAGTGAAAGTCATCCATATAACCAGGACCAGATTTCATTCCAGTAACATCCTAACATTGAACCAGTCCAACTGTAGCATCTAACTTTATCTGCAAAATGCATTGCAAAGAAATAACAGTGGGCTTGTATATTTTCCTGTCAATATCCTCTGGCCTTGAGATAAAAGCCCTTTTACAATCCAGAAAAGTTCTGCTGGATGGCATACTGCAGATGCAATGATGGCAGAAAACTGAACGTCCTTCAATGCTATCCCTGCCACAGAATAGGCATGATCATGTGCTGTTTCCTGTTTACTCCCCCCCCACTTGTGCTCTAACCATCTTCCTAACGACCTCAATAAATCATGGACAGAAAGAGGGCACTCAAGGGCAATTTTGTCCACAGCCTGGGTCGTCTCTGTACTCTGTATTGCAACCAGGGTTGCAACAAGTGAGCTAATTTCTGATCCTCCTTGGACAGATCACTTTAATTGTTCCTCCACCCTTGTAGAGGTTCCAAGAGTCCATCAGCCTAAAACCTGCCAGATAACGGCTGGAGCACAACAAGGGCAGAATGGAAAATTTCCCCATTATCTTATCCCCTGAGAAAACCAGATTAAATGTATGACCATGTCCATGAACAGCTATTTGTGCTGAAAACATCTCCACAACTCCAAAATGATGGGCAATAAACAAATTAAACTGCGGCCTTTTGTACACTTTTTATTTAAACATTAGAATGCTTACAGAATATTTGTGAAGATGACTCAGTCTATCAGTGCAATTCAACTGCCTCAGTGAAGAAAGTCAAGCAGTATTAGAGGCTTAATAGCATATTGTTGAAAGAGGTAGAAAGAGACACCAGGCTTGAAGGCAGTAAGTGAAAAATAAATGTCCCTCAGCTAACATGAACTATAAATGGAAAGCAGCATCAGTGACTTGAATAAACAAGAGAGGAAATCTTCAGCATGTGCCAGGAAACAGTTTTATTAGTAACTCAACATGTGTCATGCAAAACCTTCAGGAACAACTGATTTAGTTGTGCCACAAAATAATGATGCCAGGAGATAGCAGAACACCATGTGACAATGTTTGAATAGTGAATTTCATAACACTAAGCTGTTTCCTAGCACTTCTTCAGCTGACATGGCATGCAATCTCTGACAGACAAGTTACAATCATATTATTTGACCCAGATGATGATCACCTTTTCAAACAGTGCACAAGAAAGACAATGAAGAAGTTATATGACACCTTCTGTTTTTGTTACCTCTTGACTTTTAGAAACCTTCGATAAGAAAAGGAGGAGGCTGGAAATTGCTTACAGGCAGCCCTTTCCTTTTGGCAGAGAAGGCACTGACACTTAGGCCCCTTCTGCACACGCAAAATAATGCATTTTCAAACCACTTTCACAACTGTTTGCAAGTGGATTTTGCCATTCCGCACAGCTTCAAAGAGCACTGAAAGCAGTTTGAAAGTGCATTACTCTGCATGTGCGGAAAGACCCTTAGAAAGAAATAACAGCAAGTGCTTGTGCTATTTTTTCTCCCTACCTTAAAATGGATTCTTGTTGTACTTTTTGTTACACTGTTAAGAGGAGAATACTGCTGTAATATTTGTATTATTTCCTTTTATTTTCAAACCTGACATTACGTGAAGGATGTAAACATAATTTTTTTGAAGTGCTGATGATTTATTTACATTGACAACCTGGAAATTAGGTTAATGATATAAAGATGCATACTCTGTAAATTAGCACAAATATAAGGAGTTATTTCCAGGCCTGCTCACTAGCTCTTAAACTCCTTTCTTCTCAAGGCCAATGGAATCCGGGCATCAGAATCTTCTGAAGACAATCTGTCTAATACAGTGGTCCTCAAGATGAATGGTACCGCCCCCAGGGAGCAGTGGGATTATATAAGGGGCAGTAAGAGGAAATACATCAGTGAGGAGGGGCACTGCAATGGTCCCTTCCACTGCATTGTTTGCTTATTTATGATTGCCCAGGCCATGGTACTATACTGGCAAATGGTACTCCAAGTTTCTGCCTCTGCATATTGCTGAAATCTGGTGGAATACCAGAGCTCTAGTGAGACCATTATATCATGTGTGTGTGTTGTCTCTGTTATTTTTCATGTTTTTGCTGTTTTCCTAAAATTACTGAGTGTGGTATTTATTTTCCTGTGCTCTCAGTTACTGAACCTACTGATTGTGAGTTGTGCTTTTTTAGCTATATAAGTGTCATTTTTGTCCAGCCCAACCAATATTAATGTTTCTAGGTTATATAAGGATTAAAAATTTCTCAGTAACTGTTTTCGAGAAGGGGAAAAGGCATTTTAAATGAAACATTAAGGCCCCTTCTGCACATGCAGAATAATGCGTTTTCAAACCACTTTCACAACTGTTTGCAAGTGGATTTTGCTATTCCACACAGCTTCAAAGAGCATTGAAAGCAGTTTGAAAGTGCATTATTCTGCATATGCGGAATGAGCCTAAGAGAGGGAAGGAAAAATGTGGGTACTTGGGGGAAATTTTAGGGTACAAATAATAAAAATTCCAGTAATAAGAGGACAAATAATGGTGAGGCTCAAATTGTAATGAAAGGCCAACAACCAGCTAAGGATCTGACAGCTGTGGAATCAACCAAGTAAATACTAAATAATAATGGACAATGAAAAGACCTGGTGGTGGTTAACAACAGGGACTTTGAAAAAGGAAACTGAATTACTGATTTTAGCCATTCAAGGGTAGGCAATTAGGATAAATATGATCAAGACCAGAATTGAAAAATCTTTAGGTGATGCAAAGGGCAGATTGTGCAGGGATGCTGACCAAACTAAGTGGCTGCAAAAAGATCACCCAGACTGAGTACAGAGGCACAACTCAGCAGCCAAGATCATCCACTGGAATTTGTGCAAGAATTACATCATCAGGATGGCTAAAAACTGGGGGGGAATATCGTTCAGATAAAGTGTTGGAAAACAAAGTAGTTAAGATTTTGAGGGACTTTCGAATCTAAATGGTCAAAGTGTTGGCACATAACACACCAAATACCAGTGATTAAGGACAAGAAAGTGACCATCATCAACATAAAAATACCTGGTGACAGCAGGGTCAGTAAAAAAGAATATGAAGAGGTCACTAAATATCATTATGAAGGTTGAGATTCAGCAACTATGGCACAAACCAGCTGAGGTCATCCCAGTGGTAATTGGCACCCTAGGTGTCATTCTGAAAACACTAGGGAATCAACATCTGTCATATTCAGAAGGCAGCCCAGCTGGGATTTGCATGAATACTGTATTGATGCATTACAATTCCTAGGTAGAGATCTAGGGGTGAGGCTCAAATTGTAATGAAAGGCCAACAACCAGCTAAAGAACTGGCAGCTATGATATTAAACATAATAGTAAATAAATATAAATATGGCGTTGGATACATTTTCAGCAAAAAATTTAAAAATTCTAGACAAACCTTTATGAAGAAAATATAACATATTCTCTTTACTCAGTACTAAAATTAAAGAAAAATAATAAAAATATTAAGAGTAGGCAGAATATTAAAACTCTCTTCTCTACTCATCCCCTGAGGACTCTTCGCTCTCCAAGGGAATGGTCCACGACAGTCAGCGCTCGGTAGTATTTGGACCATCAAGGAATACCAAGGTCGTGAGGAAAGGGCAGGCAATGGCAAACTACCTCTAAATGCCTCTTGCTTTGAAACTCCATGGGGTCACCAAAAGTCAGCTGTGACTTGATGGCAAAAGGGAGATGGAGATCTCACCACTGGAGATGAGATTACGGAGCAAAGTGAGGGGGGGGTCTGAAAAAAATTGGGAATCACTGATCTAGTACGTTTCTGTTCTACCCTACCACCAAAGACCTCATGGCAACATTCATCATTTGCCTTCCCATTTTACTGTTACAGCTGAGGAGGTTAGGCTGGCTGTTAGAAAATTATTGGTATAAGGTAAACAACTAATTTTTTAATTTATTTTTATATGTTTGTTTACCAAGCTTAGGTCAAGCAAAAACATGAGTGTTTTTTTCTGATTGTAAAAAATAAATCAGAGAGAACAATGCATATGGCTGTCAAAGACCTTTGCACTGCAGTGTTCAATAAAAATAACTCAATTATTCACAAACCTGCTTGACTGCAGGTTTCTTGCTTCCCCCTTAAAATAAGGCTGAGAGAAAATGATTGGCCTGCCCTAAGGTCACCTAGTGACTGTTTAAAAAACTTGTTTGTTTGTTTGTTTGTTTTTGTTTGTTTGACTAGACAGTTAATGACCAAGGAAAAACATGTTTTCCATATATTAGTATTTTAAATCATATATTTTATCACTAAATTACAGCAGCACATCTAAATAAGGATATAAATATAAATATTGCTGCTTTCTTAGTCATAGACATGCATTGTTTACACTAAGTTATTTAATGTACTAAGTGGTTTTTATTTGGATTAGTAATTATGCTTGTAAAAGATATGCAAATTATTACAGCCCTCAGCTGGGGTATTTCCACCACCTTTCTAACACACAAAAACCTATTGCCTCTAAATCTTGGATTATGTCAGTCTCAAGCTGCCTATAAATAAATTGATGTTGGTAGAAAAAGAGGGGATTCCAATAGTTTGCATTCTGATTTTAGGTTTGCATATCCCTGCCTTGTGGGGTATTGGGGAAAGTGGCCTAGAAATATTTTAAATAAATACAATACAGTAAATAAATATCTTTATGTTCAATAAAGGCCCAAACAGTTACCTCTCACACTGCAAGAGATAACCATTGACCTAATTTCCTTACAGAATTCTTTTTTGTATATGCTGTTGTAAAAGTCTTTGCATAAACATGCTGCTTACTGTTTTCCTAGCTTGTGGCTAATGGTTCCGTAGATATCTACCTACCAACAAAAATCCATGCTCTGTTAATAGGGCATGCTCTGCTTAATCTGTAGATTGAGGGAAGGAGAAATGCTTGCTCTGTAGTAACTGCCTGACCTACTAAAAAAACTCCGGACTCTGAAGGCGCTGGTTTCTGCATACAAAACCATTCAAAGTCCTGGGACCACATATCTCAACGTCTGCCACTTCCCCTATGAGCCCAGCAACTACTTACCAGTGTAGCGCAGAAGAAGAGTTTGGATTTATACCTTGCTTTTCTCAACTGTAAGGAGTCTCAAAGCAGCTTCCAACCTCCTCCCCTTCCTCTCCCCACAACAGACACCTTGTGAGGAAGATGAGATTGAGAGAGTTCTGAGCAAACTGTGATTAGCCTAAGGTCACTCAGCAGGCTTCATGTGTAGGAGTGGGGAAACAAATCCAGTTCATTAGATTCGAGTCCACCACTCATGGGGAGGAGTAGGAAATCAAATCCTGTCCTCTATTAGATCAGATTAGATTAGAGTCCACTGCTCTTAACCACTACACCAGCATGGTGTAGTGTCAGACTAGTATCTGGGAGACCTGGTTTGAAACTCCACTTGTGCCATAGTCACTGGATGACTCTGGGCCCGGCACATTCTCTTAGGCCAAACCTACCTCATAGCTTTGTTGTGAGGATAAAATGGAGGAGAGGAGAATGATATAAGCTGCTTTGGGTCCCTATTGATGAGAAATGTAGGGTACAAATGAGTTAAATCAAGTGCATCCTGCTATACTTGCCTAACCCATATGAGATGGCAATGTCATGGGAGCCCACATGAGAAATCCACCTGAGGAGTTTAAACTCCCAACTTTATCCAGGGTCTGGCACTCCCCACAATTTATTCTTTGGCATTATCTCTCACTATTTCTTGCAGTCTTCAACAGATAATTTCAGTTCCCCTGATAGGAGAAGATCTCTTTACAAAGGTACTGAAAGTGGTATAGTACTAAATCAGCTTAAGATTCCCAAACCAGTCTCTCTTGTCACTGGGTCCCTTCACCCCTCCCTTTCACCAAATAGATAAGTGCATGTTAAACTAAAGTTTCATATCTGTCTGGAGTACTTGAGTACTTGTATTTTTATAGACAGAAATGTAAGGAAACCCTAAAGGGATTCTATAGTATAAATTATACAATTTTAACTAATTACTGTGCAAATTGGATGGATGGATGGATGGATGGATGGATGGATGGATGGATGGATGGATGGATGGATGGATGGATGGATGGATGGATGGATGGATGGATGGATGGATGGATGGATGGATGGATCATCTCAAGGATATAACTAGAAGTCTGATATGGGACAGAAATATGAATTCTGATAGGTGCCATAGAAGAGCACTTTTCCCCCCAGGGAACTCTAGGGACTGCCAATTAGCTTCAAGGAGCTGAACGAGTTAAAGATATTAATTTCCATTCTCAGCCAACATTTGTCCAGGGCTCCCTGTTGCCTCAGCCATGGTGCTCCCATCACCCCAAGGACCTTCTTTAGGTCTCATATATTTTCAACCTCAGTGAGTCACTGCTAGTGTTTGACTGGCTTACCAACAGCCAGCAACCAATTGGTCTTCTCCTCCCTGACCCTCTGGCTCCAAGGTTTTTATAGCTTCTTCCCACCAGACCGCCCTCCCCCAAGCCCACCCTTTGGCTGGGTCCTTCCTGGGCTTCCTCCTTTAAAACTCTGCTGGCCCTTCCCCTGCTTTTTGACTCCTGGGAGGAAAAAGCTATTCCTGCTGCTGGGCCAGTTCCTGCCAGGTGGGGGTCTGAGACAAGCCCTGCCTGTGCTGGCCCTGACATGAGATAGCTGCTGACTGGCTCTCCCACCTCCATGGGCTGCTAAAACTTGCAGAGTCTTCCAGGTAAGTGGCTTGGGGTTGCTGGAGTGGTTGGGGAAATCCGGATGCCTAAGCCTCAGACAGCATTCACCATAAATTTTTAAAAAAACTAGCTTTCACTTGAAAGGCTTTAAAAAATTCTCCCACCTAACATCTTTGTATGATTAAAAAGCCTAGATTGTATTTATTTATTTATTTATTTATTTATTATGAATGAACAGGCCACTAAGAAGATTTCAGAGAAAGGAGTTTACTATGGATGGTCACTTTGCAGCTGACCAGCATTCACCAATAGATTTCCATATCAAATGACATTTGGGCAATTACTTGGAAATATATATTTCCCGGGGATGGCAGCATGACACGAATGATTTTATCGACCTGGCTTCATGGAGGCAGTTGCAAGGTTTGCAATGGACCAGTGATAATCCAAAACAAACACACTAAAATAGGTCAAGAAACCAGTTTTCCTCTATTTGAGGACCCATGAAGCAAGGGATAAGGCACTTACAAGATTGTAGGATTAAATCCTGATGAGATTTGAGGCTGTTCTGTTCTTGCGGCAGTTTTTGGTACAGAAAGTAAAGCATATTTCTGAAAGGCTGACTGACAGCTGTTCACTGGGCTGTGTGGTGCTATTGCTGTGTTTATCAACTATTGTTTTATGTGCATTTTTGTTGATGGTTTTATTCTGTTGAAAGTCACATCAAGTCTTTGAGAAGCATATTTCACATTATTAATTCATGCCAAATGTACATTTTAGAACTGCCGAAGATTTTTCACTACTATGATCTTTTGAGTACAAATTAGAATTCCTTTCGGTGAAATTTTACTATCTTGGAAACTTAAAAAAAATATTTATGTTTAGAACAGCACAGATTTTCTAACACATTTCCCACTTTCAGAAATGTGTAGTCGAATCATGCTTATCTAATTATGATTCTATTTATAAAACCATACTTGGACCACATCTGGGACTAAATTAAACATGTTTTGTTTATTCAGGTTTTCAGCTCCCAAACACAACTCTTATAATTACCTTTACTGAAAGAACATGGTTATTGCCGTTCTCCCTTGTTGCAAAGAAAGTCTGAAACAGACACTTGCTGTATATGGCTTCTGCCAAATTGAAGTACAAAGAAGTTATTTATAATGCATTATTCTAGACAATCCTATAACCCAAAAAAAGTTGTGAGATTTTTTTTATTTTCAGCATGCTGCAAAATATTTGGGATAAATAGATTTTATTCTGCTCACACAAAATAGCCTATGACACCAGAACAAGTGGTACAATTATTTTTAATTTGACTAATATTTGAACTACAGCATGTAATCTTTTTGCTATAATCTTCTTCTGGTTGGATATTTAAGGGGAAAAGCAAAAAAAGGTAAAGCAGCTGTTTCTGTCCCAGGAATGCTGCTGTTCTAAGTTTAACCCACAACTCGCGTGTTTACTTTAGACTTCACATGTAGGGAAGAACTGAACAGTCATTAATCTGCACAGCTCTTGCTCTGGGAACTCCATGGTTCTGAGGGCACCATGAGTCAGTTATGACTTGACAGCACTTAACTATTATTGTTAATGTAATGCATTATTTGAAGAAGTCTTGTGACGATGATACCTTCATCATACAGTTTACCCAAAACAGGCGAAGTATAAAGTGGGGAAGAACAGAAAAATAAATCTCAGTGCTCTCCTAATCTGCATATAAAATAGTAAATCTGTAAACCTTTGTCTCCAGAATTTTTTTAAATACTTGGCAAAGTTGATGTTCTGAACTGCATACCAATTCTGTACATATTTAAACTATCATTATAAGTGGATAACCAAATGATGGTTTGAGATAACTATGATATAGATATATTGGTAGCTCAAAAAAATGAAAAGGAAAATGAGCATGTGAGACAGAAGTACATTTGTCAACAGGACCTGATTTTTAATTGTAGATCAACACATTTTATGATACTCTGAGCAGATGCAGAAGTACAGCCAGAAGAAGTTTGGATTTATACTCTTTCTCTCAGAGTGGGGGGGGGGGCTGAGAAAAGGAGGGGAATGGATACTTCTGGGTGAGACACAGTTTTGCTTTAAGTTAATGCAGTGGCAAGTCTTCCAGACCAACTGGACGAATAGTGATAGTATCTAGGCAGAAAAGCAGCATGGCTGAACCCCTGTTCAGCTTTCAGGGACCAGGATTATACACTTGACTTAATGATGTACAAGGAGGAGTGAGAGGAAATAGCAGGGGCACAAATACACTTCTAGACAAACTTACACCCATCTTCAATTGACCTAGAATGGCATACTCTGCTTAGGCTTGATCTGTATAACATCTAGGGAATGTAATATTTAAAAAAGCTGAAAAAGCAGGCCAAGTTCAGCTTTGAATACAGAACTGAACAAGATATGCTTACATATTCTAGGTTCAGAAGCAAGGCAGATATGCTTACATATTTTATGTTTAGGAGCAAGGCAGTAGTGAAACAAACTGATGAAGGAAGTGTTCAAAAAGCACGCCAAGTGCCAGGGTCTTCTTTAAATAGTAGAGGGGCTGTTTGCTTCAGGGCCTATAGTTAGACTAGATGGCCTGCATAAATACTTACAATTCTAATTCTATAAAGCAACACCAGCTCTTCTTTTATAACACTATAGCAAATAATGATCACCTTTGACAAATATCCATGGGGCTAAATTTGGTCCTCAAAACTATGAATATCACTTGCTTATATTTCAGAACTGTTAGTTTTGCGGTGTACTTTAAAGAAAGACCTCTGCAGAGAAATAACACAACAATTACAGTAAAAATCTCAACAAATCCCCAGGAATTATTTAAATCCCTCATGACAAGGAATGAGAACTAGTTTATGGTAATTTGGAGCTTGGTTATAGCATATATTTACACCACAGGAATTATTTTTAAGGAAATCCAAGTTCCCTCATCCCCTACAAAGAAGATGATATATTTCTATGTATGCAACATCGAAATTATAGTTCCACAAATCTAAGGCCTAACATTTCATTATATATATTAATATGGTAAAATGACATTAATTAATGAAGTGCAGATTATATTATGTGCAAGTATTTGGTGGCAAAACTGTTATTTAGAACCAATAATCTCTTTCCACTGCAGAAGAGGAAAATGTTTCATCCTGTACCGTGTTGCATAGAAGATTCCAGAGGATCACTGGGATTAGTCTGTTGCAGGAAAAAAAATTACTTTGTGATACCTGAAAGATTTGCCAACTGGCATAAGCTTTGTGGACCACAGCCAGTTTTGATCAGATGTCCAAAGAGTGATTACCTAAACAGCTAAACATTCACTGAAGAATATAAAATTTGAGAATGATGTTCTGGGGGTGTCCCTGGAACTCTGTGCCCCATTTTGAGAGCATCTAGGTCACCTTTCTGCTTAGAATCGTGCTCCCTTTAGGGCATATCTAACAGGAATTCATTGGGAATAGAATATATTCCTGTTCTGAAGCCTTTCTTCAAAGGCTTTCAGTATGTGGGTAAATTAAGCCCATACAACAAAATACTTATCAAATAAACAATTTATTTTGGAACAATAAACCACATATATAAAAGCACTCAAACTTGAAAGTTACAATTGCTGTGGCTTTCATCCAAGCATGCCTGATAAACAAATTGCTAAACCAGCACAAAAAATCTAATTCCCTGCACATACATTAACTGCTTATTCTGTTTCTGTACCAATTCCCTACCAGCCTAAAGAAATTTATTAAAATTCTTAACATCTGAGCCTGCTTTTCTTATCCTGACTGCTGCCTTCTAACTGCCCACTCCTGCATAGAGTGCTAATCTTACTGGTTGGTACAGATATGAATAAATTATGGTAACACTTCTGTCACATTGGGTTTTTGCAAAAGGCCAAACAAAGCAGGAGTGTCATAGTACTATGAAAAACACAAATGAATATGGAATGCAGTCCAATACATACAAATTCCATTTTTGCTTGTTCTTGAAACTACTTGCATTTGGTATTTCTGCAGCACTATAGTTATATTTGGATTCTTGAAGGTGTATTATACAATTAAGTGAAGAAACAGACTGAAAAACCCAAATGAAACCCAAAAAGAGCCTATTACAAGCCAGTCTCCAAGGAGATAACAACAGCCCACTTCTGATTTTTATCTACAGATTCCAGCTCAAACCAGTCTAATGCATCACCAGTGATCTATTGATTATAATATTTATATCTCAGGGGCCTTGGATGAGTAGAGCTTTCCTAACTTAGAAACAGCTCCCATCCCAATGCAAAACATCTTCATACCAACAACAGGTCACCTAACAGAGGCACAAATCCAGGGATGATTGGACCTGCAAGAAACACAGAAACTAATTTTGTCCCCATAAGCATCAGCTATACCGTGAAGAGATCAATCACTTATTCATCCTCCACTGTAACATATGCCATCATGTGTAAACAACGCCCTTCTGCTCTTTATATAGAAAAAATTGTCCAGTCCCTACATTAAGAAAATAAATGGTCCCAAATGTGGCATTAAAATAGTAATGTTCAGAAACCAATGCGGGAACATTTCATTCCTTTAGGACATAGTGTTGCCTATCTAAAAATCACAATTTTCCAGCCAAAGAACTTCCATGACAGTGAAAAACTGCTGATTTCATCATGAAGAATAAGAGGCTGAACAAGGACCTGGCATTCTTAGTCATTACAGGTCATTATGGGTGTTACCAACATTATAGAGATTACCTCCTGCTACGGTGAATGGACTCTGTGCTCTTGATTAGACTTTAGTTTTACAACATTACATCACTGTATTTTCTGCATTTCATGTACTGCCTGGTTAACAGAACCAGTGTGATATAGTGGTTAATTTCTTGGCTAGTACTGGGGAGACCAATGTTTGAATTCCCACTGAAGTCATGGAAGTTTGCTGGGCGACCTTGGGCCTGTCACACACTCTTACCTAATCTACCTCACATGTTTGTTGTGAGGATAAAATGGAAGAGAGGACAATGAAATAAGCCACTTTGGGTTCCCATTGGGAATAATGGAGGGGTAGATATGAATAAAATAAATATTATCTTCATAATCTCTTCCATGGCTGCCTAGTGAGAACATGCATCTGGCAAATGGCTGTCCACAAAAACTTAGCAGAACAAAGTGTTAGTGATTATGGTGGCACAAGATAATATTTTTGGTGGGATTAAAGCTGTAATCAGTACTGCTTTTCCTAACTTTCTTCTGCACTAGGAATTGGAAATGTAACCAAGGCTGGTCAGTTTTGCAGTTCTGTACTATGGATGTACTATGGATGTACCAGGAATGTACTGCATGAATCTAAGATGGATTGGGAATCAATCCACAAGCACTTGAATAGGTTTGGACAGGGTTCTTACAAATGTCTGTCCTCCCTGTGCATTGTTACAGTTGTGAAGTGGGTTAACAAATTAGGATTTTCAAGGGAAGATACTGTCATATCAGTGTCGTTATCAATGGTGCCAGAATACTTCCCCTCTTATTTTTTTAAAGTCTTGCAAAATTAGTATAACACTGTAGTATTGTAATGATAGTTTAAGCAGGTTCACTGAATTCCCAGCTTTCATTTTAAAAAGTAAGTCTCTAGTTACTTCCCTCCCCAAGATGTGCTGTTTCATTATATGTCCAAAAGAAAGGGGATAGAGTTTTTTTTTAATAATGAGAGTATGGAATTCCAAGAACCAGCTTAAATTATCATTACAACACCCCAGCACTATACCCATATCTTATGGCCTTAAAAACCTGAAATCGCTTGTTTTGGGGAGGAAAAGGAATGCTTTGACAGTGATGACCATCCAATCATTGTACAGTGGCCTGTGTGTGAGACAAAGAGAACTGATAGAAACATTATGCACTAGAAAAAAGCTGACTTGAGATCAGCTTCCAGAAAAACATCATGGTAAAACTGCAGGGGTGGGCATGTAGTAAAGCCAACCTGGGGCGGGGGGGGGGGGGGGCAGCATTAACCAACAATAGCCAGCAATCCCAAATTTAAAAGCCAAATAGAAAATCAGATTTTTGGAAGATCAGGATTGTAGCTGCATCCTATAAAAGGGGGAGACCCTTCCCCTTTAACTGCTGGCATGTGCCTGAGTGCGCGAGGCTTCTGCATATCACTGTAAGCTCTGCAGGGCTTGCAAGATCTCCCTCTTCAGTTTGTTCTATAGATATCCTCCAATCTGACAATGGTTCTTGATCCTGGTTCTACAAGACTTGCTTGATCCTGGTTCTACAAGACTTGCAAGATCCCCACCCACCCTGATGACATTTTCTAGTTTGACATAGGTTCTGCTGTTCTTGCACTGCCTGAAGTGGGTCTGGATTCTGATGGGTACCTGCTCATTGCCAAGGGTTCTGCTGAGCTTGCAAAGGTGCCCCCCACTTGCGTGTAAGATTGCTGTGCAACACGTCTATTGGTTGCATATGGTTGTAAAAGGGAGGGGAACACCCATCCCAAATGTTGGCAATCTGTGTTTTGAATGTGGTTCTGTTAGGCTAACACTGCCAAAGTGGGCCTAGATTCTGGCAGGCAACTGGATGTTTCATGTGGTTCATCTGGGCTAGCAAAGGTATCGCCTCTTGATATCTCTCTCTCTCTTTCTCTCTCTCTCTCTCTCTGTGTGTGTGCGTGCTGTGATTCTCTGGTTTGTCATTGGTTCTGTTAGGCTTTGCCACACTGGCTTGTAATTCTGCTGAATTCCTGGGTTCAGGTTTGGTTCTGCTAGACTTGTGTTGGTTCTTGGGATGGGAGGCATTGACTTTTGAGTATTCATAGGCATGTCTCTGTTTTTTTTTCATGGAGGAAAAAAGGCTGTTTCCCTCTCCCTTCCATTGGAAACAATAGAAAGTACATGGGGCACCCTCCTAGGAGAGCCAAAAAAATTGGGCCCCCTGAACCAATCTTCACCAAACTTGGGGGTTCTTCTAAGAAAAGGCACTTGCAGCTATGCTGCAAGTTTGGTGTCTCTACCTTTAAAAAAATCCCCCATATTCCCAGAAGGCTACAATGGAGCTGACATGGGCTCAGCCTCAGCCAATGAGGAATCATCAGAGGCAGAATATTGTCAGGATGATCCAGGCTCACCAAACGCCTAGTTCATTCAGAGCCTCATCAGGAGGGAGATTTAACTCAGCAGAAGGAAGCTGACCCACAGACAAGCCTGGAGAGGCATTTCAGAGTATCTGTAGAGGTGACTCACTCCCCTGGCCTTGCTCCAGTGGCAGACCCCAGCCAACTCAGCTCATGTGAATCAGTCAGGCAACATAGGATACGTTACTGATGAGAGTTACAGGTTAAAAGACTCAATGCAAGATTGAACCCCGAGATGCTGCATAGAGAACACTGAATTTTCCCAGGATAAAATTTAGCTAAAGGGGGAGCGTCATCAAAGTCAGATATGGAAAAGCTAGCTTTGCAGAACAATTGTGCAACTAGCCTGTGCCTTTTGCCGCAGCCTAGTCACTGCTTGCCATTCACGGAATTCTCAACTCCTGGACCAGATTGACTTACCAAGACTACACTTTATGACCTTTGGCTTTCCCACCCAGACTCAGAACTGAACCAGCCCTGCTCTGCCTATCAAGACCCCACAACACTAAACTTTCTTGCATCTGTCTTTCCTAACTCTGCAGCTGTCTCACGATGTAACCTGATCTGCTCCAGAGCTCTGCCAGGGTCAGTACAGGAGCTGAATTTTTTCTATTTCCCTAAAACCCCATGCTGGTATGGGAATTCAGGAAAACTCAAGAATCCTTAAAAAATTTAACTCCCATATACCCAAATCAGAAATTTACCAAAAAAAATTAAACCCACACCACTATAAAGTTGATGTAAAAAGAGCAGGTGAAAACAAGAAAAAGAAGTGAAAACTAAAAGCAGGAAAATGTGAGCAGAAATCAGCAGAGAAACCAAAGCAGTATGGCACCAGAACCAGTTTTTTTAAATGTGGGAAAGACCTAAAAGAAAAAGCACAAGCATTGGACACTACATTCACAGAGAACAATCAAGATAAAACTACAGTTCTGGGAGCAATTAACAAGCTGAAGACAACATATGAGATAAGATAAGATTTCAGGTTTTCTGAAGTGTCTTCGCTGCTTTGATCAACAATTGGTGACCACAAATCCAAATAACTACATTGGACAGGAGATACAAAAGAAAAAAATGAAGTGGTAAATAGTACATCTACATTCCTGAGTTGGCAATGAAATAAGATTGCAGAAGACAAGAGATGAAAATCTGGAAGACAATTGCCCCACAAGGCGAAATATAATTTGTAGGAATAATCACGGAATCCTGCTAATGTGGATTTGCAATCAAATCTTAGTTCTTTTTTATGGGGTTGCACTTCAGATCAAAATATTATTTATCTATGGGAGAGCTGATGAGCACTGTGGGGAGGGGGAGGTCACACTCTCCCTACCCCAGTTTTTCCTGGTATTCTCATAGACCACAGGCATTGAAGAACTTGGGTTTTTTTAAAGTCACAGAGATGCATACACACATAAGCCAAAAAATTCAAAGGTCTCAAAAAAGTACATCTGTACATTGCAAAACAGAAAAAATAACAAAACTGTTAGGGTACTGAAAAAATTTTTTTTTACAGTATTCTGCCCACAATGGGCTTGTTTTTGAAGGGGTTTGTTTCTATGTCACACAAGAGCACAAATTAACATTTTGCATACCTATTTACACACATGTGTGTGTGCACATGAATGTTAGTACTTCATCACACAAAGTAGCTAGGTTGCTGGTGGGGGGGATCTTATTTTCATTTTGTTCTGTGTTGTTAAAAGGACACAACTGAATTCCTCGGTCTCCATGTGTCAAGAAATTAGAAATCTCTTCAAAATGAGACTGTTTCTCATGAAAAAGCACATTTCAACTTTTTTTGACACCTAAATCACTAGCTTTAAAATGATTATTTGTATTGCAACTCGTGGATGTAGTCTTTCCGATTGTCAGGGTTGCAAAAGAGCATCCCCATGGCATTTACATCCCCCGCCCTCTGGTCTGTCATCTGCTTAGAAACTGGGGCTGTTTCTGCACAAAATGTTTGTTCTGTGTTTTCTCTGCTGCCCCTGCTGCTCTGGTTCCACCTGAAGCACTCTCGCAGGTTTGCTTTCCGACAGATTGTTTCCTCTGCTTGTTGGCAAGTTGAGTTTTCCCTTGCACAGAATACAATGAAGGATCCCAGTTCATTTACATCGGTGCTTCTGTCACTGCAGAAGACATGATGTGCCACCTCCCTTTTTCCTTTTGTGCTTGCACTATATCAACACAGGAGGATTACATGGGGCATGTTCCCAGGGCAACAGAGTGTTGTGCCTTTTCTAGACCTGAGGCTGAATTTTTGAACAGTGCATTTGTGCAGGCTACTGGGACTTTTATTACAGCAGGAAGGAAGAGGAGGATAGGTCTCCATGCTTCTCTCTCTCTTTCACACATGCATCCTCTCTTCTATTTCACCCTCAAGCCCTAAATTCCCAGTAATGCCATCCCCTTTGGCTGAAATTCAGTGTACCCATATCTGAACTCTTATCTGACTGTCTACTTCAGAGAATAAGGAACTGTGTTTGTGTGTGAGCAAAAGAGGCAGAAACGTATGGAACTGAGTCCTCCTCCCCTCTCCTGCTTGGTAACCCAGTAATCTGATTAGCTGGGAGCTGTCTGTTAGCAGTCAGCTCATGAAAGAGGAAAGAGGAATAGCTATAATCTTTCATTTTATAGTCATCACTGATATAATCTCAAGGGTTTTAAAAAAACATAAAATGGCAACAGGTCAGAAAAATGTGGAAGTGGTTGGATGTGGAGTGTGCAAGTGTTGGATGTACGCAGGACTATTACAAGTGCAGCAACCTGTACAGACGCCACAAAAATATTTCAGGTGTGCTACTTCCAGAAACACTGGTGCAAAATGGTCTGAAAAAAATATGGGGAAAGGAAAAAATCAATCAGTAGAGACTGGTAAACAATGGTCGTTTCCCCACTCACCTTTTGTTGCGCGGTAGTTGCGGCAAATAAACTGGGGGCCTGCTTTATTCCCCACTACCTAAGCGGCAGCAGTGCAGCGACCCTGACTCTGCCTCTCTCCATCCTCCTAAGTGCGTGTCATTTCTCCCCCTGGATGGTCAAGCAACATTTCTGAAAACCCTGCGGCAACCGCGGGGGAGAGCGAGGCAGTGGGGAAGCCGGGGTCACTGCAGATTTGAATTTCCCACAGCACATGGTGACGTGGACCAATCAAGGCACTGCGGGGCGAGTGCAATGCGCATGCAGCATTTCCTTCTGCCATTTTTTAACCATGAAATCACTCGTCTGCACGTCGCTTTGAGCGCACGTGGACACAGCTTATTTTCATTGTTCATTCAGAACATTCATTGTTCATTCAGAACATTCATCTCATCAAATGGAAGAGAAAGGAAAGTGGTCACTTCCGTGTTCTGCAAATTTTTGTGCTGCAGCATGACAGCCAATCAGAAACCATTTTTTTAAAAAAAGAGAAAAGGCATTGGTTCAGTTTGCGATGATGACTGTGCGTGTCAACGTTTTGTCGACGATTTCAGGGTTTTTTTTACCAAGTTCTGCCCACAAACCGGCGCTCCAGCCAATCGGAACAGAGAAGCGCCCTGCTGATGACCACTGCACGCGCAGTTGTGGGAAATGCTGCATGTCATGAAGCTCGCGGCTGCCGCAAGGTTTACAACAGGGACAAGCTGTGGTGGGGAGTCAGACCTCACGCTCAAAAGCACCGATTCAAAGGGGCACGGTTTGGCTCAACGTTATTTTTTAAAGTGGGGAAACGACCAATATTTTGTCTAAGGTTAAGAAAAACCAATGTAATTAAGAAGGCAAGCTGGAGCAAAAGATCCTTGTGAAAATTACCTAGTGAAACAAAGAAGAAGAAGAAGAAGAAGAAGAAGAAGAAGAAGAAGAAGAAGAAGAAGAAGAAGAAGAAGAAGAAGAAGAAGAGGAGGAGGAGGAGGAGGAGGAGGAGGAGGAGGAGGAGAAGTAGTAGTTTGGATTTATATCCCCCCTTTCTCTCCTGCAGGAGACTCAAAGGGGCTTACAATCTCCTTGCCCTTCCCCCCTCACAACAAACACCCTGTGAGGTAGGTGGGGCTGAGAGAGCTCCGAGAAGCTGTGACTAGCCCAAGGTCACCCAGCTGGCATGTGTAGGAGTGTACAGGCTAATCTGAATTCCCCAGATAAGCCTCCACAGCTCAGGCGGCAGAGCTGGGAATCAAACCCGGTTCCTCCAGATTAGATACATGAGCTCTTAACCTCCTACGCCACTGCTGCTCCCAGAGAGAGCTTCTCTACAATTCTTGAGTTCTGTTCCTTGAGGTTTCAGAATTTTTGATGGAATATCACCTTTTAAGAAAGAACAAATCCTAATTGTGACAGAGTAAAAGGAATCTGCTTGTTCCTTTTTTTTCTGAACATGGAAGACATTCTTGAACATGAAACATGAAAGACATTCTTTATCCTTAGCTGACCTGGATGGCTCAGGCTAGCCTGCTCTTGTCAAATCTCAGAAACTAAGCAGGGTCATCCCTAGTTAGTATTTTTGAATGGGAGATACCAGGATACCAGGGTTGCTATGCAAAGGAAGGCAATAGCAAACCACCTCTGAATGTCTCTTGCCTTGAAAACCCTACTGGGTTAATATAAGTTGGCTGCAACTTGACTGTACTTTACACACATAGGCCCTTATAAGAGTATAATCAGAAGTCTGGGCAGGTGACCTGCAGTTCATCTCTTCACTTCTGGTGCATACATTGAACATAAGAAGCAACTACAGGGGTATCCCAGACCTCCATTTCAACAAATATTCCATCTTTGCCCTTCATGCACAATCTGTTATTGTAACATGAATTCTGTTTCTTGTGTTTTTTTAGTTTCTTCAGAATTTTTATTTTTTTTATTTATTTATCAGTCTTATATACCGCCCAATCCCCAAAGGGCTCTGGGCGGTGGACAACATAAAATTTCAGATACATAGTAGACTGTAAATAATTTAAATTAAATTTAAAATGCAGCAAATAATAAACAATGCCCGCAATTCCTATTTGTGATCAGTAGGCAATAAACATCCATATTTTACATGGTTTAGGCCTGAGTCTGCCTCTTACTCCTGTGGGCTCAAAATTCCTAACAGGAAAACAATCTGCTCCAAAAGGAGAGGAAAAAGTTGAATTTGTGAGAGGATTTATTACTGTATGATCAATCACCTTTAGATCTGATAGAAGCAAAGTCTTTAAATGGACTGTGAAAGGGTATCTCTAGAATCTGGGTCCAGGTGTCACATAGTACTACTGTAACTTGATACTAAGATTTTGATATAAAACCCAGCCTCTCATATGTATTTTAATATTAGCAGAATCCCACATAGACATGCTGGAATCTGGTATTATGTGGTGGGAGAAAGGGAAAACTCTGGGTGAGGGAAACTTCACAGACCTTTGCATGCTAGCAAATTGCTGGACAAGAAATTGCTCAGTGAAGCTAAAGTAGATAGGTCAGAGGTGAAGAAACACTTTGTAAGGTTGTAGTTGGGCTAAAGTTGTGTGATAATAAAATAATGCTATTCCATTCAAGTAAAGTTCTTTCTGTGTTACAGGCTGCTCTACTTTAGTAAACCATCAGAACTGTCTGTTGATTTAAATGCTGTCTGATACAGAAGAAGTGCCACAGTTCTGAGTGCTGCCCAGCTTCAGTGGTGCAATAGAGTTGGCTAGCTGACTACAGTCATCAGTTTTTCCATATGATTCAACTCATTTTGACATGTATCATTTATGCTACTAGAACCTTCCTTCTGAATTACAGCTGGAACCTTACCTGTGATTATATTATTATAAATGACTCTGTTAAGCAATCTTTTTCTATCAAATTAAATCTTTGTACCACATTTTAGTCACAACTTTTAGAATAAGTTCAGCTTTGGGCATTAAAATCTAGTACTCAAAATTCCAGTCAAGCAACCTGGGTTTTATACCTGTAACACAGATTATGTTAATCAAATATTTGCTATTTTCCCCAGAGTATTTTCCAAATCATATTTGAATGCTTAGGATGCATCAGCTTCCAATGCTTTGAAAGTTAAAAAAAACTGAAATAGCTTAAAACCTAGATTCAGTGGTCTTTTCTGCACAACCAAAATAAGACCCCCTGAGGATGTCTTAAACAAACCAACTACTCATTTTTAAACTACACAACACAGACAAAAATAAAGCATTTGAGGAGCCCCCCCCCCCCCCATGCATGCTATTTTTTCCACCAGACTTAGACCTTGTTACTTTCATTTTCCCCTGCTTTGCTGCTTGCCTGCTTCGTTGTGCCCACCATTTTGTGAAGATCTCCTGGGACACTTGTTCTGTAGGCATCACAGTCACCTGCCTTTTTACTAAATAAAGAACACAGTTGAACTCAGTTCTTCTTGCTGAGTTGGGCAATATTTAGTTTTGCCCTTTTTATTTTGGAGATGTGCCTTCAAAGCTTCACAGACTCAATATGAGAATCCAAGCTAATTCTCATATAGAGTCTGTGAAATGTTGAAGACACATCCTCTCAATTCTTTTTAACGGCAAAACAATATATTGTTGAAATTGGCAAGAAGAGCTGAGTTCAATCATGTTCTTTATTTTGTAATAGGGCAGGCAGCCGCAATGCCTGTGGAGCACATATCCCAGGAGATCTTCACAAAATGGCAGGCACAATGGAGCAGGCAAGTGGAAAATCACTGGAGAGGGGAACTGAAAGTAACAAGATTGTAGTCAGGCAGGAAAAATAAACCAGGCTGCCCTCCATACAGCTTTGGAGAAAGCGTCCTCAACTCATTCTGGGGAAAAAATGGTCTCCAGTTTAGATATTTTTGAAAAATCTAGGAGGGACAAAAAAATTGGCCTAAAGACATCTTAGGGAAGAAAGCTGTGCAAAGTTCTTCCCCAACACGCTTTTTATAACATCCTCAAGATGTTATATTTGTGCTGTGCAGAAAGTACCAATGTCCATCATTCAGAGAAGAATTCAGTATACCAGTGAACAAATCATATGGATTTCCCACCATTTTTGCCAGTGTAAACATGTCTTTACACTCAGACTTTCCTTCTCTATTTTTAAACATATAGAAAAGTGGGACTCAGAGGCTTCAAGAAGGTGCAGGGGGCTACAGATGGGAAAGGAGGAATATGTAATTCCATTCATGGTCCCTTCCTTCAGCAAAGAAGGATTTCTGCACCAAAGTCAAATAGTTGTGATATTAAAGGCACAGTCACTTTTTGCATTCATACAAAAATAGAAACTATTCCTGGAATTTTTTGGATAAAATATATATTCTGTTGTAGCTAACATACAGTCTAGGCTACAAAGAAAAGGCAACATTTTTCTATCATAATACTAACAAAATTTCAGACAGATTCTTGATACTTTTTTAAACATTTCTTTGCTAAGGTCACAATAATTATGTATTCCATTTAAGACTTTGTATACTGCTTTTCAATGCGAGTTTTCAAAGTGCTGTATGAAACACAATTCATCCAAAAAAAAGCAAATTCATCAATTAGAAATTAAAAACTGCACAAATCATTACCAGCAAAGGAAGAAAAAAAATCACTGAGCTCTTTCAGTACTGTCATAAGGCACAATAAAGCATAATAAATACTAGTTTTAAACTTCAGTAGGAAACCAGGGAAGAGCAAAATAATTACAATCATAAATGACGATGAGATACAATGACCATAGCACACATCTTTCAAAGGCAAAAGCAAAGAAAACAAGGTCAGAAATAGGAAAGGTCAGAAATATAATCACTGCCAAAGAGATTTCAGCTGTATGGGCCTGCTTTTTTCCTTCATGCAGATTTTAAAAGACCTTCTGTTCATTAAAAGAAAAAAGGAACATCTACAACTGTTGCCAAAGGAGCCTTGACTGATGTTCCTGACTTTCTCCTCTCTAGATTTTTAAAATGACCTTTGTGTCCTCTGCTTGTATATAAAAGAAAGAAAAGCAATTGCTACTTTTATCTATGCGCTGCTTTTTGGAGAGAAAAGCTCCTAGAGTATGAAGTATGGTAGTTAGGACTGAGAAGACCTCTAGTGAGAGAGGTGGGAAATTATAGTTTTGAATTACCTCTGCACTAAGAGCAAAGGGAAATGTCAGGCTTGAATCAAAGGCAAAGAAACTTCTTTAAAAGTATAGGGCGTAGTAGCAGAGGCATAGCTAGGGAAAATGGAGCCCGGTGCAAAATCTGAGTTTTGCACTCCCACCCCCATGGGCAGCTGCTTTGATGCTGGAATCCACTTTCAATGGTGTTTAAACTAGGGAGCCCAGTTTCTCCTTTTAAATCCACCTTAAAGGAAGAATCTGAGGTCCCCAGTTAAAACAACATTGAAAGTGATGCTGTTTTGGGGTGGATTTTCCCCCACCCTGAAACAGCATCACTTTCAATGTTTAAACTGGGGACCTCAGATTCTCCCTTTAAATCCATGTGAAAGGGGGTGGATTTAAAAGAAGAATCTGGGGAAATTTGGGGGGTGACTGCTGTCAGGGGTGCAATTGTTAAGCTAGAAGGACCAAACTTTCAGGGTATCTTTATGAGACTCTCCTGATGATACCACCCAGGTTTGGTGAAGTTTGGTTCAGGGTGTTCAAAGTTATGGACCCTCAAAGGTGTAGCCCCCATCTCCTATTCTCCCAACAAATCCCTGAAATCTTGGTGCTGTTAGCCTAAAAACTGCACCCCCTGCAGGCCAAAAACCAAAAAAACACAAAAAATACAAAAAAACCACAAATGGGGGCAGAGCTTTGGACATGTAATGGGGGGTTTGAACACAAGAACCCCCCCTTACCTACGTCCTTGACTGTTATCATAGTTTAATACCTAACAAGTAACACTAAACTAACATTAAGTATCTGACTATGAATATTGCATGGTCACAAAAAATACTAGACAGACAAGTTTAATATGTATAGTTTATTTTACAATTTCAGACATTTCTCTAGTCAGCTACTTATCCACAGAGAAAGATTTGTTATTTGATAGTATCTTAGTATTACATAAAGTCTTTCTATTGTTTGTATGACCTAAATACAAAGCTACTTAACCTTTGCAAAACAGTTGCTTTTTAGAATAAATAACTAGCTTAATGTTCCCAGCATTGACAGGATAATCCTAAAGTCAGTCTCCAAATTATTTAGCATGGGAAGTAAACTTTACCATCCATGATTTGATGGTGGGAAAGGCAGGATATAAATATTTTCCTTAATTATAATGGCCTTTCACCTTATAGAATTGATGTGCTCTATATTTTTTCATTAATAAATGAACACCATGATTTACTGGCATAATGTTGACACATATATTAGTATAACATAGGAATGCAGGGGCAAACAGTGGGCTGGCATAGTGGCCAAAAATGGTGGTGCTACAGATGTGCCAAGAGAGAAATGGGGCTTAGTCGATATCCCAAATCTTGTTCTACCGAAGCGTAATTTTATGCTGGAAAAAATCCTGGTGTTAGTGTAAACACTCCCACTCAGTTCAATGGGCAGAGACCAAAGTCTTCTATCTGCTTGCCTCCCGCTACATATGGACAACCATAGGGCAGCTTAGCATATCAAATAGGTTTGCACTGAGTCACAGCTCTCCTAAGCACAAACTTAAAAAAACATTCCCATACCTGAGATGATAAGGTACATGATATGGGGGTATATATCTCTGGCATCATGCCTGCACACTTAGAACTTAGATCTGGGAGGTTTGGTAACAGGGCACTGGGATAGCCAATCAGCATGAGCGGTTCATTTCCAGTGACTGGACCAGATGCTGCAAAATCTCAGTTGTGCCTGAGACTCCTCCAAGGTAACTGATAACTAGCCACATGAAAGGCTAAAACTAGGGATCCCAGTCTTGCTAAATTGATGTTGTGCCTTTTCTGCTGTGTTACAGCCCCTGATACCCCCAGAATATTATTTATATATATTTCTGCTCTAAAAACATATTGGCCAAAAAGCCAGTTGCCAAAAAACACTCCTCTGGGTGTAGGTAGCCGCATGATCGCTTGACCACAAGCTAAAGGTCAAAACTACTTTAACAAAAGCTAAGTTAAGATAATGAGTTACTCCTGGCAACCTGGAGGTCTCATTTGAGTTACTAGCATGATTGATTACCACACCTTGCTATAGAAACTGTTAAAGACAAAGGATAAGGAAAGTCACCCTGCCAGCAGATACTGTATTCTTTGTTTCGCTTGGAAACACAGGTCAGCAGCAAATACTTACTGCTCTGCATTTCCCCCCCCCCTTTTGTAATGGTTCTCCTAAAAGCCTTTACCTCTCCCAGGTCCAAAGGTCTCAGCCAAAATCTGAATATTTGGGCAGTGACCCTACAGGGTTAATCTGCATGGGAGCATTGCAGCCCTCCCTCATTTAGCTTAACAATGTAATCTGGCCCTATTGTCACGGGGTTAGCAGTAGGTGAGCTGACTCATCAAGGTCAGCACCCCAAATCCAGCACAGATGTTACAGAAACAAAACTTACTCTGATTGGTTCTTTTTCCCGCCAAAGAATGATCTATCCTATAAAGGTTTAGTTCACCTGGAGCACCTTGCTCATTGCCACTTGTTCCTCCCTTGGTCTTGTTGGTGTTGAGACATGATATCGTCTTCACCGGGTTTCTGTGCTGGCGTGGAATCCCTGCCTTCTACTTCGTCTACTCTCAAGAATCGTTAGGTAACGTATTACCCTGCAAAACCCCATTCCTTTTCTATCCTCCCATCTATCTTTCAAACCTTTTTATATACTAGAACTTGAATGTATGTGCTCTTGTGCCTTACTGCATGTGTGTATTTTTGAACTAAATTTATACAAAACATTTAAACTAGGGCACTTTAGTGAGAGTTTGGCCATGTACCAGATGCCCAAGGTGGGGTAGCAAGTTTGGGGAATATCCCTAGGAATGATTGAACACATCCTTGGTTAACGTGCAGGGTTTTAGTGAGGCAGCTGCAAGCAAAGGAACTGTGCATGTTCATGTGGAACTTGGAAAAGATGACTCACTGGGAACTGGGGTGTTCCCAGAAAGGGAGTGAAAGAAAGGGAGTGAAAAAACTTTCCCTGGCTAAGTGCATGGATTCAACAACTGTATGAAACTTACAAATGTAAGCAGGGTATTTTGTTCCACTAATGTCTGTGCCTGGCTGGTTTTGGTGCAATCCCAGAATGAAAGCACACTGGATCTGCTACCCCTACCCAGCCTGTTATGCCTCACCACATTGGCCACCCCATCTCTGTTCACATCTCTAGGAAAGCATGCCTCCACTATTTCCTGCTGAAATAATTGGGAAGGGAAAGTAAAAGAGCTTTAGCTAGTGTGTGTTCATTTTCCTAACCTTAGTAACAGACAAAGCTTTGAACAGAAGCTGTACTTTTGAAACTGTATTATGTATGAATTATATCAACATAGATTTGCTCATTCTCAAAGAAACAGCTAATTTATATGACCTCTTTTAAGAAACAGGGAGGATGTGTGTTCTCATTTAGGATTGCTAGAGAAGGAAGGAAGGAAGGAAGGAAGGAAGGAAGGAAGGAAGGAAGGAAGGAAGGAAGGAAGGAAGGAAGGAAGGAAGGAAGGAAGGAAGGAAGGAAGGAAGGAAGGAAGGAAGGAAGGAAGGAAGGAAGGAAGGAAGGAAGGAAGGAAGGAAGGAAGGAAGGAAGGAAGGAAGGAAGGAAGGAAGGAAGGAAGGAAGGAAGGAAGGAAGGAAGATATATATGCTAAAGAATTAGTGTCCCTGGTTAGCAGAATACTAGATTTCTGTGCCTCAAAACAAGGATTTGATTTTTAAAATATTTATTGGCATAACTGTATGCCATCAGAACACCAGACTTGCTCATAGACTCTCAAAATTCATTCACCATCTGAAGGAACAAATGGGAGAAATCTCATACAACTACTGTGAGGATGAACAAGATAGAGCTGCAGGTATTTTGTATGCAAGAAGGTCCAATACTAATTTTATTTTAAGCAGATGTGAAGGATGCATATTAATCACCATGTTATATATTTCAACAAAACAGCTCATAAAAGATAAAAGGAAATGACAGCTTTTCTTATATAAACAACCATATCGGACAGAATCAAATCAGATGTAGAAATTAATAGGTTTTTTTAAAAAAATGCAAAGCATAAGATGTTCAGGTACTATGTTGTACTCTCATAAAATCTTTTTTCCTTATTTTCAATTTAACAGAATATTTAGTATTACATCATTTGTATCAAGACCTTACTTCTTCAAAGGATATCTTTCTTTTGATCATTTAAACAAATCCAACCAGCATTCAATTTGACCATGCATTACAGCTTCTCTATATGTGGAACGACAATTTTGTACACACAGGGCTGTATGCTATGAAGTGCCGCAGTAACAGGCTGCGGGATTTTTCCTGCATCCCCTTCAGCCTTGCAACAGAAAGGCAATGCTACTGGCTGGGTGACCCACATGCACAGAAAAATACAAAATATGGGCAGCTGCATGGAAGAGACGAACACAAGCAACATTATCCGCTAACATGCTCCACTAATGGGCAAAAAAAAAAGGATGATGTTGCTCATTTTCTCTTCTTAACACAGTTGCCCATGTTGCATGGCTTTTCATCCAGATCTGTCTTCTTTGGCAGTGCAGTTTAGGGGCTCACTGGCAGGTATGGTAGAAAATTCCATTTCCATCCACTTCTTACATTGGTGCTTATAGAATTCTATCCCCAGGGATGATGCTTGAATTTGGGGGCTCATCTTCTGCATGCACAGGCTGGCAATACATTTCATAGTATATTCATGAATGCAGATACTGAAATATGTCACAACCAGATGCACATGCAAGTCGTTTTCATCCACACATTGCTAATGGAAGTCTACATTCACATCTATTTCTTGAGGCAGACTGGGATTGTGAGTCCTCAAATACAATTTGGACCACTGCACTCATTTTTTTTCTCATGCATAATTACATGAATGCAGTTATTTGCCATATTTCTGCACTCACAACCCAAAAAAATAAAAATCATAATTTTATGTCTTTGATTCACTAAAAACAAAAACAGATGTACAAAAATTTTGGAGAAACATACCACGTTTCTCAAAATTTAAGCAGACGGGTATGTATGAGTGTGTGTGTGTGTATGAGAGAGAGAAAGAGAGATGTAATGCTTAAAGTGTTAGAATAGGATCTGGGAGATTCATATCTCCACTATGCCTTGCTGGATTACCTTGCTGGATTACCTTGTTCTGACCTTGATTTCAGAGATATTTGGACCATGAACAACAATAAAGTGGGACTTAATTAATTAATTAATTAGCACTACTTTACATTTAATTAATGAATTAGTACTTTATAGCCCAATCCAAAGGGGGAGGGGTGAATGTGTCTATGGAGCCGGCATGGGCAAACTGGGAGGTGAGTAGGCATCACAGAGCTCAGTGGCAGTCAACCTGGAAGGGAGGCTGGCCTTTAGAGCTGTGTTGGTGTCCAGGAGGAGGATACTGGTTAGAGGCATTCTGGGAGCATTCTTGGGGGTGGAGCTGACACTAGCTTCCACCTGGTCTTTGCTGCCTGGAATGTGATGCCCGGGATGTCACAGTTATGCCACCTTTTTGGCATAACATTTTGTTTCAAGCAATGAAGGGCATTGGCATAATGCCCATTGGGCAAGGTGGGCAGCTGCCCAGGGCATCACCTTGTGGGGGGCATCAAAATTCTGGGTTTGTTTTTGGGTATTTTTAGTGGTTTTCCATTTTGGCCTGCAGGGGGTGCATTTTTTAGGCTAGCGGCACTAAAATTACAGCGTATCATCAGGAGACTGTCCTTATGCTACCCCCCAAGTTTGGTGAGGTTTGGTTCAGGGAGTCCAAAGTTATGGACTCCCAAAGGGGGTGCCCCATCCCCCATTGTTTTCAATGGGAGCTAATAGGAGATGGGGGCTACAGTTTTGAGGGTCCATAACTTTGCCCCCCCTGAACCAAACTGCACCAAACAATGATGGTAATAGCATCTAATTGCTGTCATTGTAACTGTAAAGTTGCCGCTACTGTTATATTTTGTTATATTTTTAATTTCTGGCATTGTAATTGAAAAGCACATCTCTTAAACATATGCATTGACCCTGTGCGGTTACTTGGTCTTTTTAAAAATAAATACTCCTGTAAAATAAATATTTCTATTAAATACATACATACATACATACATACATACATACATACATACATACATACATACATACATACATACATACTCCCATCACTTTTGTATTTGAAAATTCACTGATTTTTAAGGATGTTTATGTACTTTTGAACTAGTTGTCAGTCTACCGAAGGTTAACTGGTGGCCAATAAAAATGGACCTCCATACTCTTACTGTTCCTAAAAGACTTGCATTTCAACACTAGAGAGATAAATGCCCACCTCCAGTAATCCATAAGATTGAAGACTTAGCAACCTTATCAATATTTGTATGTAAGGCATATAGATGGTCTGAGGTGGTGGAAGATGCTCCCTTAGATGGGTCCCCTTCCTTAGCTGGTGGTCAGATATCCTCTCGCACTGAGGATACCCCTCAGGGAGGTGGGGGGCTCCTTGTAGTGGGTGATTCGATCATTAGGAATATAGAGAGTTGGGTTTGTGAGAGGCGTGATGACCGCATGGTGACTTGCCTGCCTGGTGCGAAGGTTGCGGATGTCACACTTCATCTAGATAGGCTGTTAGACAGTGCTGGGGTGGAGTCAGCAGTGGTGGTCCACATTGGTACCAATGACATTGGGAAATGTAGCCGGGAGGTTCTGGAAGCTAAATTTAGGTAGCTAGGAAAAAGGTTAAAATCCAGGACCCCCAAGGTGGCATTCTCCGAAATGCTACCTAAGGTTCCCACGTCTACCAGGGCGAAGCTAGGGCAACCAGAGATACAGAGGTCTCAATACGTTGGATGAGAAGGTGAGTGTAAGGCAAAGACGGGGTTTCAGCTTTGTCAGGAACTGGGGAACCTTTTGGGATAAGGCAGGCCTGTACAAAAGGGATGGGCTTCATCTTAACCAAAGAGGAACCAGGCTGCTGGCGCTCAACATTAAAAAGGTGGCAGAACAGCTTTTAAACTGATCACTGGGGGAAAGCCGACAGGAGCTGAGATGACTTCGGTTAGGAATACCCAGAGTCCATGGGGATGCAGACAGAGAGGGAGGTTTTTTCTAAATCAAACTACATACAAGCAAGGAGCATAGCAATGTGATACAGTGATAGTGTCTACAAAAGGCTAGAGGGCAAAACACATAAACTCCCAGGTCAGGGATACACAGAGACAGAGTATAGAAGTGTCTCTATGCTGGCCAGTGGCAGAAGCATTTGACCTAAAATGGGGAGCTGGAGTACTGTGAGTTTTGAAGGAGGACATTGATATAGTGGGCATCACCAGAGACATGGTGGAATGAGGGGAGAAACCAGTGGGATGCTGTTATCCCAGGTTACAGGCTCTACAGGAAGGATAGGACCAGGACGTATTGGGGGGTGGGGTGGCCCTCTACATCAAAGAGAGCATAGTGTCACATAAAATAGACAATGCAGGGGGAGCTGATTCCTCTACAGAAGCACTGTGGATATCAATACTCAGGGAGGTGAAGCATAGTTTAACATTAGGAATATATTATCAGTCCCCTGACCAAAGTGCACAAAGAGGATTCTTCTGAGGATGGAAAAAGAAATTACAGAGAGGCCAACAAAAGCAAAAATGTGCGTGGTATCGGGCGATTTTTAACTATCCCCTACATAAACTGGAAAAATGCATGTTCAGGTCACTTAGTAAGGGAGAGAACATTCCTGGATATGCCCTAAATTGACTGTAGCTTAAGGAGCAGATGGTTGTAGAGAACCAACCAGGGAGATGTGATCCTAGATCTAATTCTATGTGGGACCCAGGACCTGGTGCGGGAAGTCCAGTGTTGTTGAGCCGATAGGGAACTAGCGACCACAATGCTGTCATGGAATTCAGTATCTCTGCATGCTAACAAGTGACAACTACTTTAATGTAGTTACATCTAAGCTTCAGAAAGGGAAATTTCTCAAAGATGAGGGGGATAAAGTGCGCAGGAAGCTGAAAGGGGAAAATCCAAAGAGAGTCAAAAAAATGCCCGCTCCAAAGGTGCTTGGGAGGTTTATTTAAAACACAGTCTTAAAAAGCTCAAGCTGGAATGTGTTCCACTTGGAGGTTAGGAAAGGCAGCGCCCAGTCCAAAAAGAAAGCCACCATGAGGTTAACAAGGGAGGTTGAGGAAATTATTAGGAAAAAAAAAGATGTCTTTTAGAAAATGGAAGTCCAAACTTAACTCCTTTGATGAAGAATACCAGAGAGAACACAAATGGTGGTGTAAAGAGAAGCTCAAAGAATTAGCTGTAAGGGGAGGCAAAAAAGGATTATAGAAGGGCACGCATGGCTCAGCTAACATCCAAGACTAGGCAAACAAACAGTTCTTCAAGGTACATGCAAAAGCAGGAGGCCAGCTAGGGAATGCGGTAGGCCAGTTAGATGATGAAAGGAACAGCAAAGGTGTACTAAAAGATAACAGGAGATTGCAGAGAAGCTGAATGAATTCCTTTGCATCTGTCTTCACCCCCAAGAGGAGGTGAGGAAAATTGCTGCACCTGAACCAAGCTTCCTTAGGAGGTGAATCCGAGGAACTAGGCGAAGATAGTGGTAAGATTAAGGAAGAAGTTCTAAGCAGCCATTGATAAACTAAATGCTACCAAATCCCCAATTTGGCCCAGATTTCTCATTGCATTCATCCAAGAGGTTCTTCAAAGAGCTCAAGCATTGAAATTGCTAGATGTTCTCCACATTAATATGCAACTTATCCCTAGATGAAACTGTGGCTCCATCCCTGAAGACATTTGGAAGAATGGCCAATGTCACACCAATTTTTAAGAGAAAAGAAGGTCTTAGGGGGGACCCAGGAAATTACAAAAGGCCAGTCAGTTTGACATCTGTTCCTGGTAAATTAAAGTAGAATCTACTACAAACTAAAGATAAAGAAATTATAAAACATGTAGAAAGAAAGCAAGACCTGCTGAGAAAAGAGTCGGCATGGCTTTTGTAGAGGCAAGTCCCATCTTACTGAAAACTTATTAGAGTTCCCGAGAGGTGTAAAACAGACATGTGATGATAAGGGAGAACCAGTGGACATTGTCTACTCTGGGATTTCCAAAAAAAAGGCTTTTGACAAAGTTCCTCACCAGAGACATGTTGAGAAAACATCGGCAATGAAGGGAATAAGCAGGGAAGTCCTCCTATGGATTAAAAACTGGTTGAGAACAGGAAACAAAGGGTGGAGTATAAATGGGAAGTTCTCACAATGGAGCTAGCAATTGTAGGAGTGGTGTCCCCTAAGGATCCAGTTTTTTGGGGACCAGTGCTCTTTAACTTCTATTCCATGTAAATGACCTGGAAGTAGGTGGCCCAAGGATTTGCAGATGATACCAAATTATGTGTAGGGTGGTAAGAACCACAAAGGATTCGCGAAGAGCTCCAAGCGGACCTTGATAAATTAGGTGAGTGGGCTAAGAAATGGCAGAATGCAGTTCAATGTAGCTAAATGTGAAAAGTGATGCACATGGGGCAAATCCAAACTTCACATACTGCATACAGGGTCAGTGCTATCAGTCACAGACCAGGAAAGGGATTTGGGCGTCTTAGTTAATAGTTCCATGGGAATGTCAACTCAATGCATGGCAGCTGTGAAAAAGGCAAACTCTATGCTGGGGATAATTAGGAATGGAGTCGATAATAAAACTTCTGCAAGGATTTGTCATGCCCTTTATACTCAGAAAAAGCAGTAGGTGCGAACCGCCACTTGGGAGTACTGTGTTCAGTCTCTGAGTAGCCACATCTCAAAAAAAGGGATGATCGGAAGAGATAGAAAAAGTGCAAGAAGAAGAGTGCAACGAGGATGATTGAAGGATTGGAGCACCTTCCTTATGAGGGAGAGGCTGGCAGCGTTTGAAGGACTCCTTTAGATTTGCAGAGAGAGGCGTCTGAGGGGGGATATGATTGAAGTCTATAAAATTATGCATGGGGTAGAAAATGTTGACAGAGAGAAATGTTTCTCTCTTTCTCACAATACTAGAACCAGGGGGCATACATTGAAAATGCTGGGGGGAAGAATTAGGACTAATAAAAGGAAACACTTCTTCACGCCATAGCGTGTGATTAGGTGTTTAGAATATGCTGCCACAGGAGGGTGGTGATGGGGCCACTAACCTGGATACAAGCTTTAAAAAAAGGAGCTTGGACAGATTTTGCTATGGAGGAGAAGTCAATCTATGGTTACCAATCTTGATCCTCCTTGACCTCAGATTGCAAATGCCTTAGCAGACCAGGTGCTCAGGAGCAGCAGCAGCAGCAGAAGGCCATTGCTTTCACATCCTGCATGTGAGCTCCCAAAGGCACCTGGTGGGCCACTGCGAGTAGCAGAATGCTGGACTAGATGGACTCTGGTCTGATCCAGCAGGCTAGTTCTTATGTTCTTATGTTCTTATAGATGACAGCAGCGCACGGGGATATTTTTAGATATTTGAAAAACTTTCATAGATGCTTAAGCAGCAAGATCTAAGCCTATTCATCATTTTTGATCCCACACTTTTATACCTTATGCCAATAAAGGTCTATTGTGACTGTGATTGTGATCATTTTTGATAATGTACATTGTAAAATATATTTAGAAACTATTTTGTTGTTATAATATAAATAAAAATATTTTAAAAATTTAACGTCGTTCAAAGTAATTCAATATCAACCTCACTAACAACTCTTACAGCTTAATGTACATCTTAAAAAATAATGGCTCAGAACTACTTTGATTCTCAGTTTGCTTCAGCATCACAATGTATGATTAATGTGCAATTCTTTTTTATGTTACCTGGAATATCATTATCTTCAATGCTGCCCTCTACTGATCCAGTGGAATAGTTAGCTGGACTGATTGGAGGACTGGAAGTAAAGCTTGCATATCCAATGGAGGAGTTGATTTCAAAATAATCATGGCTGTGATTTGATCGGTGAAATTCAAAAGCTGATACTATTGATGTCCGTTGCTTGGGCTGGAAAAAAATTGAGTTGAAATGTAAACATTTAAAATTGTGTTCTATTGCTGATACCATTTTTTTACTAGATTTTTAAAAACTTGGTCCTGAAAACTTTTTTCCCATTTTCATTATGTTCATCTCCTGTACATCACTCCTGAGATCATTGTTTTCATCCTCAGGGAAAGCTGTATTACAATCTCAAAATAAAATGTCAAGATAAGACAAACACACTTGGGCTGATTCCGCATGGGCCAAAAACAGGGTGTGAAAATGGTGTGAAAACAGTATAAACCCTTTTACACAGTTTTAAACCCTTTTACACCATTTTCACACTGCTGTTTTTGGCCCATGTGTAATCAGTCTTGGAGTTCCATCCAAAGGGCTCTAGAGAATTTGCCCTTCCCAGGGCACTTACCCCAGTGGAGGGGACAGACCCACTGGTAGCCACCTGTGAGAGGCATTTCCAGAATTTTTAATAGATTATGAGTGTAATTTTAAACAGGTCTAGCCAGATTCCTATTTATTATTCAATGGAGCTTATTCTTCCTTGGTCTTCATAGTGCTGTTAGGCTGCAATTATTTTTTCCGAAGAGCAAGTCCCATTGAATAAAATGGGACTAATTTCCAATTAAAACTGCTTAGTATTTCTCCCCAAATCCTTGTTTATAGCACACCATACAGAAAGGTTAACAATGAAAGGAGTAGACAAAGGAGGGGAATCAAATAATAAGCAAGGAAAGGGGGAAACAGTTTTATAGAAAGCTGGATGTTGAGGGGTTACTTACAGAAGGGGTAACAAATACAATAAAATAAACAATCCTGATAGAGATGATGAAAGAACATGTCAGAAAAGGCAAAGAAAATTGTAACAGAATAAATTGTGAGAATTATTTTAAAAAGGTAACAGAAATGTCAGAAACTAATGAACAAAGATATGTAAAACACCAAAAGCTTGAATTGGATGCAGAGGGTAGCATGATTCAACAAAACAAAGTTTATCATTACATGAACAAGATGATTCTCCGACCAACCCCCTGCCATGCAAAAATGGTCTACCCTATAAACTCATGTATAAGCCGACTGGTGTATAAGCTGAGGCACCTAATTTTACTAGCAAACCCTGGGGACACGTATTGACTCCCGTATAGGTGGGAAGCCGGGAGGCAGAGGGAGCTCCTTATTTAGGCAATGACATCAGGGAGAGTCACTGCCCAATTAAGGAGCTCCCTCCACCTCAGGGCAGGCTGGGCTTCCTCAAACCCAGCCTGGAGGTGGAGAGAGCTCCTTATTTGGGCAATGACATCAGGGGGAGTCACTGCCCAAATAAGGAGCTCCCTCCACCTCCGGCTGCCTGGGTTTCCTGAAACCCAGCAGGGAGGTGGAGGGAGCAACAAGCAGCTGCTGCAGCCACAGGGAGGTCATTTGGGCCACTTGCCCCCAGCCTGGGCGTAGGCCTGAAGAGATGGCTGGTAAGCAAGACTCATGTATTAGCCTAGGGGGCATTTTTCAGCCTTAAAACAGGGCTGTATCCAGTAGTATACACAATGGTTTGTGCTCTTCCATATAAACCAGTTTCTAAATTCTGGTATAACTGTAATTCATATCCGTGTTTGTTTAAAAGAGTATATATACCATAGTTTGTGGTAGACATCTATCTATTACTATGGCTTGCAGCAGAAGTCTTTAATTAAATTACTGTCCAGGGGGAAAGAAGGACAGAGTACGTGAATCTGAAGCCTGCAGGCTTGGTTCTTTTTATTTGTTTGTCTATTATTTTATCTTATGGCAATGCTTGCTGAGGTTTTCAAGGTAAGAAATGTTCTGGGTGGTTTGCCTTTGCCTGCTTCTGCAACATAACCCTGGTATTCCTGGGAGAATTTAAATCCAAATACTTGCCAGGATGAACCCTGCTTACCTGCTGAGATCTGACAAGATCATGCTAACCTCTGCTATCCAGGTCAGGGCTCAAGCTTGTGCATACAACAAATTATGATTTATTTTTACATCTGATCAGAAACAGGGAATAATGTGAAGTGGCACAGACATAGCAAAGAGTCTCACAAAATTCTGAATTAACTAAAAAGGGGAAATAGCACAATTCAGCAACAAACATATTGTGAGCAATAATGAAAGGTGCTCTGTAAGATAAAAGTGAAATTAATTTCTCATGGGGAAAACTTGGGAGTGGGAAAGGTTAATTTTGCCTTGCTCAATTCAATGTGAAGTCAGAGAGAAAGAAAAAGGAAATGGCAATGAAATAACAGACTTGCTAATGAACACTATTTCTCAATATAACCATATAAAAGAGGTAATATATAATATAGGGATATTTCTTACATATATTGTTGTGATAGAATTTATAATTGTTCCCTTATTTTAGTCTAGTGTGTTAAACTGAAGACTTTTCCAAAGGTCACATGTTCACATAGGCAGTTCAGTTAGATGAGTGCTTACGTAAACCTGTTGGAGTTGCACCTAAGATTAACGGTCCCATCCAAAGGGGTCTCTGTGTGTGAATCTGTCTGTGGAAGCAGAGTGCAGATGCTCCAGAAAATTTGCCCTCCCAGGGTCCCTTGCCCCAGCGGAGAGGTAAAACAACCAGCACGGGGCTGCCACAGTCCTCCCCAGCACTGCCACGTGGCACCAGTTGTGGTGCCAGTGTCCCTGCACCCCTGCCACTGGTGAAGCGGGGGCAGTCTAGGGCAGTGGTGGTGAACCTTTGGCACTCCAGATGTTATGGACTACAATTCCCACCAACTCCCATCCAATAGTTGGCCATGCTGGCAGGGGCTGATGGGAATTTTAGTCCATAACATCTGGAGTGCCAAAAGTTCACCACCACGGGTCTAGGGTGTAGCTTTAATCATCCCCCTACCATAGGGTATAGCTTTAAGCATCCCCCTACCATCCATTCACCCTACTGCACCAGTGGTTAGGATGGCTGACTTACGCCATCAAAAATGTGGCGTAAATCTATTGTGCTCAATAGGAGCTTCCTGGTGATGAGGAGGGTATTCAGCTTTGTTGTGAGGGGGGAAGGGCAAGGAGATTGTAAGCCCCTTTCAGTCTCCTGCAGGAGAGAAAGGGGGGATATAAATCCAAACTCTTCTTCTTCTTCTTCTTGTAAGCCTCCCAATGCCACCTGGAAGCCTCTATGTAAGCAATGGGGTGACTTTACATCAGCACCACAGACCACTGCCCCAGAGTTTCAATGTGGTTGCCCAGCTGTTTGAACTATTCCTCATTCTTTTGGGGTCTTCTTTTGGAACCCAGAAAAATTACAGACAGGTTTTCTTCATCCATGTGGCATGGAAAGAAGAGCACCTATGTTCCCAGTTCAATACTTATGGGGCTTTACATCTGACATGGAGAAAAGTTAGTGCAGAGCATTCTGGGGAAACTCTCCTAGCGACTTCCCATCCTTTAAAATAACAAGTTTTAGATTAAATCAAGCACTTGATTAAATCAATTACTTGATTATCCTGTTTCTAAAATGAAAGTATGTTACAACCACAGATTTCAATGGAATTATGAGTGCATGTGGATTTTGAGGACTAGGAAATAATACCCCAGCACACTTGGACTTGTAATGTCTACAGACTACATAACGTGACAAATCAAGTAAGGACTGAATAGTTCAAAGTTGCCAATGGGCCTTTCTCCACTCGCTTCCATCCCCTCTATGCCGCGCGCTGCTCTCAGCGCGCGGCATCCCAGGCGCGCGCCCAGGCGTCCCCACAACCCCGCGCTCTGTGCGGGGTCGTCAAAAGGCGCCGTTCAGAAGAGCGTCTGGGATGCCGCGCGCTGAGGGGCGCGACAGCAGCAGCTTCGGGGCGGCTGCACTGTCGCCGCCCCTCTCAGTGGGGAGCGCCGAGGGACCCCGCGCTACTCTCCTCGAGTAGCGCGGGGCTTAAGGGAAGTGGGGAAAGGGCCAATAATTTTTACTTTGAACTGGAGGGTTCACCAACTGTATTCTGTAATACAGCTGTCAAAGCCACTATCACATTTCCAGCTCCCTTCCAACAACACTGCTATCTAGACAGGTATATTGGGCTGCTATTTTTAAAATTCATTTTTGTCTAAGCAATACTTGCACATTTGTTACTGTAGATTCGGATTGTGTAGTTTAGCAAAACAATGTTCGATTCAAATAATATATCCAAGATTATTCTACAATATATTTTCTGTCATTGAAGCAGTGATATACAATCATAGCAAAACTCATAACCATAATGCTAACAATAATATGATATATAATATATAGATATATAATTACATTAACATTAATCTAAAATACAACAATAAAAAATACCACAACAATATACACCACTGAATGAATAATTGCTGAAACCTCTATGATACAGCCCAGTCCCTGATTTCTAATACCTGTTTCTGAAACAGTCATATCTTAATAAGCTACCAGGAAACCAACAGTGACATTATTTCATAGGTCTCCATTAGTTGGACATTTCAGAGTAGGCACCACAGAGAAGGCACATCCCACAGTTTTCACATCTCCTAAACTGGCCATATCTGAGAATATGGGTAAATACATAGGAAAAACCCAGACTATAGGGCCCAGACTATAGAGCATGGAAAACAGAAAATGTGTTAAAATCCTTTATGCCATCTGCAGGTTAGACAATCATTGTCTTTTCTGATTCATCATTTCATTCATATTAATTCAGTGCACTCAAAGGATGCCATCCCACAAAATTCATTGGGAATTTAGCCATGGATTTTAATGTCCAAATAATGAATTAGTAATGAATTAATCCAAAAGCAGAACTATTCAGTGTTCTGGATCCATCTGTTGATAATTATATCATAAAAATAGAATTTTAAAGCATTTCCCAATTAACTATCACACAACAGCTTGTTCTAATAATGCCTCCCTGCTTTCTTGCATGCCAGCCTTTTTTTTTTGCTTTGAAAATGCCAAAAAAAGCAAAAGAAGGCAAATGTCTAATACAGCAATGTGGAGAGATAGGAAACTAGGGATCCTGTACAACAGCCAACAGGATTTAGATAATTATGAAGGGACCTGAAAGGGCAGCTTGAAAGAATGAGCTAAGAAATGAAACCAAATGGATAGTAATGTATACTATTCCCCAATTGAGGGGGGTGAATCATGTTATGGAGGTGGCATGGGACTGTGCCAACACATTTGCCCCCTCCACCAATGTAAGAGGCACCCTTGTCAGTTGAGGGGACAAAGGTGCAAGCATCTGGCGCATTGGTGAAATCTGGAAGTCCAGACTGCTCTAGAGCTGCACTGGTGGCCGATGGATGCCGGTGCAGGGGGGGGGGGGCAGGGTATTCCTAGAGTTGACATCAGTCAGCTTCTACCTTGTGTTTACGGGCAGTTGTGTTGCGGCAGTTGACTTATGCCATCCTATGGAGGGCTTTCTGGCAGTTTTGGGGGTTGGGGGGTTCTGCCTCTTTGCGCCACTAAAGCCTTCTGAAGGCAGCAGGCTGCTCCACAGGGGGACTGTCCCTAGTCATCTCGAGCTGAAGATTGGGCTGGAAGCTGAGTTTAGTGATGTCAGGGTGGGGGTGGGGGTTACAAAGAAGCAGCAGTGCTGGCAAACAAATGCTGCTCAAAAGCATTTGAAGCAACATCATAGGTTTGCAATTAATGTAAAAAATTGCCAAAATTAAGAGCTGCAATTTTACAACCAGAGAAACAAGTATAAAGCAGAAGACTATGTCACTTCACCCTAAAATTAAGCATATAATTTCCCCGCACAAATTCTTAAGAAATCATAGTTTTTGTTTTAAGCAACATAATTGCTAATTCTAGCAAAGTTGATAGCCATATAAATAGGGTAGTGAAAGCAGGTCACCCACAAACAAAATATATGGAGAACACCATATTTGGGACATCTCAAGAATGCAGGACAATATGTATTTCAAATATCAAAAAGAATTACTAGCTACCACCCCCAAACCAGCCTGGAAATCACTGAACACATTCATTTTTCTCCATGAGGCACAGAATATTGACATCACTTGATCTACAGCTGAAGTACATGAGGGAAGGGGGATTGGCCTAAGTCCCTTTCTGCTTATTAGCAGGAGTGCCCAACATACAGCCTGTGGGCATCATGCCAGGTGCCAACACTTTTCCTAGTGCCAGCCAAGTGCTTTTAGAAAGATGGTGGGGTCAGGCGGGTTTTTATCCAGCACGACTTCTGATTAGGCACTGGAAATCTGACTGGCTTTGCAGATTTTTAGAAACATAGTTTTGGCAGCAGATGCACCACAGCACTAAGATCACCATTGTGTGACTAAAGGTAAGCTCAGCGGCCACTTTGGGGCTGACTACGCCTCTTACAGCAGACTTTTTGGCTGCACCCACCATGATGTAAGAACTCCAAACAAACTTGCAAGCTCAAAAAGGTTGGGAACCCCTTCCTTGTAGTAATATAGAGGGCAGTGGCAGAGCTACAAGGCCCCTCCCCTTCCCCCCACAGCACCCCCTTGCAGCACCCCTCCTTCCCACACTTACCTTAGTTCCTTTCCTTTTCCTAGAATTTTTCAGGCTGAAAAAAAGGCCTATTCACAGTACAGGCTAAAAACAGCCTGAGGAACTACAATTCCCAGGAGGCCTTGGGGCTCACAAGGTCTCCTGGGAAGCATAGTTCTCATCAGGCCATTTTTAAGCCTGAACTGTGAATAGGCCTTTTTTTTCAGCCTGAAAAAGTTCTAGGAAATGGAAAGGAACAAAGATAAGTGTGGGAAAGGGGGAAGGGGGGCACCGCAGGGGGGGCATAGGGGGGCAGAAAATATAGACTGCACACCGGGCACAGTTTGGCCCAGCTATGCCTCTGATAGAGGGGGTAAAGGAGCAGCAGTGGTGTAGGAGGTTAAGAGCTCGTGTATCTAATCTGGAGGAACCGGGTTTGATTCCCAGCTCTGCCACCTGAGCTGTGGAGGCTTATTTGGGGAATTCAGATTAGCCTGTACACTCCCGCACACGCCAGCTGGGTGACCTTGGACTAGTCACAGTTCTTCGGAGCTCTCTCAGCCCCACCTACCTCACAGGGTGATTGTTGTGAGGGGGGAAGGGCAAGGAGATTGTAAGCCCTTTTGAGTCTCCTGCAGGAGAGAAAGGGGGGATATAAATCCAAACTCTTCTTCTTCTTCTTCTTCTTCTTCTTCTTCTTCTGAATAAAAATAGTATTCTAGAGGCGATAATTAATAATAAGTAGGTGGTGAGTAGCGATCCTAATTACCTCCTCAAGAATACTATAAGGTAGGGGTTCCTGAGCAAACTAAGAAAGAGAGGGGAAGCCAGCTAAGATGGAATATTGTTACTGCCCTCAACCACAGTCCTGTTGGAAGAATTCTATCCTGCAAGCTTTGTGGAACAGTGATGGATCCTGCAGGGTCCTGGTTTCATTAGGCAGTGTATTCCACCAGACAGAGGCAAGGGTCGCAAAGGCCCTGGCCCTGGCTGAGCACAGCCAGGCAGTTTTTGGGTCAGGGATCTCCAGAAAGTTATTTGCTGAATGCAATATTCTCCAAGGGATATATCAGGAGAGGCAGTCCCACATATGCACCAGTCTCAGATTTAAGGGCTCTGTCCTCCTTGGAGTTTCAAAGCGGATTTTTTAGGATTAGGGAAATATATCATTTCAATCCTAATTAATTATTCCCAAAGGACCATTTCCTCTTCATAGAAGCCAACCCACCTAACAGTGTCCTGGAAAGAATGGAGAAATTATGGTGGGATGTAAATACCATATGCTACTCCTCCCTCCATTCCAACTGTTCTTTGCAGCAGGGATTCCCAATCTTTCTGAGGCTGCACGAAAAGTAAAATAATCGGTTGTGCATAAATCTGATCGTAACTCTTCAACATTTTGGGCAGAATCTCCATTTAACAAAATGCCTTTCAATATAAACATACTGTTTAAAAATACAGTACATAACTTTTATTAGGCATCTGAAGGTTTACAAATATTGCATTGCAGATGCACAAAATTAGTATACATATTGAGCTATGTAGTGTCTGGCAGTGTCTGTTTTCATGTTGCAGGCATCTCCTGGCCCTCCCATTTTCTAAAAAACACTTGGCAGACATTAGGAAAGGTTTTGGCAGGCATCAGGGCCCCTGCTTTACAGCTTGGGGAGAAAGAGATTAAAATAGTCTCTTCCCATGCTATATTCAGGGATAAGCAATTTACTGGTCATCAAGTGATACTGGATAACTAGGGTTGCCAAATCCTGGGTGATGGCTGGAGATCTCCTGCTATTACAACTGATCTCCAAACAACATAGATCAGTACACCTGGAGAAAATTGACATTTTGGAAGGTGGACTTTCTGGCATTATATCCCATTGAAGTTCCACCTTCTCCAAAACCTGCTGTCCTCAGACTTCCAGCCCCCCCAATCTTTAGGTATTTCCCAATCTGGAGTTGGCAATCCTACAGGAAACTGCTACAGCAATGAATTTCTGGGGTTGGGCTGGGTAAGCAGGAAGCTATTCATGCAAACCCAGAGCTAATGGGGGAAGGACAGGGGCGGAGCGAGGGGGAACTGCGTCTGGAGCACACGTGCGCCCTGCGCCCCCGGCCCCACATCACACACACCCCTGCTCCCTTGGCACTACGCCACTGGGGAAGGGTATTCCCCAATCAGTTATTGCCTGCTCTGCCCATAGTTTGTTGGAAACCTCCAGCCTGTATTTCACTAGTCACTGGCATTACCTGTTCTTCACACACAAATAAAATATGCAGTTAGAGGATATGCAATTCATCATCCTTAAAACAAGCAACAGAAAAGCATTATATTTTTACAAAATGAACTCAAATAAGAGAATTTATATTGCTGACCACCAACCTGAGGTCGTATAACTTTCACTATATTTTTCAGCGCAGTATCTGGTGAAGGAGGAGAACAGTCAGGTGTTGGGCCTGTTGAACTGTTTCTATGGTTACCGGTACCTGGTGCAATAATTGCTACTTGAGGTGCATTATCTGTGAATAAAAATAGCATTGCAATGAACTTCCACATTCTATAGAACATACTGTTGGAAATCGGAAATTGCATTTGAAAACAAAAAGGATTTCACCTGCTAAACATTTCAGGTAATTATTATACTTTTCTTTTAGTTTCAGGCATTTACATCTTGGTTTGAAACTGAGTGCTATGTTGGATTCCTTCCAGTTCTAGGCTATTGCTGGGCATTCCAATACAGCAGGGCAACTACATGCAGAAACAGGCTTCCATCTCTGGACTGTCTCTTAGGATATGTCTCATCTACGAAAGGATGCTACAGGCTGGGATGAGGAAAACACAACATCCCAAACTATGAATGATTTATTTAGTTTGGGTTTTGTTTGTTTGTTACTGTCTAGTCAGAGCTGAGTTACAGTCACTCTACAGGGTTTTCAAGACAAGAGGCTTTTGAAGGTGATTGCTTGCCTCCACATCACACTCCTGGCATTCCTTGGAGGTCTCCCATTCAAATACTTGCCATGGTCATAGCCAAGACAGAGTGACTGGTTCAGGGTCACCCAGCAAGTTTTCATGACAGAGTGGAGATTTGAACATGGACTCCCAGAACCTAATCCAACACCTTAACCACTATACTATGCTGACTTAGTTACTTCACTTATATCCCCCTTTTCTCCCCAATGGGGACCCAAAGAAGCTTACATTGTTCTTCACTTTATCTTGACAACAACCTTGTGAGGTAGGTTTGGCTGACAGAGTGACTAGTCCAAGGTCACACAGTATGCTTTAATGGCACACTGAGGATTCAAACGAGATCCTAGTTCAGCATACTAACCACTACACAGCATTGACTTTCATGTCTCTTTGATGCCCCCCCCCCCCACTACATAACTCATATGAACAAATGTTGGCACTGCCAGATCTGATAGCTCCTGCTGCCTGTTTCAGGTTGAGGAGACATATCAAACACCTTATTTCTTTCCAACAGATTATCTACACAGTCAAAGCTTTTGGCAGAGGAAACCACTGTGCATCCATTACTTTTCCCGTAAGGATTTCAATAAATGTGGTAAATAACAATAACCATTCCAGAAATAAGGATCATATGTACTATATAGAGGTCTACCCACTTATGTCTTAAGGGGGTGAGTGGGAGGCAAGAGTCTTATTTTAAATAAAGCAGGGGGGCTACAGATAGCCTTCACCCTTACTTTACCTTACCTTACTGCATTCCATTGATTTTGATGATTTCTTTCCGCCCAGTTCACTGTCAAATATTGGAACTAGGTTAGAAGAAAATTTTTTTCCAAGTAGCAGAACATGGGGCTACTTCTACACAGCTCCCCCCCCCCCCCAATCTTTTCAGAGGCCTCCATTGAACATCAGGCTCATTATGAGATGGGGCTTCCTCTTTTAAACAGGGGCAAAGAAAACCTTCTTAGCTCTGACTTAAAGGGGAAACTGCCTGGTGGCTGCAGGTAGAGCATTTGTGGGTGTCTCAGCATGCCATTAATCCACAGGGACACAAAGCTTAGCTAAACCTTCAAAATGGCAATGCTAAACTCTGCTTTTCTCTCTCTCTTATAGCCCTTTAACTGAACTTCTTTCTAGAACAGCTGAAATGTAGTGCAGTTGTGTGAATTATCTCTGTGAGGAACAAGCCAGCAAGATAAACAAGAATGAGGCATATGCACATTCTTTTTTCCTTCCTTTCTATACACCAAGAACATTTATCAGGGTATAAAGTTTATAACTGATGTGTATTCTTTGTATTCTCTTATTTCAAAATGTTCAAATAAATTAGGGAAAAAACACATACCCCAGCTTTTGCTAAGTGTATACATGTTTAAGTGTACCACATCTAATTTGGCCCTAGGACTTCCATATTTTAAGAAAACGTCCATATTTTTTTAAATAGTCGAATCTTTCTTCTTACATGCAGTAATATTTTTTCCTGAAACATATACAGTACATTAAGCATTTGCACAGGAAGAGTTCTGTATCTAAACACAGATGGTCTGGACCAGTAAATCTCAGTAACTAGATAACTCAGATATTACTTTTTTTTTTGTCTCATAGACATTTCTCTCTGTATATTCAAGAATGGCATGGTTAAGCTTAAAAAAAAATCCAGATTTCAATATGTTGAAAGATAGACACCTCCAGACAAATAATTTACAAAAAAATTTCTCTTAAGATTTACAGGGTTTTTAATATAGATGGAAGGAAGTGCAAGTGCAAATTTCAGTGATCAGATATCTCTATTAGTGTGGTAATGGTGCTGCCAGTGGAAAACCTGTAACATCTATCAAGGTTTCCAGAAATGGCAGGAAGAAACCAGAGATGGAGCACCCTGCTGCCCCAGACACTCTGGAGCCATTTGGCAATTGTTTGTCCTAGAAAATAGCCCACACTGTTTGGCCCAGTAGCTACCACCACCTGTCACTTTAAGATCTAAGGCAGAGTCTGATAGTCCGACCACCTGACTCTCTCTGTTACTCCCCCACCCCACCCTACCCCCAACATCTAGTCAAACTTACAGTCTGGCTAACTTGATAGTCAGCCAGCAAAAAACCTAGCTCTTTTGTACCCAAGATATCTTGGCATAACATAGGATTCGTACACAAAAACAGAATAACAAAGATGTAGGCAATTGCTTGTAGGTGAGGAACATAAACAGAAAGGATTTATACACACGGCAAAATGCAAAACTAATAAAACAACATATGAAAGTAACATAATCTAACTAAACTGATGCCCTACTAATTGCTTACAGTTTACAGCTTCCTGAAATGGGCCAATTTTGCAAGGGACTCCTCATCCCTTGGTTGTGGAACCCGCATTAATTTCTAACATAAGGCAGCCAAAGAGCACATCAAACAGGAATTAAATATCAATAAGTCATCTTTCATCACAAAGATACTTGCTGTAACAGAGAGGTAAAAAAAAGAGCCTACTCCAGCAGCAGCAAAGAAGGACCTCAGGGAATCCCTCCCCTTTCCTGAGTATGTTACCATTTAACAGAGGTGGCACAAGGGGGAACTGTGCCCAGGGCGCATGCCCTGCACCACTGCCACGCCCCCACCCACCCACGCCACCGAACACCCCTGGAAAACCCTCAGAACGCCCCCTCCACACCTAGGCCATGCCCCCGCACTGGACTGCACCTGGGGCGTCACACACCCCTGCCCCATTGGCGCTACCCCACTGCCATTTAAGCAGAAAACATGTTCCAGAGAGGGGGAGAGAGGGCTGCCTATAGGTTTGAAGCTTTAAAAAGGATATCTCTGCACCAGGCCTGCCTGGAGGGGACTGCACAGCAGAAGACTTGGAATTTATATTCCACTTTTCTCAACTGCAGGCAGTCTCAAAGTGGCTTATAAATGCCTTCCCTTCCTCTCTTTATAGCAGACACCTGAGAAAGTTCTAAAGAACTGTTACTAGCCCAAGGTCATCCAGCAGCCTTCATGTGTAGCTATGGGAAAACAAATCCAGTTCACCAGAGTGGTGCCTGCCACACATGTGGAGGAGTGGGTATAAGCCAGTTCTTCAGATTAGAGTCCACCTGCCCTTAACTACTACACTATGTTGGTTCTCCCACTACGCCATGCTGGCTCTTGGAACTGAAGATTAACAACCCAGTTATACTTGTGGTTATATAATTGTAGATTTTATGATAAATGTTACCTTGAATTTCTTTTTGAAGCAATTTTGTAATTAACAGAATCCACAAGGGTGATGCCATTTATTGACTAGAATCCCCCCCCTCTCTGATTATAAAAGATAATTTAGGAAGGGATGAAAGTAACAAACTACAAACTAGCTATTATGTTGATAGAACAGTTGAATTGTTTACCACTCAGTATGATTTTTTGAAAAAGGAAGGTACAAGGGATCTGTGAAACTGCACAGAAATTAACTTTATGGATATTTTAGATCCCACCTGTATGATTTTCTTGTACAATAAATGACAAATTTAATACAGGGTTTTTTTACATCTGATTGGCATTAATATCCAATATAATTCAAACTTAATTAACTGGGTTCTATTTGTCCCAAACTTCAGATTGATAAATAATTTTTTGAACCATGGCAGGCAAAGTATTCTTGACAACCAGATCTATAATTTTGCAAGTGGTAAGAAGTTTGATATTTCAGTCAAGGAGCACTCCATTTTCAGAACTGTGGAAATTACTGTACATTTTCAGATGAAGAAAGAAGAGATCAAAGAAAAATTGCTGCACAATTATGGGTATTTAAATTTTACTGAAAGCATGTTTTCAGAAATGTTACTGCCAAAGCTATTAGAGGTATGCATAATGTTTTCTAATGAACGGTGTTGTTCAAAAGCTACATAGCATTATGGAGCACAAGTACCATTTATTGACTAACAGCACATCCTAAGAAGACAAATCTTTCTAAACCCACTGAAGTCAGGTGGCTTAGAAGGGTGTAACTTTGCTTAGGTGGCACTGTTTATGGATGCTTTTGAAAGATAATATGTATAGCTGGCATATGACTGCCAGTTTTTAAATATGGCACATTATATCTACTGTAGCTATTCGCTGTAAAACACATTTTAAAAGTGCAGAACTATCTCAAACAGATCACCTTAAAATAATTTCAATTGTCCCTGATGTCTTTGATTCAAAACACACTGGACCTCAACATACTTAACCATTTCTTGAGCATTTTTGGAATTTTTCCTCTTTGTTTCTTAAAGTGAAGAACACTTGATAAGCCACAATACATGAGCGGTGGTTTACAGTCAGTGATGGGATTCAAATAATTTAACAACCAGTTCCGGTGGTGGGATTCAAATAATTTAACAACTGGTTGTTTACAAGCACCATTTGAACAATTGGTTCTGCCGAAGTGGTGCAAATCTGCTGAATCCCACCACTGGTTACAGTCAATTGGGGGATCAAATAAGGCCTTTCGTGAATAAACAAATATTTGCTTTGTATTCCTCTGAACCAAATCATGGTTGTTTCAGAGGCTAACTCAAATGACCAGGTTCCCATATTATAAAGATGAAATTATACATCCATCCCTTTTTCTTCACTAAATACAGAATTGCCAACCAACTAGAAAAAAATGGCCCAGATGTCATTTATTCACTGTTGCTGGACAAAACAAAAAAAAGACAAAAACTGCTCCATCTCTTGCTGAATTTTTCTTTTTGTTAATTTTAAAAGCATTTTTCATCTTTTTTTCCCATCAGGTAAGCATACTGAAAGATGGATATAGGAAGCCAGGTAAGGGAGACTTAGGCTGTTTCTGCACGGGTGGCAAAAGCATCTGGCCACTGGCATAATTCATGCCGGCGGAGCCACAAGACAGTTCGCATAGGACCATGTAGGTGGTACCGAAGCCGCTGTGGGCTGTGGAGGCGGCTCTGCATGGAGCCGCCTCTGGTCTGTGTTGTCTGCTTACCTTTTTTTAAATTCTTGCATTTATACCCCGCCCTTCGCCTAAGGGCTCAGGGCAGCAACAACACCAGAATCATACAATAAAATTATAATAGTTAACAGCTTAAAATAATACTAAAAACCTAAGTTCAGGTGGTGACTTACACATTATAGTAGATCCCACCCCCCTCCTCCCACCCCAAGAGGCCAGGAAAAGATGTTAACCCTGGCCATCCTGAAATACCCGGTGGAATAGCTCCATTTTACAGGCCCTGCAGAAACTATTCAAATCCTGCAAGGTCCTGATCTCATACAGGAGCATATTCCACCAGGTAGGGACCAGGACTGAAAGGCTTGGACCTTGTTGAGACCAGCTGGATAGTTTTCGGACCAGGGATTTCCAGAAGGTTCTCCTCCGAGGAGCAGCGGGACCTACTAGGGCAGTATGAGTTTTATAGAAACTCCCTGAGGTATGCAGGTCCAAGACCGCTCGTGGCCTTAAAGGTCAAAACCAGAACCTTGAAAATAACCCAGAACTCAATAGGCAGCCAATGAAGATGGAAAAGGACAGGTCCCTACTCAAGGCTCCAGCCAGAAGCCTCGTGGCTGCATGTGAACAAGTTTCAACTTCTGGATCAGATTCAAGGGTGAGTTACAATAATCCAGTCTGGAGGTGACCATTGCATGGATTACTGTGGCCAGGTCAGAACAGAAGAGATATGGGGTCAGCTGTCTTGTCTGGCAGAGATGGTAGAATGCAGTCTGGATTGTTTTCGCAACCAGGGCCTTTAGGTAAATCCCAGAGTCCAGGATGACCCCCAGACTGATCACTTTGGTATCTTCCAGGAATTTCTGCAGCTGACCCGCCACTACTCTCTCAATCACCTTACCCAGGAACGGAAGGTTCGATACTGGGTGGTAATTGGCCACGTCCTGAGGATCTAAATTTGGTCTTTTAAGAAGGGGGTGGACCACTGCCTCTTTCAGCCGACCTGGGAAGGCTCCTTGCTCAAGAGAGCTGTTAACAATATCCAACAGGTGGCTCTGTAGCTCCCCTCCCCCACAAGCTTTCACTAGCCAGGAGGGGCATGGGTCAAAAGGACAAGTGGTAGCTCTAACAGCTGACAGAAGCCTGTCTACCTCACAGGGAGTAAGCAGGTTGAAATGGTCAAAACTAGGACGAAAAGACCGGCAAGGGGCCTCCAGTTGCATAGAGAAGATTTGGAGGCCATATCGCGTTCAGGGCGTCCGTTGCTACTGCCTGTGGATGGTAGTGTCGGGTCATGAACTTTGGAAGTTGATGGTTCTTCTGAGAGGCAAACAGGTCTACCTCCGGAGTGCCGAAGGTGTTGCATATCTTGAAGAAGACCCGTGGATCGAGTCGCCATTCGGTTTCGCACAGATTCTGTCTGCTGAGCCAATCCGCCTCTAGATTCTGGACTCCTCTGATGTGTAGGGCTTCTAGCGATACCAAGTTCTCCCTCGGGCCCATCGGAGGATTTTTGTTGCTTCCGAGTGGAGCCTTGCTGATCTGGAGCCGCCCTGGTTGTTGATGTACATCTTCGCGGCAACATTGTCTGTTCTTATGATGACATATGTTGATGGCGAATTTGTGGCCGGAAATGTTGAAGGGCAAGGAAGATGCGCTCGAGTTTTAACACATTGATGTGGAGCCAAGATTCTTCCGGAGACCAAGTTCCCCTGGACATACATTTGACTGAGTGTGGCCCCAGCCCTGAAGGCTGAAAGCGTCTGTGAACTTGAGCTTGATGAAGAGCATGTAGATACGCGTTTTCCCGTCTGAGGTTGGGCCCGGATTCGTCCACCAAGAGAGAAGGCTGGGAGAGGCGGACTCTTGGGGGAGTATGGTCAATTTTCTGTCTTTCTTGGCAGTATTAATGTCCAGCTGGTATGCGCGGAGGAATCGTTGGAAGCGGTCACCAGCGTGGCGATGCCACACTGGGTCAGGTCGATTACTGAGATGAAGGGAGTTCCCAGCAAGACTTGCCAGTTTAGCAAGGGCTGATCTTCTGTTGGACATGACTAGTAATGTCGTTTTCCTGATTCTTTCTACCTTCTCTTCTGAAGGTATGAAAAGGAGTCTTGTACCGTGTCCAGCACTGCGCCTAGGTGTTCCTAGCCGTGTGGAGGGAATGAAAAGAGCTTTTTCTTTGTTTCACGATAAAAGCCATGCTGTGCTAGAGGTTTCTTGAACTACCTCGATATGCGTACGATGGCCTTGGGGACGGGCGTGAATGAATCAACAGATGCGTCGAGGTAGGGAGATGTAGGCGATGGCTATCCCCTGTTCCCTCAACATGATGACTGGAGCCAATAGGTACCTTGGAAGGTTCTTGGGGCCGTGGCTGATCGAATAGCAGCGTCTTGAATTGATAATGTTGATCCTGTATGTAATAGGCGAATCTCAGGTACTTTCTGTGAGAGTTGTGAATAGTGCAAAATAGGCTTCAGTCAGATCTAACGAAGTCAGCAGATCTTGATGGCGAAGAGTTGCCGATGATAGACCGAAGGGTTTCCATCCTGAATTTGGGGACCGAGGAATGAATTTGTTGATGCGCTTCAGGTGTTGAGGATTGCTCTCCAGTCCCCATTTCTTTTTTTGGGGACTGTAAAGAAATGAATATGTCCCTGAGAAGCGTTCGGCTAGTCGGTACAGGATTCGATGGCTTGGATCTTAGTTAGGTGAGGAAACCGCCTCCAGAGTTCTGCTTCAGCTTTGCTTGCGGATCGCTTTGAGAGCGGAGAAAATGAACAGAGTGGTGATGTGGAATAACGTTGAATTCTATCCCATAACCTGTGGGAGATGACTTCCTTTGTCCACCTGTCCACGTGGTTTCCCTGCCAACGGTGCTGAAAGTGTTGGAGACAGCCTCACCGGGGATGCTTTGATCGTCATGTGCTTGTTCTTATTTGAATTAGAAAGGACTTGCCCGGCTTGTTGTATTGTTTTTAGCGAAGGGACTGTTTTGTAGTTCGAAGAGGAATGTTGATTCTGCCAGTTAATGGTGCTTTGCCCGTCTGCGTTTAGCGATGCGGGGAGTAAGGATTTGTGGGACAGGAAGGTAAACTTGCTGTTGGTAGAGGACCTGTCGGGTTGCCGGACCAGATTTTGCATCGTCTTTTTTTTGTTGTCCTTGGTTTGGACAAAGGGACTTCATCCAATTCTTTGCCAAAATAGGGCCCCTCCATGAGTATGAATCGAACCAGCCACTCGTGTGTTTTAGATTGTATGTCCGCTTGCCATGGGCAGAATCCAAGTTGCGTCTTGCTATCATGTTAAGAGGCTAAGGATCTGGCTACCAGTGACACATATGAAGCGTCGAGAGGTGGCATCTGCTATGAAGGAATTGGCAGAAAAGGACCCTTTCGATGCGCTTCTCTGATGCCTTTTGCTTCGAGCTGGGAATTCATCTCCAGGGAGGCGTTTGAGCCCACACCATGGAGGCTCTGGCCACTGTGGAGGAGAGCGTAAAAGTTTTTTGATGGCTGCCGCCAACCACTTATGGGATCTGGCGCTGCTTCAGACTACTCCTATCAAAGCGAAAGGGTCCTTGATATTGCCCTCCCCCCCCTCTTTGGCTACCAGTGCCCCGGAATGTAGGGATGGACACAGGGGGGCATCAACTGGAAGGAATTCTGGAGGAGGGGCGATGAAACTGCTGAGGCATCAGATATTTTTTCTTAAAATTAGGGGGCAAGAGCCCTTGTGGGCAGTGGGATTGAGCCATTCCCTATGAATCAACTTTAACAAAGAAACACATTTCCAGGAACAGGGAAATGCTTACTAGCCAGCCCTCCCTATCGAAGCGGGGGAAGTAGGATGATGGTGCCTGTACTTTGGATAGCCCATGATTGGCTTGTTGGAAGGCGTTAATGGAAGGCTGGGAATTTGTTCTTCAGCGTCCTCAGGGTCGGCGTAAATCAGAGCCCGAGGAGATAGTTTTAGAAATTAAGGATTGGATTTCTTCCAGTTTAAAGAACTGTATGGATTGTTCTACAGCTGGCTCAGGGGTTTCCTCTGTGTCCAGAGGGAATTTTTCTCCCCATCAGAGCCGTCCTAAACTGGATAATTCTTTAACTTCCTCCTCATTAGGTAGGGCTAAGGGGTCCCCTTCTGCTTAGGAGCGGAGTCCCTCTTTCGGTGGGGACTACAGGATCCTATGGGACCGAGAGTAGAGGAAGCCGGGCATTAGCTTGTTCTTTGATCTCTTGCCCATCCAAAGAGCTTTGTCCTATCTCCCTTCTAAGGAACTCAGCGTAAACGCGCTGCAGAGGCGCGTTCATCCAGGAGGAGGCTGGAGTGCTAACCTTGCCCAGTGTTAGAATCTCCCGTTCAGGATCCTGTGGGTCTTGCCTGTTAGGGGCACAGGGAAGAACCAGTTGATGGAGGGCCAGCAGAGGTGTAACCACGACTGCTCGAGGCCCTGGGAAGGCCGGAGAAGTCGGCTATGGAGTCTCCGGTTAAGGGCGCACCTTTTCTGGGAAGGCAGCTAGAGCTCCCGGCCGTTTTAATCTTTTCTTTTCTTGGCGGGTTGGGATGACTGCGCATGCTCGAATGGCCAGATTTTCCCGCGCGCTGCGTTGCGGCGTTCATTTGAGTGGAGCTTCTCCCCCCCTTCTTTATGGCTTGGCCCTGACTTTGCGGGCGTATCGCTCCGCCCAGCCCGAGAACTAACAAAGGTTTAGCGTTCAGAAGGCCGAAAAGGACCTCGGCGTCCATGATTAACTTTGTCTATTTGCCAACGTTCCTATTTGCCAAGGGGTGGGGAGGGTGGGTGGGAAGGAAAGCCGGTTTGCTTTCAGCTGGCGGCTAGACTACTCTCTTCCCCAAGCCGGATGGCAGCTACTCACCCCTCTAAGGACTTCCAGACAGAAACACAGACCCTGGCCACAAACAGACTTCTGAATAGGAGTTTTGCCAGAGCCAAAAAACGCGTCTGCTCTCTGCAGAGGCAGGAAAATACTGAAGAAGGTGACCCCAAGACCTCACAGGAAGTACATGGAAGAATTTCATCATTTCCTGCCTCTCTGCAATTGGTCGAGATCACACCCCACACAAGATGCCCCACTCCTACAGTAGAAAGACCGGCAAGGGGCCTCCAGTTCTTCAATCATGGCTCCAGTCCATCAATCATGGCTGGAAGAGCCTGGTGGAGAGAGTTAGGAAAGGAGTGCTTCCGACCAGGGGAGAGCATGGCGCTGCTGTGCTGCTGCAGCGGCAACTGTGCGAATAGCGCCCCAGGGACGCTGCTACAATTTTTGATGACTCCTTTTTCAGAATTAGAATTGAACATTTCCAATCTGTGGACCATAGCTTTGCCTTTCATATTTGTTTTCCATATTTTATTAAGATTTTGATGGACTGTATTTCTCTGGCTTGAAATATTTAAATCCCATCTATTCCTTGTGATTTGTGTCTCTTAAATGCTTCAAGTGCAGCTTTCATTTCCATTTCTAAAATAGCAGATTATTCTTTAAAATATTATTCCTGGAAGGAATCTATCACCCTTTCACCTCTTCTGTATGGTTCCCATATTTTCATTTATTTTGTCCTGTTTGGTAAATGTATTTCCATGCTGATCTTTCAGCATTCCTAATCATGCTTTAAATTTCCCTTCAATTTCTTGGATCTTGTAGAAACAAGAAATTGCAAGCTATTTTTCCTTTTTATTGTTTTCTGCTTATACACTGATTACTATAATAGTTCTCTACGACTCTGTGTGTTAGTTGCTGGAATGCTGCACTAAGATTTCTGATTCTATTTCTGTTACCTTTTACTTCTGCTTCTCATCGATCTTTACCAATATCATCAGTCATCCATCAAGGCTTTTAATTTCTTTTGGCTATAGGAATAGTCTTTGTGTGTTGCTCCTTGAAATTATATCTGGTTCATATTTCCATAATATTTTCTTTACATGGCCTTTAAACACTTCAGGAACATTGTTTAGATTGTATTTTGGTACTATGAATATAGCTTTGGTATTTTTCTTCAGCTTTATTCTAACTTTGATATTGACAATTCATTGTCTGTACAACAGTCAGCTGCTAGTCTCGTTTTAGAGAATAAATATTCTCCACTTTCTTCTTCCAATTATATACTATTTAGTTGATTTCTGTATTAGTCATCTAATACAGGAGAAGCAGTGGCGTAGGAGGTTAAGAGCTCGTGTATCTAATCTGGAGGAACCGGGTTTGATTCTCCGCTCTGCCGCCTGAGCTGTGGAGGCTTATCTGGGGAATTCAGATAAGCCTGTACACTCCTACACATGCCAGCTGGGTGACCTTGGGCTAGTCACAGCTTCTCGGAGCTCTCTCAGCCCCACCTACCTCACAGGGTGTTTGTTGTGAGGGGGGAAGGGCAAGGAGATTGTAAGCCCCTTTGAGTCTCCTGCAGGAGAGAAAGGGGGGGATATAAATCCAAACTCCTCCTCCTCCTCCTCCTCCTCCTCCTCCTCCTCCTCCTCCTTCTTCTAATATGCCCATATGTACAATTCCTTGAAACATACTGTTTATCTTCACAGAATTCTATGTCACCCTCCTGATTCATATATTCCCTGTCCCTATTATACGTGTTAAACAGCTTTGGACTTTCCTTTTGCATCCATTCACATCAATAACTGCATGTCCTTTTGCCCTTAATTCAGTTGCATCATTAAGAACAGTGCTACTTGTATTTGTCCTCTGCTCTTCCCCAGTAGCTGACTGATTGCTATCCAACCTGGGGTCCTGTCTTCTAGCACTACATCTTTTTTTCAGTTTGGATTGTCTAATCATAGGATTTTCAAGGTATGAGATTATCAGACATGGTTTACCACTACCTTCTTCTATGCCTTGTTAACCAGGATTGGCTGAACCATCACTGCCATTGTCTGTGAAAAATCCTCCACCAATGTCACCTTCCACTACTGCTGCTGCCTAGTAGCTACCCTTTATAATTCCTCTGCCTCCATCATCGTTGGAACTATTCTCTTCTACTGATGTGGTTATTTATTGCTGAAGAGGGTGGATGCATGAGCATCTTAGTGTGGTGCCTCAACTTTGACTTTTCTGCCTTGAGTGACTCTGCTAGACTCTTGATAGAGTCTAAACTCTTTATGGTATTGCTTTGCTGACACTCTCAAAACCTTTCACCACATTGAGGTGTATGTCCAAGAGAGGGATCTTCAACTGGGTTAGAAGGCTTTAAAATGGATAGATGCAGGAAATAGTTAGGTGGCAATTAGCTATGATGACCAAATAGAACTTCCATGTTCTGGGGCAGTATAGTCCTGAATGCCAGTTTTTGAAGGGCAACTGCTTGGGGGTGCCTGTTGCCTTTATTCTCTGTTGGTGGGGTTCCCCAAACACAGCTGGCTGGTTGGTGTAGGAAATAGGATTTTGGACTACAGAAACATCTACTGTGATCCAAGAAGCTTCTTATTTTATTGTTATGAAAGGTACAGGATTCATAGTTATCTTATCCTCTTTTTTCAGAGGGGTTTAAAAATGTTTAGTAATTTCACTGCTTCCTTTGCATCTTCAAGTCCACTACTTAATTATTAAAGTGTGTGGGAAGAAAAGAGACTGCAGAGTTTTTTAATGATGAGGAAAAGGCATTCTCTGCATGCCCAAAAATATATTTCTTCCAGAACCTGTGATGTTCTGAAAACAAACTCTTCTTAGGCTAAGTCCTAGTGAGATCTTGGCACAAACTGGGTAACTAGAAAAGACAAATTCTAGAGGTGTAGCCCTGTTTGTTGTGGCAAAACCAAAAAGGAATCTCAAGCAACCATAAAAAATAGCAAGTATTGTAGTTCAAGCTTTCATGGTTAGAAGCTATTTGATCAGATGCATGAATCCTCAGGCTGCAGATATTGCTACACACACTGAAAAAAACGTTTGTTAGTAAGGAAGAAAAGCAATTTTAATTTCCATAAAAATGTATGCTGTGAAGCTATGATACTTTTTAATTAATATAGGCTATATTTTTAAAAGTTCATATGCAAGGTAAACAGAAAACTGAGGGTAAGCTCCACTGAATTAAATGAGATTTGTTTCTAAGAATACATGTTTAAGATTACTCACAAAATACCTAATCAGTTCTATACCCTTTGATCTACTAAAGATCTATATCTTCAACCTGATCACAAGTGATTACAACCTGATCACCAGGGTAATTATTTAAATGAAACTACTCATTTGACCCAACAGCCTTGAACAGTATTGCAATAATAAAGTTGAAAACAATCCTAATAGTCCAACTTCAGACACTGCCCTGGTTAGGATTTGTAGAGACCACCAAGGTATTCCAGGGCCACCACACAGAGGTAGGCAATGGAAAACCACCTCTGTTAGTATCTTGCTTTGAAATCCTCATGGGATCACTATAAGTCAGTTGTGACTTGAAGGCAATTTTAAAAAAGTTGTCTAATCCTGCATTTTTTTTCCTAGGGAGGCAGCAGCAGAAGCAAATAGGATGGAATGGGAATGTTGATCTGGAGTTAGCTGGATCTAGGAACAAGAATTATCTTCTAAAGTTAGTGCAGATGAAAGAGGATACACACTCTGGAGACTTGGCTCACGTGCCTTCTCTTCCAGGATGAAGAAATTGACTTTTCACATATCTCCAATTTTCCTTCCTGCTTCATGCTTATTTTCAGGTTACCTTGCCTCATCTATATTTAACTGATAGTACATGTCAGTTTCTGGCTAGGTCCCTTGGCTGGGGAGTCTTTCTGATTCTGCTTACTTTGTGCGGGGGAGGGGGGGGATGTTCAATGCATCGTATTTTATTGGAAATTACACTGCGTAAATCATAAGTAAAATTCATTCTTTAATAATTCTGTTCATTTTCCATTAATATATTCTGTTTAATGGACAATTATTCTATTCACAGTGAGAGAAAGCTAAGTGATTTGTTTTGGTTCAGAGTCAGAGAGAAGCGGGATGGAATTTTGTCCAGTGGTCCAAAGTGGCTCTTAGCAGCCCTGTTAAAAGCTTTTCTGACAGCCATTCTCACTGTGGTATATGGGATGATAGAAGTTTCTTCAAAAATATCTTCTTTTTTAAATTATAAAAAGCTGTGTATTTTTGGTTGAAAGTAGAGAATAACACAAAGGAAAACATACCATGCTTGGTGTTTACATGTACATAAACAATTTGTTTCCAAATCCAGCAAGATTGTTGGGTTGTGTTTTATGTGGGTGGCACTAGGATCTTAAGATCCTGGTTCAAATATGCACTCTGTCAAGGAAGCTTGGAAAAAAACTTGGAAAAGAACAAATGGCCTCACTAACTGGAACAAAGAGACGTGAGAAAAAATGGTCTAGTGGGAAGACAATTTCATTCCAATATGTTAATAACCCCTACATGTTTCACACTGGGTTTCCTTGGGGGATCTGTGAAATATAAAAGCAGTATGCTGCTTTTATATTCCACAGAACCCCATGAAGAAGCTCAATGCAAAATGTGTAGGGGTTATTAACATATTGAAATGAATTTTTCTTCCCACTAGACCTTTTTTTTCCTTCAGTGCCTTGGGTGAACTTGGGCCAGTCACCCACACTTAGCCTTACGTACTTCACAGAGTTGTGAAGATAAAGTGGAAGAGAGTAGAACTATGTAAGCTGCTTTGATCCCCACTGGGGAGAAAGGTTTGATATATGAAATAAATGAAATAAATAAATGACAGGTTTGGAACGTAGCTAAGTGCTTCAGACATCTCTTTTTACATCTCTTCTGCATTAATCCACCATAAGTATTCTGTATCATCACCTCAGATTTTTTTTTCAAATGCTGGATAACTGTTTCACTGTACTAACTGTCCAGCTTCTGAAGTATCTAGGATCTGTTTCACTTTTGCACCTTTTCAAGGGATGATTGATTGCTTAGCTAAAACCTCACAAAGCTTAACTATATTACCATCGGAGGAACAACATTAATTTCTGTCACATGAACTATTATAATTTTATAATGTTTTAACCAGGTTGAGTTTGTCACACGACAGCAGTAGATAAATTGAGAACCCCAGTGGAAGCATCTAGAAGAGACTGTCTAAGTACTGCTCTGGAAATGAATAATATAAATGGGATAAAATTAATCCTTTTAATCTTTCATCGAGGAAGGTCACTGAACTGTTCACTTAAATATCACAGGGAAGACAAAGTGCCCAGAAAAGAAGAATTTTTAAATACTTCATTTAAGTTCTCTCCACACACAGAACAACAACAGAAAATGTAATTCTAAATTTGTATACCAGCTCTACAGTGGCGTAGGAGGTTAAGAGCTCGTGTATCTAATCTGGAGGAACCGGGTTTGATTCCCCACTCTGCGCCCACAGGCTGTGGAGGCTTTATCACAGGGAATTCAGATTAGCCTGTACACTCCCACACACACCAGCTGGGTGACCTTGGGCTAGTCACAGCTTCTCGGAGCTCTCTCAGCCCCACCTACTTCACAGGGTGTTTGTTGTGAGGGGGGAAGGGCAAGGAGATTGTAAGCCCCTTTGAGTCTCCTGCAGGAGAGAAAGGGGGGATATAAATCCAAACTCTTCTTCTTCTTCTTCTCATCAAAAAATTACCAGTAATTGTTTACAAGAACAAAGAAAGAAGCTTTAGCAAAATATACAAACAAACCACACAATCCAGTGACATCTGTGTGAAACAGGTATCCTTATGCAGATATTGGACATATAGTAGAGTCACAAAAGTTTACAATAAAGATAAGCAGTCTGCAAACCCATTAAAGAACTAATTTATGACACTTAGCAATTCCAGTAACTTAACAGGCATTACTTAGCATCTCACAGAGAGATGAAGTAAAGGCAAAAGTGAAGTATAAATGCCTTTGTGAAATGTAGTAGCATAACTCTTCTAACAGTGTCAAGCTGAAATGATTTTACCAGATATCCACAAACCACACCCATGACTTTTAATCACAAAAATGACAATTCCTGAAATGGATTCCAAACTATCATTTCCATACCAATTATACACTAAAATGATAAGCCCCAGAAAACCCTAAATTCTGAAATGACATAATTTGTAAACATTAAATTTGTACTTTCAGGACCACAGTTGTCGTTTCATTTTTTGGCTTTGCAACAGATATTTAGTGCGATCCTAATGACAATTCCTGAGTTAATTTTCTAGACCTGAAACGGTCATTTCAAAGACCTTCATTATCAGCTATAAGCATAATTTGTCTGAGGGAGTACTCATGGGTGCTCTGTGTAAAGAGGATGGAAATGCAAGGGAAGATGCAAGCATGACCTGTGAGAGTCTGCTGGTTACTCTATCACCTAGTATTTCATCTTCACCTGCACTCATTCAGTCAAGTGATGGCAGCAGTGAGGAGAGCCTTCTGTGCTGAACTAGTATGGAAATATCTTTGCTCTTCTCTGCTCATGGGGGTTATAAATAAAGCCTGATCCACAGCTGATTTAAAATGCAGCTAGCTTTCCTCCATCCCTCCCAAGTGGTGCTGCAGTTGGCAATACACTGGGGGTGGGGACAAGGCCAGGGAGGGTGCGCTCCTTCCCTGGCCTTGTTGCCACCCCTAGTGTGTTGCCTGCCTTTGGGCCACTTAGGCAGAGCATCAAAGAAAAGGTTTGTTGAACTTTTTTTGGCCAGGGGTGGAGGGAGTTTGGTAAGGGTGCAAAAGGGGTGCGATACCTGGGGCAAGTCCTGGGTGCCATTTTGTAGCAGTGCACTGCTGGAACAGTGTGAATGGCTGAGCTGCTGGTAACCTCATGGTCAGACCTCTCTGGCCAGATCTTGCTTCTGCAAGATGTATGCTGAGCATCTCGCTGTCCATCTGTTCTGGACAGGAGCAACCATATAAGCAACCTCTTTCGAGCTGCCCAAGGCCCAGGTTAACTCCTCGGCAGTCATATGTGGACAGTGGTTATATTCATTGCCATATTTCATATACTAACATTATTTCTGATTCACTGCAATTCCTGGACATCAGATGATATCGATATTTGTTCATAAATTTGCGCGTTTTGAGCAAGATAATGAATGCTAGAGTGGAAGAGGTTCCCAGCTTGATTGTATAATACACTGCATAACAAATAGTTTGGATAGAGACAGTTGGGAAGAACAGTAAATATCGATGCTCTGAAAAAAGACACTGGTGTATTGTCTTCCTGATGTTGTTGGAATGCAGGTAAGCAAGAAAAAAAATCTCTGCACAAGAAATGGCTTTAATCCCATCTTTGCAGCCTGATTTGGAGGATGCTATCAACAATTTTCAGGCATTCAGATTGCTTGACCTTTACAGAACTGACCAGATATCTGGTCTGATATGCAAGAGCAGCCTTGAAGAATTGAAAGGTCACCAAAAAAAAACACAGCAAGGCCTTCATAGATGTTTACAGAGGAGAGATGGCATTTCTGTGTGTCTCACATAAGCTCTCAGAGATTTGAGATGCTGCAACTTCCCTTGATGTGGCAAGTTAAGGCTGCTCTCATCCATTGGGGTGCTTCCAGACAAGTAAGTGGAGATGGGCTCTTCTTATACCTCGAAGGGAGTCTCCTTAAGAAACAGTGGACTGGGCACACAGACAAGTCCACAGCAGAGGCTACCTTCCAACCATATCCCCGGTTGGTGGCAATGAACAGGATATACTATATATGTGATCTGCTGTTTCACATCTTTCTACCTCTCTAGTTTATCCAGCAGGTTCCGTTGTCAATAGATGAGTTGTCAAGATCATCCCTGCCACATTTTGTAAGCTACACAGAATAGATATTGCCTTTTTCAGTACTGTTCAGGTGTATGTCCCGTACATCTCAAAGCGAGCTGAGCACAGGACATATATTAATAATATCTGAGCATCATATATTAACAGAATGCAGCAGCTGCAAGATAAAACATTGGCAGCATTTTACCTGTTCTTGTTGAAGGTCCTCTGGCTATTTCTAAAGAACAAGGTTTCTTTGTAACTGCAGTATCTAGAAAATCACAGAGATCATTTTCATTTTCTGCAGGAAAGGCATCAGAAGAAGCAGATGGCACTGCTTCCAGTGTATAACTCCTCTTCTTTGGAAATGACTCCTGAAACATAGAAAAGCAATCATGGATTCAAGATGGCCTTACAGAAGATAGGGAAAACCTGTAGTTTCAAAATCAAGAGAGTAAGTCTATCTCATTTTATAAATCAATACTAATTATTTAAAAAACATTTTTAAAAAATTCCTCAAATAAGTAGCTATGATTAATGTAACATGCTATCTTTTAAAATAACTAGAAAAATCTTGAAAAAGGAGGGTAGAATAATCAGTAATCTGTCCAAATGGCATTTCATCATCATGAGCGTACACTGCTTCACAGAATCTCACAAGCAAACAAATCAGTCATGGAACCAGGGAGCTAAGGAATCTATACTGTACAGTTTGACTGTGCAAGAAGGGAGGAGAAGGAAACAACACAGTATTTAAACCTTTACTATTAATTTCATTCTTTCCTATGTCCTAGGTAGAAAGTGTGTTTTTTTCCATTGTATTGATAGTTTGTGAGGACTAGTATTAGTTTGCATAAGCAAAACATGGAAAAATAGATATAAATTGTTTTGAAGAAATCTGTTAGTGGTTGTCTTATGATTAAGTTACTTTCATTAGAGTTTTACTTTAGTCAATTAGTGATGATTCAGCCTTCAGCCTCTTTTAACTAATCTGAAATGTCAGAGCTGTCCAAGGTTATATGTAGAATAAAGATATGCACATGACTGCATATCAGTTATTTTGGCACTGATTAGTTGAAGCTAAGTCCAGTGTTATTTCAGATAATAGCAAATTCTAAAGTATGCTTTGGAGGGTGAAAGTACTACTATTAATAGTATCCTAACAATAATGAAAATAATTAATAATCAATCAGCATCTGATACCTAAGACAAAGAAGTTCTGAAGCCTATCACAATCCTTCATCACCAGCATCATCAAAATCACAAATGTTTGGGCTAATCTGGCTGTAAAGGCCATAAACTAAACTACATGTAAGTAGAACTTATTTGTGAAACTCATTTGTGGAAATAGATAGGTGTCAGTTGTAAGACTTCCAAGAACAATACAAGGAAAAAAATGTAACAATTTTTTTTCATATTTATTATAGGATGGAACTTTTGAATCATGAACAGAAGTTTACAGAACATATCTCTCTTCATTCTCACAGCCCTTCTCATTCACAGCCCCACAAAAAATTATCTTAAGGGCTGAAAACCTTCCAGAGCATGGGATGAAGTATGAGTTGAAGCTTGAGGTGAAACAGAAATTGATGAAGAAAAGTTGATTTTATACCCTGTTTTTCCTTGCCTTTAAAGAGTCTCAAAGCAATTTACAATCACCTTCCCTTCCCTTCCCCCACAACAGACACTTTGAAAAGTAGGTGGAGTGAGTGAGTTCTGAGAAAACCATGACTCTTCATGTGGAAGAGTGGTGAGTCAAATTTGGTTCCCATATTAAAGTCCATTGCTCTTAACCACTAAGCCACACTTCTTATGCAAAGATGTGAGAAGGCTGATTTTGTTTATTCCCCCCAGACTACATCCCGCATTTTTCCCAAGACAGCAGATTTTCATAGGAACGAGAAGCTGTACTCTGCTTCCATTCATGGTTTATAGGCCATAACCCTGTACCTCTTCACCTGTGTAAAGTTTTTATTTATTTATATTACTTATAGGCCACCTTTTTTACTTGGACTCAAGGTGAATTACAACAGAATCAATCCAATTGACAGGATGGGACATAGCATGAACAATGCAATAGGAATTATGGTTATAGAACCAACTAGAAGTCTAAAAACAGAACTGAAGCAGAGTAGGATCTCAGTTTTAGCAAGCTACTGACAATAGTATAGATTACACTCACTAACTTGTGAAACATTACATACAGTGCAACTTGTTGCTTACATAGAAAGGCCCTATTGAATAATTCAGTTTTGCATACTTTGCAGAAAGCCAGGAGAGAGAGAGAGATCCTTCTTGACCTCTTGAGGCAGGCCATTCTATAAGGTATGTGTATGGGCAGTGGTTGATTTTGTCCATTTTCAGGTTAGCACCAGCAAAAGATGCTGCTCCAATGAGAGAAGCCATCATGGAAGAGCATGGAGGCAAGGCTCTCTTGCAAATATGAGGGTCCAAGGCCATGAAATCGTTTTGTATGTGATAGCTAACACTGCAAATTCGACACACTAACTGATGGGCACCAGTGAAGTGTCTGTAGGATGAGAGTAATATGCATGTTCCATCTAGCTCCTGATAATAACCAAGTCATGGCATGCTGTCCCAACTGGAGTTTCTGATTTGATTTGTTCCCTGTATCATACTTTACACTGAAGCCAGTTTGACCTGTTCTCAGATGCAGCTACCTGATGTTTACCAGGCTCCCACCCACATAAGCAAGAGTAGTAGAAATAACTATACAGGTGTGGCAGGTCCCTTCCTTTTCCCACAATTCAGTCTTGGGTTTTGAGGTCTGTTCATGCCTGATCTTTGGAATGAAAAGGTGGCAAGATAGGCATACCTTGTGTCTTGCTAAGGCAAAAAAGACATTAATTACGGTCATTGTTTGCAGCCATCTTTTTTCCATACTTAAAACATTCCTTGAATAACAACAACTCAACAAATATGAAACAAAAATAAAAGAAAACTCTAAGAAAAGCCAGTCCTCTTTCCATGGCAGCAAAGAGAGAACTGAGACAGGAGTGCTTTTCTCACCTTCATCATGCATACACCTGGGCAGGAAATCTGCTCATTCTTGACTCCAGATTTGGGAGGAGGGGTTTCCCAGTGCTCTGAAGCTTTTGGAAGCCTTCTAGTTAGTTTTCTATGGATGGCCTGCACCTGCACAATCCCATGCTGGACTGTACTGAAGACACAATGATTAACAGATACTAATCCTTACTTAAAGCTACAGACCTTACTCCATATATCGTAAAGACATCCCAAAAGCTAAGGCCCCTTCCGCACACGCAAAATAATGCGTTTTCAAACCACTTTCACAACTGTTTGCAAGTGGATTTTGCCATTCCGCACAGCTTCAAAGAGCACTGAAAGCAGTTTGAAAGGGCATTATTTTCCATGTGCGGAATGAGTCTAACTCAGTATTTGAAGCTTTTCACAAAGTCTTCATATAAAGCCTACAAGAGTCTTCATATAAAGCTTACATACATCAATATAGTACATGCACACAAGTGTCAGTGTGTATATTTGTACTTGTCTGTTAATTCAGTGACAATACCATGGCCAGATTTTAAACCTAGGAAAAGGTGAATGGTGAGTATAAATCTATACCTACCATTCAAAAGTAGGTTGAATAATGTTCTTGGGACTTAGGCTGATTCTGCATGGGCCAAAAATAGTGGTGTGAAAACAGTGTGAAAACAGTATAAACCCTTTTACACCATTTTGACACCGTTTTCACACTGCTGTTTTTGGCCCATGCGGAATCAGCCTTACTTTCTGGGTAAAGCAGTCAAATGACTGCTTTGCTATGAGCCAAAGAGCAACCTGGATTGTTTCCCAGAATGCCAAAAAATTGTGTGCAAGATCACTATCATTCATATAATTTCTAGTTTGTCATACTCAGAATTTTATCTTGCTCACATAAAGAACACCTTCGCAGTTTAAATTGTAATCTCTGTTCCAGATCAAAATGGTAATATCTGACTCATCCTATTTTTGTTCTCTAAAGAATGGATAGTACTTCTACTCCCACACCAACTCAATTTACCATACCAGTTGCTTTTTTTTAAATAAGACTGAAAATGGAAATCAAATGGGTAGTAAACTGAAACAACAAATTGCACATCAAATTGATAATGAACTAAATATTTTCTTACTTTTTATGTATTATTTTTCCACTTTACATTATGAGACTTGATTTCTTATTTGCTGCAGCTTCAATCTGCTGTAATGTACTATTTTCAAAAATATTTTTGAAAAACATGTAGTACACTTAGGATTGCATGATAAAAGAGACCTTCGTAATAGATTTTCCAATACTGTCAACAGCTTTCAACCTTCCAGAGAGAGTATTACTTAGTGTTGCTTCACTAGGAAACTTGATTGAATTCTGATTGTAGACTCTGGATGACACTCTGCACCTTAAAACTATCAGAAGAAAATATACTCTGAATCCTACTAGAAACTTCAGTGATTTTTGGTATGATGTGTGATGATGTGATGATATAATTTAGCTGATATTTGCAGCAATGTTTGGGCAGGCAGTCCCACACAGCGATTGGGATTCATTTCCTTAGGATTTCCTTGGGAGTTTAATGGGAACCTAAATGTAAAAATTAATACATCATAGATTTGAGCCTCAACCAAAGCAATTCTATGAGCTATTCACCCACATTTGGGATTGTACAGTCTTTCCAGCAGCCCATTGTTAGAGGTAAAAATGTTGCTTTTACATATACCAAAGATGTGTTACTTTTATAAACATGAGTATACACGGGACAATGACAATGTTTGCCTTATAAGTTATAAAAGAAGGTATCTTTAGGTGTTTTCATAAGGTGTAAGACTATATTAAGTTATCTACACACATAAACATATTTTAGTGCACAAATATGGGATTTAGAAGTCACAAAGAATATACCCTTCACAGAATCACAAGATTTAGTAGGCGAACTCTGAATATAAAGTTCATGTATAGTATCTACACTTGAATATAATGAGGTTGAAAGCCTGTTAAGTTGGATGGAATCCAAAGAGAAATGGGAGTATGATATTCCATTTGACTTGTGTATTTCTTATCATATCCCAATTAAAAGCACACCTGCTTTAAAATAATGAGCTAGCAGAAGAAGAAAGGTCAAGGGTTAGAGGGGAATAATAGGTGATGTGGTGATGTAGTAGTTTATAATCATGTTTGTAGATTTGAATGCTTTTATATTGTAGCTAAATAATGAAACTTAAAGAATATGTTAATCACTCATGTTCAATATATGTATCCTAATGCTTCGTATGTGTGGTAATGAATCCACTACTGCTATAAATGTTATTCTCTCAGTTTAAAAGTGTAAAATAGCTAGTAAACAGCTTGCTTCTCTAGATCCTAATCAGTAGGTGCTTGGTTTAAACAGAAATCTCCATTCAGAAGCTTCTTAAAGCCTCTTAGCTAAAGTCTTTTTCTAAGAAGCTTCTGGAAGCTTGGTTTCAATAGTCCATAAATAATATGAGACATGAGTTCTTGTGCCAAACAGACACCTGCTGATAAGAGGGCCCCTAGCTGAAGCTTGGGATAGTGTTAACTTCTAGAAACTTGCAGGGGAGTGGGGGTCAAGAAAAAACCTAGGTTCTTGTGCCAAGAAGTACTCGCTTATAGGAGGCTAAGATCCTGTGCCAAGATAGAAGGCCTTTGGATGAAAGGGAGTAAAAATATGATGGTCTCTTCAAGCAGTGCAAGATAAGGGAAACCAAAAGATCGTGGCAAAGTGGTGCATCCAGAGGGCATCCAGAGGAAGGATATATATCATTTGAAGCACACCTGGCATGGATTATATATCCATGAAGGCATACCGAAGGGTTGACAGTTAAGAAGAACCAAATGTTACATTACAAGGAAATGACCATATAGCAGATGTATTAGATCTGGAGGAGATACCAACCTGGTATATATGACATAGTATGACTAGATGAATTGTAATAGGCTATGGCCCTCATCTCCTAGCCAATGGAGAAGTGAGGGAGGGATTGGGTGGTCCTGAAAAAGTAATATAAACTGTTGTAGAACAAAGGAAGGGTGTGCCTACTACTGGGTAGGCACCCGATCTTGCAAGACCGTAAACCAATAAAAGCTTTATTATCTGCTTCACCAACTTTGTCCAGATTATTTTGAGGGTCCATGGACCCACGTTTCTAACACCATCTAAATGGGGGTGGGGGGGTGTTGTTGGAAATCAAGGAAGTGCACAATTATTTTCTCCATTTTTAATTAATTTTCTTTTTAAAAAAACATTGATTTACTTTAATTGTGATTCAAGGGTTTTAGTTTTAGTTAGTCTGATTTGCGTTTCCGTTGGTTATGGTGGAAATACAGTACAGGTGGTAATTCACTCTCTCAGTTCAATGTTCAGGGGGTTGTAACCCTTACCCAAGGGATGATTCCCACTACATTAAAAAAAAAAGAGAGAGAGAGTGCCTCTATGTTATTGGCATTTAAAATTCTTGCTTGAAGAATAAGCCCAGGGAGATATTTCATAACTTAAGTTGGGCAAGTATAGAAATTGAAGAAATAAATAAATAAAATTAAATAAGAGTCACATTTAACAAGAAAATGGTCTCATCTCTATATCAGGTCTGCAGATGTAAGGTGAAGGAGCTGCTTGCAGAGCCGCCACCCAACTATATCAACATGATCCGGCCCCCCAACCAGGGAAATCTTCTAGTATCTACACGGTGAGCTAAAGCCTACCCAAGTATGCGCATGACAGGGGGATGAGGTGACCTTGGCTACTGATAATAGGTAAGATCAAGGTAAAGTGGTGCATGAAAGGAGAACATTAAGGACAGAAGGAGTGTACTTTTCTGAAACAGACCCACTGATGAAACTAACAATTGAAGGATTCTTAACCATGATAATCTCTGATTCTTTCTGGTTCTTTTTGGATGAGATCTCTCCTCAGCTTCTTTCTAGATGAACTAGTATAACTAAATTAGGTAAAGTTTCATTTCCCCTTCATTCCAGAGATTCCTTGCATCATCCTGATACAGAGCATTTATATCTAAAAAGCAGGCCTTGCCACAAAAATGGATGTTTGTATGTGTGGTGTTGCTATGTGTGCCAAGGACAATGGTGCCTTCCTGTCCCTTTATTCTTCTGTAATTGCTTGCTTATTCATTCATTCATTCATTCATTCATTCATTCATTCATTCATTCATTCATTCATTCATTCATTCATTCATTCATTATCCCTCCCCCCTGGCCTAAGCCAGGCAAAGGTTGGCTAACATACATAATTAAAATCATACAAAAGTCAGATAATGAAAAATTGAGACAACTCATAAATAGAACAGCAAAACTTAACGCTATGCATCAAACTCCACATGGCAGTTTAAACCAAGTCATATTGCCTGTATAAACCCAACTTTGCCTCATCTTAAAGCTTTATTTGGGCAATAAAGGAGGGGTATATGTGTCAGGGCCAAAATATTCTGGAATTCTACCACTTTCCTTTTAAAAAATAGTTTTGTGTTAGAAATTCTCAAATGTCAAGGAATCTCCATATTTTTCAAACGATGAATTGTTTTTTTTTCAAACTATTTTTTTTTTACTATCATTGTTTTATATTGCAGGTCTGCAGGCTTTTAGAATAAGAAATGAGTATTCTGCTGTATTTGAAATGTAATTAATTACTTCAGTGGCAACATAAATAATAAATAGCTACCATTGCTTAAAAATAATTAAAGAGTAATTTTCACTTAAATTATTAGCTTTAAGAAACAAGCATCATTGAGTACTTCTCTAAAAATCTGAAACTTGTTATTTGGCATTTATGAGAATATTATGCAGGTACACTGAGAACTTTTATATGAACAAAATTACTGGGTGAACGTACCTTTATCAAAAAATTTCAATTACATACAAAGCTACTTCCTAACTAGAATGCCTTGTTTTTGTCAAAAATTAATCTGAGTTCCAAATTGCTTTGCACATGTGCAATGGCAACTTATACTGCAGCACCAGTTCAAGCTTTGGTAGTAAGCAACAAGCAATAAATATGACAAAAAAATTCTTCGATTATAAGAGAACAGCCTCCAAAATAATTAAAGTGACCTAGCTATCAAGCAGGAAATTATTTGCATTTAATTCCTTATCTGTATCTACAATGAGATGCATCATTTAAATGACCAGTGTTGCATACTTGGCTTGTTTTGTGTATCTGATCCATCTGCAAGATCTATTTATTAAGCCAAGAGTCTCCAAAATGGTGCCCATTGGTGCCATGGTGCTTGCCAGCACTTTTCTCACTAAGCATTTTTAGAAAACAGGCAGCACTATGTGGGGCTTTGGCAAATAAAGTTTCTGATTGGCATGTCGAGATTTGATTGACTATGCAGATTTTAAAAAAGTATTGCTTTGGCCAACCCGGTACAAGGATCTTCGTAGTCTGACGGAAGATAACCACAGTAGCCATTTTGTGGCTGGCTCCACTTACTGTGGCAGTAATTTTATGGCTCACCCACCACCCTGTACCAAAATTCCAAAGGTACTCAAAAAGATTGGGGGGCCTATTTTAAGTGGTTACAAGCACTAATCGTAAGGTTACTTAGGATCACTAATAGAAACTGAAGCCACATGTAGGCATCTAAGTTCTGTCTCAGAAGTCTCTATATATTTTCTTTTAATTGTACATGTTTTAACAATTGGAGACAGAGGTGGCAGCAGATGTGTATGTAGAGGTTAGTCCTCTTTAAGAATTCCATTTAATCATATTAAAAAAGTTGTTTGTAGTATAGCCCTAAACAGAATTATACCCTTCTAATTGTGCAAATGGATAAATCCAAATTAATTAGATTCTATCCCAACAGCTCAACAAACGATCAGCCCATATTGGAGGAGCAAATGGTCTTCTGTGGAAATTTGTGGTACAATGTTAGGGTATGATTTTTTTTCTCTGGAGATTGTTCCCCCAAGAATTTGTGAGGAGTCAACTTGGCCAACAATCTTTGTTTTGTATTGTCGAAGGCTTTTACGGCCAGAATCACTGGAGTGCTGCGTGGTTTCCGGGCTGTATGGCCGTGTTCCTTGTCTGTATCTACAATGAGATGCATCATTTAAATGACCAGTGTTGCATAAAGAGCCATCTAGAGGGAAAGTGTTCTTACCATACATCAGTGGAACTACTGACCACATAGAAAAACTGATGAAGAAGTATAACCTACAAACCATCTGCAGACCCACCAAGAAAATTCAACAAATGCTACGTTCAGCAAAGGATAAGAGGGATCCTCTAGCTACTGCAGGAATCTACTGCATACCATGCAGCTGTGTACAAGTCTACATAGGAACCACCAAATGCAACGCTCAGACATGAATCAAAGGCACTGCAGACTATTTCAGCCAGAAAAATCAGCAACAGCAGAACACATAATAAACCAACCTGGACACAGAATATTATTTGAAAACATAGAAATTCTGGACCACTCTGACAAACACTACGTCAGACTACACAGAGAAGCCATTGAAATCCACAAGCACATGGACAATTTCAACAGAAAGGAAGAAACCATGAAAATGAACAGAATTTGGCTGCCAGTTTTGAAAAACACTAGAGTCAAGACAGTGACTAATCAGCTCCATACACACACAGGATGACTACAGACAATCAAAGGGAACAAAGGCCAGACTACTTCTATTCAGATGCCTCATCTATTGACCTTGCTATCTCCATTGTTAACTCACATGCTACACTTCATTGTTACTCCCATGCCAGGCCACTCCTATTCAGATGCCCTCACCTATTGACCTTTACTCACAGGTATATATACTCCACTTGATTTCCTTTCCAACTGGCTATGGCTCTATGAATGGCCCACAGCAACCATTCATATCTTAAATAAATAGTGTTATGCTCTTCAAGAATACTGTGCCACAATATTATATCACAAATTTCCCACAGAACCTACTTTTCTTGCCATTTGTTCCTCCACACTCACTGATTGCAACCAGCAAACAAGATGCAAACTGGACTGGCAGCTGATCAAGCATACTTGATTTTATCCATATAAAGCAAAACATAATCATACTCTATCCTTGATATTTCAGTAATTTAGAGCACCATCTTGTACAGTCTACCATGCTCTTCAGCTGTCATCTTAGGCTCTCCATGCTGTCAGTGCTTGCTAACAAAAATGTTTTATAGCAATGTAGTAAGACAAACTGCATGGCAATAGTCGATGACATATATGAACAATCTGCATGTGCAATTTTAAGGGACCGAAACATGACAGCCTTGTATGTGATGTGACTCTCAGACACAGTAAATAAGCTGCAACCGAATAACCGGGGGCAGCCATTGCTGCCGGGGTGAGCCAAGGAGCAAGAATAAGTTGCAAGCATGGCTTGGCGGCATGCTGCAGAAGCGGGGTGCATTGATTGGCTCCCAGCCGGTAAAGGCGGGAGGAGCCATAGGTATATACAGACAACGCCTTCACCCAGATCTCGCCCTTCCTGGCGGCGAGACTCAGAAAGGCGTGGTGTGCAGATCTGAGTCGAAGCTGCAGAAGGTCTGGAAGGAGCCTGGTCTCCGGCCATCTCCTCCCTCCTTGCTTAGTCTACTCCTTACCTCTCCTCAGCTTCTCCTTCTTAGTCTGACTTCACCTGTGCTTACTTTCTCTTCGTTCTTTTCCTCCCCTTCACTTCTCCTTCATTTTCTCCCTCGGCAGCCGGCCGGGTCTCAGCTTCTCCCCATGGGTCCAAAGCGGGCGAAGGGCAAGGAGCCCTCCCAGGAGGTCCCACCTTCAGGCAGGGCCTGGGCACTCCTTAACAGGGTGCGAGCCCAGACGGGGCCCGGGGCAGTGGGGGAGGACCCCGTGGTCGGGCGGATCAGCCGCGAGCCGCTGGCTGGAGGGGCAGCCGCCGCTGCCTTTGGGCTTCTTATCCCCCACAGGCAGGGGCAGGTTGGTGGGCTCGGCGGTGCATCCTCCTTCATCTGCCGAAGCGATTCCTGGGGCACACCAGGGCCCTGGCATGGCTTCTGCCTCCTCCGTGCCTACAGGCGGCACAACTCCCGATCCCGCCCTGGTCCGGAATTTAGCAGACACGCTGCTTCACCTCTCCCAAGCCCTCGGGGGACCGTCTGGGAGTCCCGGGCCCCCCGGCAGATTGGGGGACCTGGAGCCGTCCACGCCGGCCGCTGGCGCGGCGCGGCCGCTGGCGCGGTGGGAGCGGGCCCGGCAGGCGGGCCAGCAGAAGAACTCCAGCTGTCTCCTCCTGTGAGCGCTAGCTCCACGCGCAGGATCGCCAGTTTGCAGGGCCCTCCGAGCAGGAGGGCCGGAGGAAGAAGCAGCTCACTATCGCGAACACTCCCCGTCCTCCAGGCGGTCGCCCCAGCTCCTTCCTCATTGGGTGAGTCAACCTCGGATGACTGAAAATGCAGGCTAGCCGGGGAGTTTTGGTTTCAGGGGGAGAAGCGTGCCCGCTCTCCCTCCCTGGCTAGTAAAATGTCGCAGGCGCCTTCGGGTTGGAGGCGGCATCTATCCGGGCGCTGCCCCGATTTTATTGACAGCAGGAATCTCCTCCCGGTCCCACCTCCCCGAAGCTCTTGGGAGTGGGCTCTTGATGGGTATTACGCGGGATGTATCTTCAGATGCCTGCGGCGTGGAGGGGAGAGCAGGTCGCCTGTCTGGGGCAAGGCCGATAAGAAAAGCGAAGGATCCAGCCGCGGGCGGAGCCGGACTTTCAACAATTGGTTGCGGCAGGGCTTTACTCGTAATACTTGGCCCTGGATAGCTGCTGCCTACTTCCCCTGCATGCCTGGCACTTGACGGCTCCATATGGCGCACATGCCACGGGTTCGTCCTTGGCTGGGCGAACCCGCTGCCATAGCTCTATGACGCAGGTTATCCGCGAAGTAACGCTGGCCCCACAGGAACCGCCTTCCACTGGGACCTCATCCATGCACCTCAAAGCATGGATGGTCGTGGTTCAGCCTGCCATGAAAGGGAAAACGTGAGCCCCTGCCACCAACAGGCCCCCCCCTAGAGGCTATCACCTGGGACGGGGGGTGGCTAAAGGGACTTGCTGGGAATACAACAGGAGGCGCTTGCCAGCATCCAAAATGTGCAAGTATGATTGGCGTTTGCTCCAACTGTTCTTGGAAAACCACAGCAGGGTGGGCTGCACAAAAGCCAGTCGGCCGCCCCCTCCCTTTCGGCAGGCTCTGGTTCCCTGGCTACCGGCCCTCCCTTTAAGGATGCCGGCGGCTAGGGCGGCGCCTGCCGGCCCAGAAGCTTACTCGGAAAACTCCAGCCTCGCTGCAGACCTTGGCCCCCACACCCATCCGGCTGGGGGTGTTGTTAGATTGGCTGCAGCATTACCCTGACAAGGGTGCAGCACACCTTTGGGGAGTATGGCTTCACAGTGGGGTTCGTAGGAATCCCTTAGCAGGGTGCAGGAAAGCCTCCACCAGGCTTTTACTCAACCTTAAATCGGGTCCTGGATCGCCTCTATCGCGGCGGCAGACGAAGCTGCAGGCGCTAAGAAAGTACAGGCCGGTCGGATTGCCGGTCCCTCGCAGCCACAGCCTCCGCTACCCAACCTCAGGGTCTCCCCCATAGGCGTAGGTGCCCAAGAAGGCCCCCCGGGAGTTTCGCTTCTGGATACAACACCTCTCCCATCCCCGCCAGGCGCACTCCAGTGCGAAACGAGCGTATCACATAGACCCCGAGGTATGCACAGTGCGGTATGCCACCTCCAGACGAGCGCCATCAGCCTTATCAGGCAAGCTGGCCCGGGGCTCAAACTACTGGCAAATGTGACATCCAGTCTGCCTTTCTCGCTCCTGCCCATTTCTCCCCTCGATTTCGAGCTTCTGGGCATCCACTTTCAAGGGCACTGGTACGCCGGACAAGCGCAATGCCCATGGATGCCTCTTATAGCTTGTGCCGCATTCGAGGCCTTCAGCACCTTTCTCGAATGGGCCTTTCAGGCAGAGGGTGCCCTCCTCGGTTAAAGTGACGACTCACTTGGACAAATTTCTTGTTCATCGGGTAGGCAGGGCACCCGGGAGTGCCAGGTCGCAACTGGGGGCCTCTCCAAACGCTGGCAGCCGAAGCCAGGGGTTCCCCTGACTCCTCGACAAGATGGAGGGGCCCCTCCCCTGCCCCCCCCCCCGCCAGCTACTTGGGTATTCAGCTGACACGGGTCCAAGGCTACCATCCTCTCACTCCCCAGAGACAAGCTGGGATCACTCTGGCCAGCCTTAATCCATCCATCATGCCCCTGCGAAATGCTGGGTGCGCCTCGGTCCAGTCCTTTTTTTTACTGGGTCATCTCCCCAATTTCGCCTGCAGGGTGGTGGCACCAGTGCAGGGCATTCTGCTCCCGGCCATGGCGAGGTCCTTTGTCTGGCTACTATGGGTCCCCTCGTGCCATCGCGTTAGGGGTTAAGCAAAGGACTCAAAGAGTGACCTCTAGGTTTGGCAATCCTTTCTCCAGGGCTTTAATGGCATTTCCTTGTGGCAGACGCCTCTTTGAACCTGGCCTGGAGCTACAGGTGCATCTCTGACGATCTGGGGTCTTTGGTTTCGTGTTTACTTCCAGGGCTCACTGGGCACAGTGGGCCTTCTGGCCCGCATCCTGGCACTTACCATTGGAATCACCAGGGACCTCACCTTTCTTGAACTGTTTCCCCATCCTGGTGGCGGTGCACATCTGGCACCTAACTGTTGGCATGATAAGAGGTGGTAGTGCTCTTCTGGTGCGACAACCAGGCTGTTGTGCAGCGGTACTGGTGAACAGGCAATCCAGCAAAATCTGCACGGGTTATGCAGCTGGTGCGCCGATCTTGCTCTTACCTGCTTCTTCGAAATATAACATCTCCCTTTAAAGCTGCTTTCAGCCCCAGGCTTTGTAGAATGAGATCGCTGGACGCTTTATCTCGGCCAGCCGGTGGATCGCTTCAGGCTTCTGGCCCCCGGGGCAGAGTTGTTCCCGGCCACAGTGCCGGGCGGCCCCTAGTGGAACCTTTTGGCAGCGAACCGTCATCATACAGGTGTTTTGAACTCTGTCATGGCACCGCCACGTGTAGGCAGTGCACGACAGAGCCGCGGCGCGCTGAACTTCCAGAGCTACGCTCGGCTGCATTTACAGGGCATTCGGGGTTCGCGAGTAAGGTGGGATACACGGGCCTCCTACTCGAGTACTTAGTCCACCTCCATGGGCGCGGGAATGCATCCACGCATCCATGGGGGTGCAGCTGGCTGGGATTGCATTTTGACTGCAGGATCTCCTGGTTTCCCGGATGTACAAAGCATCTTCCGGTGAAGTCCGGCCAGCTGGTGGCTGGCTGGCGCGCATGCGGGCCCCAGCCACGGGTGATCTAAGGCTTCCATCACCAGGGAGGTGCCCGGGCCAAGCTACGGGAGTTGGTGCAGGTGTGCGCCTCGACGCCCACGAAGCCTGCTCTTTGCAGCCGCTTCCACCTGGCGCATCACGGGCTTTCAGTGCCGGGGAGCTGGTGGCCCCCACCAGGGACCGCTTCCAGGCACAGTGCTGCGAAGCCGCAGCATCTGGTCTTTGTCCAGAGACATGGTCTATGCTCATGGCTTGCCCATTCCAAACCGGTACCAGGAGGGGCCAAGCGGTGCCTGGGTCACTTATGCTTCGGTGTTGCCGAGTGCGCTGTGACTCCGCCCCCTTAAGCCTCACTTAACCACTTGGCTCTGCCACAGGCTGCACAGCAAGGCGTATGGATGCCTCCTGGCAGGCACGCAGGGATGGGTCCCCACCCTCACCAGGTTCCAGATGCTGGCGCGGTGCTTGAGAGCTCGGTTGCCTGGCCCGGCTGGGTTGCCAGCCGCTTCGAATTTGGTCTGCACTCCTTCAGGATAGGGCCGCCACAACTGCGGCACAGGAGGGCAGGGCCCACGATGAAATCCGCACCTTGGGCAGGTGGCGCTCAGACGCATTCCGGGCCTACATCCGCCCCCACTTATCCTGTTATTTTCTTCACAGTGCCTCCAAGGACGCAGCAGCAGACTGTTTCTTCCTCGGCAGGTGTGGGTCGTGGGGCACAGCATCGAATCGATCAAGCCGGGGACTACGCCTTGCTCATCCGATTGGGGCAATGGCATCTTGGACTCGCGGCTCATACATGAGAATCACTTGGTTGTAAGGCAAGGGCACATGTTATGGACGACGAAGCTTGAATCGCAAGCTGATCGTAATACATCTTCCAAATTGGCCACACCGACATTCTAGTCGCTCCACCTGGGGGAGGAGGACCTCCCTGCCAGGTCGGGTCCTCGAATCTGAGATGGGCGGTGGCTACCACGCTTAAGGAGCTTAGCAAAGTGCCACCGGGCCGGGCATGACTTTAGTGTGGTCCGATCTCCTCCAACGGGCGATTCGCTCGGAAGGGGGGCGATGGACCCCGCTGCTGTGGACAGGGCCCGCCGGAAGGTCGTAATCAAGGCTGCTGCCAAAGTGAAGTGCTCTCCCTTGGGGGGGCGGTGGCGGACCATGCGGAGATCTCTGCAGGACATTAAAGAACTCTTCCAGCCTGGTGATGGTGTCCACCTGTCCCGTGGGGCTCTGACCTTTTGGCTGCAATCGCGCGCTTACACCTCCTCCTCCGGGATTGGTGCAGGACCGGACATGTGGCCTTCAGACTCTGAGAAGCTTGGGGCGGGAGCTGCAGAGGGGTAGTTCATGGCGGGTTTGACAACGGGAGTCGCACATCTGGGGAGAAAACGAGCCTTCCGGCAGGTTCTCCCAGGCTTGTGCCCTGTGGAAGGGCCGGGGTGGGACGGGCAGGCTGGCAGGCTGGCAGGCCGGGCCGCTGCCCGACACCCCAGGGAGTGGGTTGGGTCGGGCCGATAGGGCGGGTTATGCGGGCTTAGCCGGTGCCCGACACCCCAGCAAGCAAGCGAGAGGAGGGCGGGTCGATAGGGCTGCCATATGGCTTAGCCGGTGCCCGCCTCTCAGCAAAGGCGTGGAAGGGTGGAAGCTGGAGCGGATATCTCTGGGCTTCCCTTCCCGGCATTTCCTCAATGGAGATTGGGATGTTGGATGTGCGACCCTGTTTTGGGCCTGTGCCCAGCTTCATTTGTATATAGTTGAAGTTTTGATTATGTTATTGATTATTATATATTAATAAACTGGGCTGCAGCCCATTCCTTTTCCAGCCTGTCGTTGTTGTGTCTTTATTTGAGCGAAGAAGGGTCTCACCATCTGCAGCAATGATCCTCAATAGATAGATATCTTTGTTTACTGGAAAAGTCTGAAAACAGGATGTCTGTTTGAAAAGGGGTATGTGAAGCACACCTCCAAGTGGTTAAGCGATTTCTATGTCACTTGTAATGCTGGAATTTGATGTTTAATTATCCCAAGATACCCCAATTTCTAGAAAAGATTAAGGTAGGACTTTTGTACTTTGAGCAGTCAAAATGTGGGACATTAATTTTGATCCCATAATTGAGGGCAGCTCTCTAGCGTTAAACAAACTTTTCTTTCCACCACTCATGCCAACAATGTATCCTAGCTGTGGTGCTAGTATGGAGGCATCCCATAGGTTCTACATGGCTCAGATGTACCCTGGGCCCCTAAAAAGGAAAAGGAAATTATTCCCAATACTTAGGACAAACTGCATCATTAATTTTCTCAGAGATATTTTTACAGAAGGAAACTGAGTCCATTATTTACTTACTAGCGGGGCCCGGCCACACGTTACTGTGGCTTATTGTGGTGAAATGGGAAAAGAACAGAAGCAGCAAATCAATTGCAGAGGCCAGCAGTAATCGCGGCTCATGCAAACACGCAGCCTGGATATCAATTTCTCGTGCTGATGTCAGTGATGTGTGTGCCCGGATTCCTTGGGTGGGGGGAATGGAAAGACACCCCTCCCACACATCTAGGCTGGCTGGTCATGATCCTTTACCTGGGAATAAGTTTGGTTGGTGGCAATGGGTATCACTTCTGAGGAAACCCTCTGAGGGGCGTGATGCAGCCATTCAAAGTCTGTCACGGTTGATGTACCGAACTTACTCCTGAGTAATGTGTGCCTGGTTTTCTTAACTGTAACCGCAGTATTCAGGGATTCTAGGGTGCCTGGCCCCTCCCTCCCATCCCTTGCATGTCGCCCCTCACTCTCTTCCCTCCCTCACTTCTCTTCCCTTGCATGCCACACCTCCCCCTCCTTCCATTCCCTTTTCCTCCTGCTAGGGTGGGTGGGTCATATCAAGATGCTGGGCCCCCCTGCCTCCCCTCCCTTGCATGCCACCCCTCACTGTCTCCCCTCTCTCACTTATCTTCCCTTGCATGCCTCCCCCCCCTGTCCCTTTCCTCTCCCTCCCTCTCTTCCATTGCATGCCACCCCTCCTCTCCCTCCCTTCCTCTCCTCCCTGCGGTGTATGTGTGCGTATGTTTCACTTCCATCATTCGAAAATGTATACTGCTCATGTAACCTGCTTTCCACTGCTCATATCTGGTTATCTGAGTTTTTTTTTCCTCTCATGGGAGAATAATGCACTTTCAAGCCACTTTCACAATTGTTTGCAAGTGGATTTTGCTATTTTGCATAGTAAAATACAACTGCAAAGTGCATTGAAAGTGGATTAAAAGTGCATTATTCTGCATGTGCAGAAGGGACCTGAGTGAACATTCTAAGCAGCACGAACATTCTAAGGGTGACAGTTACACACAGGCAGCTGCATGTCCTTCACTACGGAGCGCCAGGAAAAAGGTGTTTTACCTGGGCCAGGTGTGAAATTTCAGGTATGTGAACATATAAAAACACTCTCACCTGGCTGACTATAGCGGCAGGGAATTTTCAGAGGAATTGGCCCAGCAGTTACTGAGGCCGTTTCCGCACGGGCGGAATATGGCGGCCTGGGGACGGCAAAAACGCCGTCCCCAGGCCGCCCATTACCGCGACAGGGGGCGCAGCTACGGTATCGCGAGTCGCGCCGCCCTCGCGTGCCGCCAAGCCGGGCAAGCTTTCCCCAGTAGCCGGAAGCGCTCTTGTTGGGGAAACGCTACCTCGAAGCCGCTGCTGAGCAAATGGCAGCGGCTTCGAGACGCCTCCCCCCCTCCTCTCTCCCGGCACTTACCTTGTCCCCGGGCCTCCGGCGCGTCGCCGAGGCCTGGGGACACGGTCCCCTGCCCTGCGCCGCTGGAGCAGGTGTGCAGGGCCAGGGGGGCATGTCCCCAGGCCTCGGCGACGCGCCGGAGGCCCAGGGACACGGCGGGTCGGCTGGGCACCGGCGCTCCGCAGCGCCGGCTGCCCGGCTCTTTCTAGGACCGTCCGTGCGGACGGTCCTAGCGTTGTCGGGTCGGCGTCAAGTACGCCAACCTGGCTGCTTCCGCATTCGTGCGGAAACGGCCTGAGTTATACTATCATCAACAAAAACACTATTAGCTTTATATATATAGATAGATTTAAAGCAGCTTTTTTCACACACTTCATTTGCTGTAAGGAGCACGTAACTGACACATCAAAGTGAAATAACTATATTTCTTAAAATAAATAAAAAATCAAGCAATAAAACAGTGCACAGCACAAATAAAAATAACAGCCAAGCAGAGCAACAATAGGGCTACTTAGTTTAATCTGAATACTATCTTAAAGAAAAGTGGTTTCTCCTGAAACCAGAAAACAGAAATTTTGTCCTCTCGGAGGGCAAAACACATAGAAATGTTGGAGGTTTTAAAACTTTGTGAAACTAAATGATCACTGACAAATCAAAGTGCTATTAATTAGATAACATTTTGAAGTTATTTTTAACATAACAATGTAAATGTGAACTATAGTAAACTATAATAAACAGCATTTTACATTTTTTTCAGCTTTGGATAGGTTGGTACCACTCCTATAACCATGGTTGACTGTTCAATGAGGCAATTTAGGTGGTCACCTCAAGCAATAGATTCTGAAGTGCAGCAGCCTCTGCCACTATCTTTCCACCATCCCTGTCATCACTGCCCCACCTTCTCATCCAGGAGCCTGGAGAGTAGTTACTGTTCCTTCCTCCCTTCTTCCCCAGGTGTCTTTTTAAACACAGTTTAGCTAGCCACACATATCCACTTAGGCTTTCTGAGCAGCTGAGAGGGTTTGAATACTGGGTGTGCACAGTTTTCCACACTGTGTTTATGGACACTTGGAAAATACGGTAATGAGTGGGACGTGGTGGCAAGGGCAGGGGGCTGGGGATATCAATACCTCCTGCCTGTCACCTCTGACCAGAATTTCCTTTAGTTTCCAGATAGCCAAATCTAACAACATACAGCACTAACAATTTTCAGGGAACAGCACCAAAGCCATTATACCAGCCTATTATCACAAACAATATCCTATCAAAGAATATGTATGTTAGCAGAGATGCTTATAATTAACATTCCATTTTATACGCCTTTACAATGATATAAGGCATTTTGAAATGAAATTAAGAAACTTGTTTGGGACAAAAAATGAATGCATCTATGGTAAGTTATAGTCCCCAAAGAGAAAAGATTTTGTGACTGAAATATACTCAGGTTTGATGCACTAGATAATTTGTGCACTTCACAAAGGAAATAAAACTGAAAACTGCCTACTGGGCTACCTGTTTCACAGAGAGATGAATGAGGCAAAATGACATTCATTTTAGAATAACCCTTGCTAGCTGATTCTCCTTTTAAAATGTTAGCTATTAGATTGATTATGATAATTACATTTGTTGAATTAGCTTTACATCTGTTGGTTCTTACAATAGCTTCATCTGCTCATCTTCATGGGGAGTAGAGGCAGAAGCCAATCCTGGCCAAAAGTAATACAAAAGGAACCTTCCTTCTCAGTTCCCTTTGCAGCTTATCTTTTGTCTGCAACCTGGCAAATTTTACTTTAGCAGAATGAAAGCCATTGTATTTTTCTTTCCAAATTTTTATTCAATTATACTTTTATATTGGCAAACAACAATATCAATGTAAAGCTCCACATTTATACTGAAATTTTTACTTCAGAGTGAAATTTCTAAGTGCTAGGTAAACTGGAAGTTTGGTAGTCTTAAAATTATGCCACCCACGCATCCAAGCAACTACTGAGTAACTGAAAAGAGCAATATGCATTCTACCCTGAAGGAGCCAGCAGGCAGTGATTATACCCTGCTGAAGACAGAGGCAAAATCTGTATAGTGAAAAAGAGCTGAGATTTATTTCAGTGCATCTCTGTTTTGATCTTTACTTTCAAATGAAATGAAGCTAGTTTTTCTGCTTTGCTACAGTTGATCTCTTATTTACCATTACGAGATTCCTGTGTTTCATGAAGGCTGGCTTCTCATGCAATTTAAGGGAGGTGGGTAGAGGACTGCAGGTGGGGGGGGGCATTTTTTAATCCTCCACCTGCAACCACAAATGAACACTCTTCAGCCAGCCATGTGTTTTTCTAATTACTTTCCAAGTTCCCACTTCATTTCCAGCTCATAGAGAGCACAGCAAATGCAGTCAGTCTCCATAACTAGCTCAGCTAATGAAATGTTTTAAGTGGATGCCAGCTCACATGCTGTGAGTATGAGCCATGGCTTTCAATCTGTGGGCTGTTCAGTACTTAATCTGCAAAACACTCAATGAACATACTTTGTTACACTGAGATGCTGAGGTTATTCTTTCATTTACAGCAAAGGTTCATCACCTTATGTGAAGCAGCCACTCCCGTACGATGTGTGGTGCCAATGTTATTAAGTTAAGTGCAGCAGTGTAATGTTGATCAAAGATACTTTGTTAGAAAAGGGAACCACTCCACCTCCTGAGACCTATATTGCTATTAGAAACCTGTATTGCATGCAAAATATTTGCATGTCAGCTGTTGTTGTTACACAGGTCCTCCATTTAAGAGTATTGGCATTAGATTTTTTTCCCTTTCTGCTTCAGGCACAAGAATGAATAAGTTTGGTCCGTAGAAAGAAGGTTGTAGTCTGAACAGTACAGAGGACATGCTCTTGGAGAAGTCAGGAGGAGTATTAAAACCAATGTTATTTTGTTTTGTGTCAAAACATCACATATTGATGCTCACTTGCACTGCTTACTCGTTTTTTGTAAATCCATTCCCTGAGGAGATATGTGGTGAGAGGATAATACAGTATCTTACTATAGCTGCCTTTATAAAGGCTTCAAGAAGGGAACTAAATTCATTTGCCACTCCTTCCCACTCCCCCCAGGGTCAGTCGATGGACCACAACAAAATGACAGCCCCCTCACTCCCCTCCCCCTCATTCTCCTTCCCCCTGGGCCATGACCAGATGACAGGCCTGCTCTCCTACCTGCTCTGCAACATTTTCTATACACAGATGCTGACTAAATAGTCCACAGCGAATCATTTTAAAATGCCATGAGGGCCCAATCCTGATCAGACCACCAGTGCAATGGGACCAGAGGTTCATGTTTCCTACCCCCATACTTTTTCAAGTGCCAAAACAGCCTATTTTGTGGGTTTTTAAATGGCACAAGTGCTGCTGCGAAATGGCAACAGATTGTAAACTAAATTCATTTGACACTCAGCCTGTATAAAATATGTTTTTTGTAATCTTTTGGAAGAAGCATAGCAGAATCATGGTCACTTAAATAGTTGATAGATCATAATAGGCAGTTATGTCAGTAAAGAAAAGTGGTCATAGGCAGGACTAGCTATGTTCATTTTTATTCCTTGCATTTTAAAAATAGCTAATTCATTCCACACACACACACAAATTAACTTTGAAATCTTGAAATGAAACCTCAAATCCTAGATAATGTTGTATTCTAATAGGTGTCATTATAGTAAACACAGAAATCTGACATTGGATTGGTTCTTACTAGCCTTTCCAGGGATGCAGGGTCTATCTTACACAACTCCCTGCTACAGTATAACTCCTCACCAGCCTTTTTTGTCTATGCAGTCCCAGGATCTCCAGAATCATTTTTTCCATGGGTCAAAAAGGTTTCCTCCTTCCTCTTGTACCAGCAAAAATGCTATTTGAATCCAATTCATAATTCATTTTATTACAAAGGAGTTATTAAAAGGTACTTTAACGAAACAAAATTATTCAGCAGTTGCCCGTACGTTGTACTTATTCTAATTTTGCTGATAAATCATATTTTAGGTGAAAGTTGGAGTACCAATTCCAAAGTGGAATATTATGCACACATCTCCATTGATTTTAAGAAGTTCACTGGATCTTGCCAGATATGAAGACCAGTTTGTTTGTTTTTCTGGGTGTGACATAACACCATCATCCAGCAGTGATTTTTACCCCTCCGAATGGCTCCTGGAGTACAGGTGGGCAATGGGAGCTGGGGGCAGGAGATTTCTCATCTCCCAGAGGCAAGTCTAATGCAAAACTTTCCTTCCTGATTCATATTTGAATGAGGAGCAATATTTTAACCAGACTGGGGGAAATGGAAAGTGCTTGCCCAGTAAAAATCAAGAGAACTAGGTTTCCCATACATTGAAAGACTTTTACTTTCTCTTTCAAACAGGCATCCAAACGGGGGGGGGGGGTCACTTTGACTCTTTCCTGTCCTTTTCTTTTACGTTGTTTCCTGCATCTTTGTTGCCAGCCCTCTCACTTTCATGTGCTCACCCCTTCCCTTCCAGCTTTAATGTATGTATGTACTGCAAGTGTAACACTGTGAGCAAGTCCCACATGGCACCACAGAACATGTGGAGCAATCAGTGTCTCACAGTGGACATTGCAGCAACAACCACAGCAAATGCTTCCAAAGAAGACTTTTTGGGAGAAATCAGGGAGTGCCATCAGGACTAAATTAAACAAGATTAGGCTAGAAGACAAAGATCCCTCTTCCTGTATTGTCATTTACATGATATTCAATGACTGACCATTAATGCAATTTGAAGACTAAGCGCCCTGTGACAGCCTGGAACTTCCAGTTCAAATCTTCCCATTGTCCCCAAAGTTCCTGCTGAATATATGACTTAGCTCCATGTCTCTAGTTTTGTAATCTTGAATTATAATTCCACCAAAAACTTCCCTTCCTGATGCCCTTCCCTGACGCCATTTGATCAGTTCTATAGCTTTCTCCTGATAAACAGCCCAATTCTCATGTATTGTTATCCTTCTCCCCCCCGCCCCCTCCAAAAAAACCAACATTTTATCCTATGGGCCAAAAAGTGTATATCTAGCCTAGCAGGTAACTGCGTCTGACATGTGCTACAATATGGATTGCAAATCAAGTTCTCAGCATACTGGATCTCTTATTCTTTCATCTAGTTTTTCAAAGACTAGGACTTTGCTATCTTTGCTACCCATCTTAATCTGTCTCCCTTTATTTTTTAACCCACACTGTACTATACAAGGAGGAGGTGATATTTTGTTCCTCTCTACTATTTAGGCTTCACTTCTGGAAAACTGGGCTCCTCTGTCCAAACAGATTCCACTTCTCCTGTGTCCTATTTTTCCCAGATTTGAACTTTTTTTACTTAAAAGTAACTCCTGCTCCAAACTGAAGTAGCTCTGGTCAATTTGTTGTCGTTATGTTCTTAGCTTGGATAAGGAGTGTAAATTGTCTGCCCTTTAATTTAGAATTTGCTAATATTTGCTTAGGAAAGTTCCCCCTCCCTTCACTGTTGTACCAAATCCTTTGATGGGTGCATTAAGTGTTGTCAATTCACTTCCTACTCATGGTGACCCTCTGTGAATCAATGTCCTTCAAAACATCCTCTGGTTAACAGCCTTGTTCAGGTCTTGCAAACTGAAGGCTGTGGCTTCCTTTATCAAGCCAATCCATCTCATGTTGGGTCTTCTTTTCCTGCTACCTTCCATCTTTCCTAGCATTATTGCCTTTTCCATTTTACCATCTAGAGACAGTTCAAGCTTGATATGATCTAAAAACCTTTTTTTTTTTGGTGGTCCACTGAAATTTTTTTTAAAAAAATCTTTAAATCAGGTCTCTTGTTATCCTTCTACTGAAAAAAATGTTGCTCTCGTCCACGCCTTTGGGTAAAAGGCCCCAGTTTTCTGCTCCCTGCACAACCATGTAGCCTGAACACATTTATGCATTTGTGGGGATGTGGCAGCAGCTGCTCTGGAGCTTCTCCAAATGTCACCTGCCCACATGTCAGATTTATCTACTCTGCAACATTTTACTTGTTCAACTGCAAGAATCAACAAATTCATAAAGGCGTTGATCCAAAAGTGCAGTTTTAGTTAATAATGATTGGGAAAAGATTCTTCTCAAGTATTCATTAAGATGAGCTTTAGTCATCTGCTAACACAGCACTATGCATTACAACAAAAATCATGCTGCCAGATGCTTAAGTTGTCTAAATGCATAACCAATATGGCATATACAGCAGCTGTTAAAATGTCAAAGAAATATGGGTGCTTTTTAGTGATAGCTGAAAAATATTTCCTAAAATTCAGAAATTGATTGGCTTTGACAACTTGGATTTGATCCTTATTTTTTTTACATTTCACTTCTGTATTTATCCCTCCCCTCCCTTGCATGCCACTCCTCCCTCCCCTCCCCCTCCCTCCGCTAGGGTGGGTGGGCCATGTCCAGATGCCGGGTCTCCTTCCCTCCCCTCCCTTACATGCCACCCCTCACTCACTCCCCTCCCTTGTATGCCACTCCTCCCTCCCCTCCCCCTCCCTCCACTAGGGTGGCTGGGCCATGTCCAGATGCTGGGGCCCCTTCCCTCCCCTCCCTTGAAGGCCATCCCTCACTCACTCCCCTCCCTTGCATGTCACCCCTCCCTCCCCTCCCCCCACTAGGGTGGCTAGGCCATGTCCAGATGCCGGGTTCCCTTCCCTCCCCTCCCTTGCATGCCACCCCTCACTCACTCCCTCCCCTCCCTTGCATGCCACTCCCTTGTATGCCACTCCTGACAGCCTGGCTGGATGTTAAAGACTTCCCTCTGTGATACACCTCTGAAGATGGCAGCCACAGATGCAGGCAAAACGTTAGGAACAAGATTCACTAGACCACGGCCACACAGCCCCTCCCCCTCCCCCTCCCTTGCATGCCACCCCTCACTCCCCTCCCTTGCATGCCACCCCTCCCCCTCCCGCTCCCTTTGTTAGGGTGGGTGGGCCATGTCCAGAATTTGTACAATCTAAATTTTACTGTTTGTAACATCTTTTGAAATTTTGTTATACTGCAAGTTGACAAAACAAAATTCATCCCACCTATAAATAGGATCTCTAGGTGGCTACAGCAATAAAAAAATATCCCCTTAAATCCATCTGTTAAAAATTCAACATACAAAAGTGAAAAACCTAATGCTAACCCTCACCCAGAGCCCCTCAACCAACATCACAAATGAGGCGAGACTAATCAAATGAGTGGGTGAAAAGGAAAGTCTTCACCAGGTGTCTAAACCAGTACAGGATAGGTGCCCAGCAAACCGCTGAGGGGAAATTATTCCAAAGCCTGGGGAAAATCACAGAGAAAGCCCTCCTATGTGTCCCCACTAAATCTTGGCAGGGAAAGTATCACAAAGAGAGCTTCCCCGTGTGACCTTAGTGCCTGGCAGATATACACAGGGATTTCTTCAGGCGAAAGCTGTTTAGGGCTGCTTTGTATGTTAATGTTAACACCTTGAATTGGACCCAGAAGCAAAATCCAAAAACAGAGAGAGCTGGTGAATCAGCTGGAGATGCTTGGAGGATCTCTCTCCTGGTACAGGTAATCCATCAGAACAACCAAGGCCATTCCATGCCATGACCACACCTGAAACCAGATTGACTCAGACTGAGCAAGAGTACAGGCTTATAAGAGGCAGCTGCGAACAGCAAGAATTGCAGGAACAACTTTGTGAAACAGCCTGATAGCTTCTGTATCACCTGCTCTCGGACTGAAGGTTTGGCTTTGTGGACCTGGACCAATTTGATTGATCTGTTTTGCTCACCAAATACCCGTTGTTCAGGACTGCTTTCCCCAGAAGTGAAAGTAAGCTTTCTCTACTCTCTGCCTGTTCTCAGCAAACAACTGTAACCAGAGACTCCTGTGTGCTCACCCAATCATGACACAGCCTGCCTGATAAGGTCAGTAAGGTTCCCATGCTCTTGGCATTTCGCAAACAAACTGTATTGTACAAGAGGACATTTTGATAAAGAAAACAGGACTACAAACATAACAGATTGGCCCAGGAAAATGTATTATGTTCCTACTGATGTAATGCACTGTTGGTTATGATTAATACTTTTGCTTTTTCAGATAACAGCTCCCCTTAAAATTTCTGGAATTGCTAGTCCTATTACATTGCTTATCAGATGTATTATCCAGTTGAGACTCAGTGAGAATAAGTGGCAATTTTGGATGTTAGGATCGATGAAGAGCCTTCTAAGCAAGGTATACATTTCGCAGACTAGTAAAATATGTTCAACAGACTCAACTGACCTCGGGAACAGGGGCATGTTCTTCTGTGGTGAGGGATCTACAGAAATCTGCCCCAAGGTAAGCAGAAGGAAGAGCATTCAAATGAGCCAGCATGAATGTGTGTCTTAGTTGGGGTGAAGATAAATTTTAAAAGTACGATGGCAGAGCTCTATTGGGAGGGAGAGTGATGAGTCCCGTACGTAAAATGGCTTTCAGGTAGTGAGGTTTTTGAGTTTCTATGTTAACTAATCTTTGTGTCAGAAGACTGACAATTTGTGATTCTTCCATATTAGCAAAGAGGTCCAACGAGAAACCCAGGCTCAGCAGACCCATTCCAGTTATAGTCACTACCCTTTTTATTGATTGCCTTGCTACTAATATATCTTAATCTATTTTCTTCTTTTAATCTATTTAATTATTTATACTTTTATCAATCTCTTTGTTAATGCCAATAAAGGTACTGAACTGAACTGAACTCAGTGAGAAAGGAGGACCGTTTACCAATGTAACGCAAGAAGGAGCTTCCATGGTACTTTCCCCACAGCATAAAATGCAAAACTCCCACATCAATTAATATTAAATTAACTTTAAATACAATATACAAGAGCTTTCTCATGAAGCCGCAAGCTGCAGAAACCACATGTTGCTACCTTACTTCTTTATCTTTCTGCAGTCTTTTTTTCCCCTCACTCATGGGGGGGGGGAGGAGAAGTTCTTTCTTTTTCTCCATTCAAAGCTGCAATCCATGTGCTTCAAGAGCTGCTGCTCTTGGCTGCTCCTCTCTGTAAGGTCAAAGACCTGCCTCCTTGGCTGCATGTGAAACTTTGAAGCAAAAAGGGGGGATGAACACTCAGGTCAGGTGTGTTTGCAATAGCTAGCATCCTAACCAGCTTTAATGAGTGGTGTAGTTTTCATACAGATAGGAGATCCTAGTCTCCCTGGGAAGCCAGTTATTATAATACAATTGTGGCAACTACAACATAGGTTGACATAGGAAAGCATTTCCCACACAGGAGGCAGTCTGCAGTTTAAATTTACTGGAAGGGGGTTGAGTGGCTGTATCAGTTGCTGGCATAAACAGCATATGTCAAATGCAACCCACTGTTGTTATCAAGACTCTAACATGGTTTGCCTCCCCCTGTCACCTATTTTGAGGGCATGACCAGTTTCTCTGTCTAGCCCATTTCCATCACAAAGGGAAGATTGGGTGAGACATTCCCAGCAGCTCTCAGCAGCACATCTGTTTTGGACCTGTGATCTAATATTGAGGGGTTTTTTTAAAAAATGCATATAAAAACTATAATAGGGGACCTTTTATTAAAAAAATATTCTATAAGAAAATCAGGCATCAAGTAAAATACCTGAGAAAGACTGGAAAATCCAAGATTCCTGCATCCATTACAGGGTGTTAGAGCTTCCCACAATCCCGTAGGTCCACAGCTATTTTCACTCACATCTTCTTCCTCTTCTGCTGGTGATAGATTCGTTGAAGTTGTTCCCTAAAGATAAAGAAACAGGACTTTTACAATCAAGTATACTGAATATTAATAAAAAAGCAATCTGTCTTCTAAAACTTCAGAAAAATCTTTTAAACTCTCTAATAAAATAAATAACATGAGATTCTATGAAACACGGAAGAAGGGATTTCTGGAACTGATCTTTCCCCATTCTTTCTTCTTTCAGTTTCTTGAACCCTATGAAATGATGCACCTAAAGGTTGTGGATCCTCTGTTACAGAGTGGAATGCGGTGCAGTGGACTGTAGCAAGAAGGGACTATTGAGAGAAACCATCCCCTCTGCTCCTGAGTTAGTTATTCCACATGTGCTGTAATCACTCACACAATGAATGAGCAGGCGATCTCTGCAATTCCTAATGCTGCACCTCATTTTGATTCTGAGGGTCTTCTGACACTCAGGAGTAATTTTCCAGGGACTTCAGGAAATTCTTGGGGAAAATGGGGGAGGATATTTATTCTTGGGTCCAACTTCTTGTGTTCAACTGCTACGAATTAATTGGAATTCAATACACCTAGCTAAATGTAATATTGTTACTATTTTAATACAAGTGGCACAAAGCAAACATTCGAATCTTAGGCCCCTTCCGCACACGCAAAATAATGCGTTTTCAAACCACTTTCACAACTGTTTGCAAGTGGATTTTGCCATTCCGCACAGCTTCAAAGAGCACTGAAAGCAGTTTGAAAGTGCATTAGTCTGCATGTGCGGAATGAGCCTTAGTAAATATTAGTATCTTGGAATTATTTTTTGTTCTTTTGATTATAAAATGTTGCTGATTGATCCATGACAAGATAGGATAAATAATACATTGCAATAAAATATTAAAATCATTGGTTTCAATCAGTGGAGGGATTCATACAATTTAACAACCGTTTCCAGTGGTGGAATTCAAACAATTTAACAACCGGTTGTTTACAAGCGCCATTTTAACAACCAGTTCTGCTGAACTGGTGCAAACCTGCTGAATCCCACCACTGCTTTCAATCTACTTAAATACAACATATTTACAAGTACATTTGATGGTAATCTTTATGTTCTATATTTTTTGTTCATCATTCTGATGTGACTATCCAGACTATATCAAATTAATTGGCCAAACAATTAAATAGGCTTAACCCTACCTACTGTATTGGACTGTGGCCCTGTTCTTCAAGCCAAATTAAGCTCCTTCATATTTCATTGTTAAAGGTTTTCACTGGTGAACCATGGAGGATTAATTGTTTTCTTTTACAGCTGCAGAAACCTGTAACAATGTGCAGATTCTCCTTTGCAGCTTCATTGAGCTGTCATATGAATTACATAAGATTCTTCACAAAACAAGGAACATACAAAACTATCATTTAACATAAACATTTTTGACACAAGAGATAGCTTCTTTTAGAATTTGCAAGCATATATGTGAAAGCAGCTGACTGACCAGTTTTAAACATTGGACTTTCTCAGTTAAATAATCTTCATGTCTCTCAGTATATGACTTGAACTGTTATAATCCTGAATTTAAAAAAAATACTTGCTTATCTGCTGTGTATTTATAAATTCATTTTCAAAACATTTCTTAATGTGTTACTTCATTAAATTATTGTGACAGTGAAATGGTACTACATTATGTGTTGCCATGGAAACAAGCAATCTTGTTCACATTATTAGGGTGGCAAGGTGAACTTTGCAGAATTTGGACTTTATAGCATTTAAATATATTGCGTCTATTGCTACCCAGAAGCAATATTCAGGTTATAAATCTTGGCAATCTACTGATGAGTGTCAGATGTACCATCCATCTACATTTTTATAATTAGATCCTATCCCTGAAAATATGTTAGAAATATTTTAAGCATTATGCCAAAGGAATGCAAAGCAATTACTCAATAAAAGCAAAAACACTTCCATTTAGGGACTATATATGAAACAGGAAGACTCATCTTTATATCCCATCATACTGGACGCAAGATCCCTTTCCTCAAATCTTGACGCTGGCTGTTTCATTAACCTCAAGCTTCCAGTTCATATTCCAAAACTTTTTTGTATGCAGAAAAATTTTCCTTTCTAAAGATGGTTTTATAGAATTAATAAGGCCATAGAATTAATCATTAATGAATGGAATTTGGTGCAGTATTATACAAGCCTGGCAATTTCAAACTTGCAATTACTGTTTTTTTGGTGATTATCCCTAAGAATTGGTTAAAAGAATATGTTATGGTTTACTGATTTTATTTACATGCTCATTTATGCTCTGCCTTTATTCCCACTGGACTCCCATACTGCTAACATTCTCCTCTCCTCCATTTTATCCTCACAACAATCCTGTGAGGTAGCTTAGGCTGAGATTGTGTGACTGCCCAAGATAGTCAAGCAAGCTTCCATGGCAGAGTGAAGATTCAAACCTGGGTCTCCCCAAAGCCTAACTTACAAGTAAAAATCCAAATCAAAAATCAAGTTATGAATATCACTCGATAGACAGTTCAAGGAAAATCAAAGCCAAATTCTTATACGTCTTATCCCTCATGGGAAAAGGGATATTATAGTCACTACAAGAGGCCAGAAACTGCTCTGGTCTTTCTCTCAGCTTCTCATCCTCATGAGCCCTTCAGGGGTAGGGCGGTCTAATAAATCGAATAAATAATAATAATAATAATAATAATAATTATTATTATTATTATTATTATTATTATTATTATTATTATTATTATTATAATATAATATAATAATATAATAATAATAATAATAATCCCCCCACCGGGTGCCGCCTTGTCGTTGGCGGGGGGCTTAACTGCTTCTGTGATGTTGAGAGCTGTGCTGGTGGTAGTGCAAACTACCGGCAGGTTCAACCATGCCAGAGTGGTCTCAATTGAGGAGAAGGACTAAGTGCACCCAACCCATTAAAATATGGTGAAACAAACTCAAAAGAAGTCTATACTGGCTCGGTCGTCGCCCAGGATAATAAGGACCAGGGGGGGTGCTGGTGAACCTGGGCATCCGTCGACAAGTGGGCTACAGGAACCAGGACCCATTGCTGAGCAACCAGGGCATGGACCTGCAGGGCAACTGGAAGCAAAACAACTACCAAAGCGGCAGAAATTTTCAATGTCAGAGAATCGAACTGTCATGAACTGCTACCATAAATCGGAACCCCAAAAGCGTGGCTACCAAAAACGGATGTACCGGCTGTGGAAACTCGAATATCCAGATTCAACTGTAACTGAACTGAGACTTGCTGACCAGAGGCGATTCATAACCAGGAACAAGGTGTTCAGTGAAGCTCTAACTTGAAGAAATAATGAAAATCATGAAACAGTAGAACAGGCAACTGTGGAGACAATTGTAGGAGTTCTAACAATATCTGAGTCCACTGAACATTTTGAGCCAGAAGAAAATGCAGAAATTTTGCATGAAAAACCTGTGGCCATTTTTTCGTACACCTGGCACATTGACCACAAGGCAACAAGAACTTAAAGAGAAAATTTTGACCTATGCTGCATCAAAGGAAGAAAGGCAAAGACTGCCAACATTGAAAACAGTACCAAGAAAACATCTGGCACCTCTAATGGAAGATGTGAATGCTGCACTCGCAACTATCCAGATAACATCAATGGAAGAAACTAATCAGCTTGCATACAGTACAGCAGTGATTGTAACACAAGAATTGGGGATACAAAAACTGAAGCCCGCAAGAAAAATGACTGGAAAACCAAAATGGAAAATCAGGTTGGAGTTAAAAAATCAAGAACCTACGATCAGATGCAAGCAATCTGAAGAACATGAAGGAACAAAAACTGAAAAATGTCAAAATAAAGAATAACCTGATTAAAAAATACTGGCTGAACACAAGAAAAATTGAAGAAGCACTTGAAATTGTGAAACAACAGATCACAGCAACAGCCAGAAAAATTGAGCGATATGAAGCTAGAGTCATCCAGTACAAAACAAAATCAACTTTTTTCAATCTGATCAAAGGCGGTCCCACCACAGTCTCAATCAGCCGGCAGCTCTGCAGAATGAAAACCCAGAAAACAGCTACAAATACATTCTGGAAAGATTTATGGGAAACAGAAAAAGGCGACAACAAAATGCTGGGTGGATAAAATACTTTGAAAAGAAATTTTCAAAGAACAGAATGAGAAACTTGGAAATAACAGAAATAATCAGTAAAAGAGTGAAGAAAGTCAAGAACTGGACATCACCTGGCAATGATCAGTTGCATGGATTTTGGCTCAAATATCTGACCAGCCTGCACTCAAAAATGGCCGAACAATTCAATGAAATGCTGCAAACTGGAAACATCAGTGAATGGATAGTAACTGGAAAACATATTTGATACAGAAAGATTCAGCAAAAGGACAATACCAGGAAACTACAGGCCAATAACATGTTTTGCCTACAATGTTCAAACTGCTGACAGGCATAATTGCTGATCAAATCCAAGATTACTTGAGGCAAATAACATCTTGCCAGTAGAACAAAAAGGTAATAAAAGAAGAAGTAGGGGCACCAAAGATCAGCTTCTGATTGATAAAATGATACTGGAGAACTGCAAAAGCCGCAAAACAAACCTATATACAACGTGGATTGATTACAAAAAAGCATTCGACTCACTGCCATACAGTTGGATCATCAAATGTCTGGATGTCATTGGGGTTTGTGAAAATATTAGCAAGTTTACTCAAAATGCAATGAAACACTGGAAAACTGAGTTGTTCGTGGGCAACCAAAGCTACGGAACTGTCAACATCAAGAGAGGAATTTTCCAGGGTGACTCACTGTCACCATTGTTGTTCATCATTGCAATGATCCCACTGTCAACAATTCTACAAAAAACAAACCTGGGCTATCAAACTGCAAAGAATTCACCAAAAATTTCCCACTTGCTGTACATGGATGATCTAAAGCTTTATGGAAAATCAGAAACTGAAATTCAGTCACTGACCAACACAGTCAGAATCTTCAGCAATGACATTAGTATGGAGTTCGGCTTGGACAAATGCCACTGTGGCATTGAAGAAAGGGAAAATTACTGACAGTAAGGGCATAGAGATGCCTAATGGAAAAACCATAAAGTGCAATCAACCTGAATCCTATAAAAACCTGGGAATACTACAGCTGGACAACATCAAGCATGGACATGTGAAAAATGTCCTCAACAGAGAATATGTCCAAAGGGTCAGAAAAATTTTGAAGAGCAAATTAAACGGCGGGAATACGATCAAGGCTATCAACACCTGGGCCATACCCGTCATCAGATACACTGCTGGAATTGTGAACTGGACGCAAGCAGAGCTGGATGATCTGGATAGAAAAACAAGAAAACTGATGACAATCCACTACTCATTACACCCGCATAGTGATGTTGACAGACTTTACCTACCCAGAAAATCAGGAGGTAGAGGGCTTCTGCAAGTGAAACAAACGGTGGAAGAAGAGAAACATGCACTGGCAGATTATGTGAAAAACAGTGAAGAACCAACATTGATGGAAGTCAACAGCAGAAAACTGCTCAAAGTGCAAAAGACAAAGAGTGAATACCGTAAAAATACACTGCAAAGCAGAAGAGAAAACTGGCAAAAGAAGGCTCTCCATGGACAGTTCCTAGAAAAAATTGAGGACAAAATTGACAAGGAAAATCCTGGTTGTGGCTCACAAATGGAACTTTGAAAAAGGAGACTGAGAGCTTGATTCTTGCAGCCCAAGAACAAGCAATTCGAACAAACGCCATCAAAGCCAGAATTGAAAAAGTCAACTACAGATCCCAAGTGCAGTCTCTGCAAGGAAGCAGACGAAACAATAGATCACATACCTAGCTGCTGCATGAAGATCGCGAGATCTGACTCACAAGCAGAGGCATAATACCGCTGTCAGATGATTCACTGAACTTGTGCCACAACTACCATCTGCCTTTGACAAAGAACTGGTGGAATCACAAACCCGAAAAGGTCACTGAAAATGAACACGCAAAACTACTCTGGGACTTCCAATTCAGACCGACAAAATTTTTGAACACCATACCTCTGACCTCACGATTGTGGAAAAAAAGAAAGTGTGGATAGTTGATGTTGCAATTCCTGGTGACAGCAGGATTGATGAGAAGCAACTGGAAAAACTTACACGATACGAGGATTTAAGGATTGAACTACAAAGACTCTGGCACAAACCAGTACAGGTGGTCCCAGTGGTGATCGGCACACTGGGTGCAGTGCCTAAAGATCTTGAACAGCACTTAAAAACAATTGGCGCTGACAAAATCACCATATGTCAGCTGCAAAAGGCCACCCTACTCGGCTCTGCACGCATTATTCGTCGATACATCACACAGTCCTAGATGCTTGGGAAGTGTCCGACGTGTGATGTAATACAAAATCCAGCATATTGATCTTGTTTGCTGTGTATAACTGTTTTGTATCAATAATAATAATAATAATAATAATAATAATAATAATAATAATAATAATAATAATAATAATAATCCCTCCAGGGATGCTGTTTGGTTAGCTGTTGGATCAGCAGAGTCACAGAACTTTTCCCTGAAGCAGTTTATCAATAAGTCTGGGGAAAATCTGCCATTTCCCCACATTGAAATCAATTGGTAGCCATCTAATCCGATCTTAATTAAAATGAAAATGGAATCCAACAAGTCTTCACAATATGACTACAGTATTTCCAAAAATTCTTGAAGCCGGTAAACCTTCCCTTTCTTAAATTGCAATTTGGAATTAAAATTATAATTTTTCCAGTGCATAACCTTATATGTATACATGTAATGCCATATCAACAGGCAGTATGAATATATTACTCATATAAACAAATGTAGAAATCCATACAACATAACTGGAAGCAAATTAGCTCTAAAACAGTTCCCCCCCCTTTTGCTTTCTACCGTGAAAGCGAGGGTGGATAAGTGGGTGGTAGAATGATGGGGCTTATAGAAAATGCATAATTCTTCATGCTGCAGCAGGAATCAGATTAAAGAAGCAGGGAAAATCATATGATAAATGAGTAAGCAGTGGTCACCATTTTATTATCTTCTTGTCAGCTTACACTATTTTTGTTTTAAAGTACATTCTTTTCATGGGAAAACAGGTACCTGCCAAGAACAATTGCTTCTTGAAGACATCTTTGCCTTACATAAATGATGTCTGAATGTAGGGGGGAAACCTATGCAAAGCCATGATTCCATTGGTTTTAGATAAATGCTGAGGACAGATGGTTAAGAATAGAAAGCATTTGCATTGCATCACTTGTAAGCAGAGATAATTCAGACATTAGATTTCTTTTTCTTTAAAGTTATTTTATTATTCATTTGACTTTTTCACCTAACTTTTCTGCACTGTTCTTAAAGCAACTGACAAAACAGAAACACAAACCAAAATACATATAAATTAATCAGTATAACTTAAATTTGAAAACTGAAGTCCAATGCAAAGAATCAAATAATCATAACAGATTAGCCTATATTTGTTGTCATTGCTTTTGGCCAGGCCTAAACAAAGACCCAAACTAGACATTAGAACAGCCACAAGTTTGCTGCTCCCATTTTAGGGAAGAATTTGACCCTTTAAAAATGGGTGGGGAGACCAGGTGATCTTGTTCCTTCCCACATCTTTTCAAGTACAGAAACAGCCCCACCCCTCACAGTTAAATGGACACAATCCCAAAGGCTACTGCTATTTTAAAAAATAGTGTTGTCAGTAATGGCCTGGTTGATGAATTAAATTTAGACACTTGTCCAGCACCAGGGCTCATCCCCTCTAGGCAAAAGGCAGCCTCCTGGTCATTTGCAGCACAGTTACTGGCAGGAGACAAGCAAGAAGACAATGGCAGCCAGCAACAGCTCTCTGGAGGCCATGCCAGTCAGGAAGAAGCCTGGTGAGGGCTAAGAGGGGTTGGAGGTAGACACAGTTTTGGAGCAGCAGCAAGGTAGCTGGGGGTAGGAAGGAACAGTTCAGGACTGGGGGTGGGCAGGTCAGAGAAGAAAGTGGAAGAAGGAGACCACTTCTCAGAGCCTTCAGCTGGCATATTAGTGGGCAGAAGGAAGGATAGTCCAAGGCAGAGCTTGCCTTTCTTCCTTCTGTCACTGCTGTTGGATGGTACAAGCACTGGATTTGACCCAGGTCAGGAGAGGTCCCACAAAAGGGAAAGGAAGGAAGGACTGTGCACACAGGTTGAGGCAGAGAAGTGGGGGAGGTGGTCAGACCAGCCAAGGGCACAAGGAGCCCCACAACTTTAGTTCTTTGATATGGAACTCTCTTTCCTCTTCTTTAAAAACCCCTTAAGAAAACAGCCAGCTGCCAAAGTAGGAAACACCAAGAATATGAATTCACTATCAATGACAAGCTTTTTTCCCCTACTGAGGAGATACATACAGCCTCCCAAGATTTTTTGAGATCTAAGGTTGTTTTAACTTAGAAACCCTCTCCTCAGCCAACAGGTGTCCTAAAAATAGCAAGGGTATAGGCTTTGGGTTGGTTGCCTTGAGGTAAGTATTGTAGTACACAAGTATGGAGTTTATGGAGATCACCGAAGCGAGAATTGAATAGAAACAACAAAGAAGGCTGATTTATTTGAAGATAATCTCAAGGAATAGATCAGCTGCACAGCTCTTGGCAGACAAAGGAGAAACATGGGTGAGGCATCTACATTTAAATCAATTACAGCTTTAGAGAGTAGTTAATTTTTTAAAAATACTATCAGGCACAAAAAGACTTTTGACTAGCCACTAGGTTGGATCCTCTCTCATATACTTAGGATTCCACCCGTACCCTACTCTTTTCCAAGAGTCAGACTAAATTGTACAAAGTCTGCTTACCCCAAGAGAGAGGTCTAATAAATGGGATACTCTATTCCAGTGGTGGTGAACCTATGGCACTGGTGCCAGAGGTGGCACTCAGAGTCCTCTCTCACGTGGGGCACGCAGGCAGAACAGAGCTGCTGCCCCCCCCACACACACAATATTAATCTTGGCTGGCCTGGGCCGCTGGGCTCAATTATTAGCATTAAACCTAAGACCTAGTTTTGGGGAAGCAGTGTAGGTAACCCTGTTAAGCGCTGTTAAACCCCACTGATTTTCATGCGAAGAACTGAAGCGTGATCCTTTACTTGGGAGTAAGCTCGGTTGCTAAAAATGGGGCTTGCTTCTGAGTAAATCCTCCTAGGGTCGTGATTCACCCGTTGGAAGAGTTGCACAGTTGCTTCAAAACAAAGCCACCGACTACCACCAAGCTTACTCCTGAGTAACGCACACCTCGGAGCCAACCGTTTTTCCAAATTAAAACCTCAGTATTCAGGTTGAATTGCCATGTTGGCACTTTGAATTGCCGTGTTGGCAAGATAAATAAGTGGGTTTTGGGTTGCAGTTGGGCACTCGGTCTCGAAAAGGTTCACCATCACTGCTCTATTCTATCTATCCCAGAGAGGGAGCTAAACCATTCTGCCACACCACCAAACAGAGCTGCCCTTTACTCTGCTGTTTTTTTCTGAGCCAGACCTGAGCTGTCACTGTCTTCTCTGCATCAGGCAGAGCTCCCCTTTCCTGTGTTTCCTGTGAAACACTTGTTTGCCCTTAAATTAATTGTTCTTTGGATCAAGGCCCTGCTTCCTAACCTTAACCATGCTGCTAGATTCAAACTCAGTATCTGCCATTCAAGACCCCTTTCTAGCATAGTGTGCTCAAGAAATTGCTTGCCTTCCTATCAGTTCCTGAACTCACCTCTTGCAGCCCCAGCCCCACCAATAAAAATCATTCATGTTTGATCATGAACAGAAGTATATATAGCAAGTCCACTTTCTCAAGTTGGAACTCAAGTCACTAACTCCTTTTATAAAAAGTACTGTAATACCTCCCTTAGCAAGTCCTCCTCCAGCAACATCCCTATGCACAGCTATTGGCTCCAGGGCATCAGTGAGAGTTTGACTGTGTAATGGTATCACAGTAGCTGAGCTTTTTGGCTGATTTCACAAGACCAGGGGCAGCAAGAACAATAGATTTCTTTATAGCTATTCCATTTTTCCTTGTAGAGAAACTCCTTCTTCAAGCATTAGTTTTTTGAAAATTAATATAATGAAACATTGTTATTTAGAAGTATTTCTCCCACGTTGTATTATACTCAAATCTACCTGCCTATTCCTCCTCCAGTTTTGAGGGGTTTGAGCAGGCTGACTGTGTATATTGATTTGAATCTGAGCACAAGGGAGGGAAGCCTATTAAATCCAATAAATAAAATAAACTGTGCGTTTTAATTGTGTACAGTATTTGTTTTTAATTTGTTGCTGGACATTTATGAGGTTTTTGTGTCCTTACAGCTTTTGTTGCTTTGTTAGCTGTGTAGTGTCTCAGGAGATAAAGCAGGATATAAACATTTTAAGTGAATCAATTTCTCTTTCCTCTCCCTTCTTTTGTTTAACTGCCATGTAACTGCTGCCAACAACAGCCTTCTGAAGACTGTTTAGCCTTCATCAGGCCATTTTAGTTTTTTCCCCTTTTGTCAAATATACTAAGTCATTTTCTCAGAATTCCTTGGAGTGCTATTAGCAGGTAGAGAACCTTGTCTTGTCTATTTTTTTTAGTTTTCACTTCCAGAGGCGAAACACTTGGCTGTTACATGTACTGAATAGATGGGTGGAGGCTATAAGGAACTAAGGGGGGGGGGGAACAATTTTGGGAATCCCAACACTTTTAGCCTCCAAATCTTTCCCTACAGGGTTCTTTACATTCACAAGGACTTGAGCAAACAGTTTTCTGTTGTCCACCAGCATCCTTTTTCTTTTAGCTCCTCTGGAATATTTTTAGTTTTTATCAGACCATTTTAAGGTTTTTAAAAAAAATATATTTCTGTTAATTTATAAGCCATATATTTCTCCATACTTGGGGATACTTTCTCCCCCATATCTTGGCTATGCTACTTACATCATCTGCACAAGGTTTAGCCCATTTGCTGTTACATATCATGATATTTGTTTATTAAGAAATAAAAGAACTTATAATATAAAGATACTCAAAAAACTTTGGTATAACTTCACATATTGATTTCTAAAATCAAGAATGCATTTTATCTAGCAGTTGAATTGATGTTCTGAAATTGGAGGGCATTAGACATGTTTATACAATGTGGTTCCATCACACATCATCACGCCCTTCTGGAGTAGAGCGGTCTATCAAGTCAAAATAATAACAACAACAACAAAGTTATTAAATGTTATGAGAAAAAGAGCATTTATTCATAAAACAAAGCTTCACATTGAATTAAACATTTACAAACTTTTATTTTCTTTGATAGAGTCAGGATTTCACGTTTTGTGCACATTTATCTGGAGGTTGTCCTGTTAATTCAGTGGGGCTTACTTCTAAGTCCGCATATATAAGTTCAAGAGGTTAGATAGGAGCATACTATAAACAACTTCATTACTCGAAAGGCTTATTTTTGCCCATCTACCACTTGGAGAAAATACTTTTTGCCAGGTTGACTTGCAACAGTCAAAATAACAACAGAAACAACAGATTGCAGTACTATTTGGGGATAAATAGTGATTTATGATGAGAACTTGGATGTACACAAGCAGAAAATAAATGGGAAATTAGCTGTTTCAGGTTGGCTTAGGGATATGCAATATGACCCCAACATTTCTACATTCAAGGAGGAATGAAAACCTCCCAGGATTTTGGAAGTGTTTTCTTTTTTCAGAAGCCCAGGGGAAGAGAGAGAAAGTTGGTCCACCAAACAGCTGCTGGTGGCATCTCCTTCCCTTTAAATTTTAAAAAGCCACTATTTTCTGTGGGAAGACCTAGCCTCTGAAATGGGAGGCCAGGTCTACCTCTCTCCCCACAAAAATAATGGCCATGTAAAATTTAGAGAGACTGTAGATGCCAAGTAACAGCTGATAAGGCAGACCCAGTTTTGGAAGTTCCGTGTACCACACAACAAATAACAGAGCCATTATTTGTTATGAATAGTAACAAGGCCAGTTGTTAGTCAACATCTCCAGTTCCTATACATTTTAAAGAGTCACTATTTTTATGGGGATAGATGGATTTAATGGCCCTTTAAAATGTAAAGGGACTAGAAACACTGTCAAACAGCTGTTTGGTGAAACCAAATTCCTTTCTCTCCCTCTCTGAGTGAGGGTGGGGGAATGGGGAGGCAACTGAAGAACGGGTCCCAAATACTATCCTGAAATAGTAAAGAGAGTCCTGAAATTTCAGGATAACAAAAAGTATGTCACTCTAAACCGAGATTCAAAATTAATCCAAAGTTTTTGGTGTGCATATCCGTAAATGTAGGAAAGTCACTGCATCATTTTCTCAACAAAAAAAGACAAGGAGAAAGATGGGCCATTGAGAGATCAACTGTTTCATTTTCTCATCCTAGTGCTAACTATTACACCCAACTATATTTCTTGTTTTCAAATCTTCTCATCTAGTTTATCCGCAGAAAACAGCCTGTTCCAAATGACAACTGAAAATTAAGTAAAAATACAAACACTTCAAATGAAAAGCATGCACAACTACTGTTACTCATAATCATTCCTTGTTACCCATGCCTTTGCCTTTCCTCAGTTCTTCATTCTCCTCTTTATTAAAATTATTATTATCATCATCATCACCATCATCATCATCATCATCATCATCATCATCATCATCATCATCATCATCATCATCATCATCGTTGTTGTTGTTGTTGTTAATGTTGGTATACCGCCCTCCCCCGAAGGGCTCAGGGCGGTGAACATAGAATATACAGAGTATAAATAAAATCGACAAACAACCAAAATTAAATTATAGCTCTGCACATATTAAAACTAGTCCCCTTTTAAAACGCAGCATACCAATTACACAACACAACAGATGGCGTCTTGCGGCTAAACCCCCTAAGAGGAGGGGGACGGCAGGGTCCACTGATGTTATAAGAGGGGGGCATCAGCGGCCAGTCTAAAAGCCCAGTGGAACACCTCAGTCTTGCAGGCCCTGCGGAACTCACCAAGGTCCCGCAGGGCCCGGACAACTGGAGAAAGAGTGTTTATATTTTTATATAAGTTTCTCAGAACAAAATGCTTCTGTTCTATATAATCCCATGCTTTTATTTATTTTCTGTCATTCTGTATATTCCTATGCATACCAACAAAACTTTATATAAGAACATTATTCTCTGCTTGTTACCAACATTTTTTAAATGAAGAGCACCTGCCAGGGGATTACTGTAGCTACTCTTAAAAACTAAGGCTCATTCCGCACATGCAGAATAGTGCACTTTCAAACTGCTTTCAGTGCTCTTTGAAGCTGTGCAGAATAGCAAAATACACTTGCAAACAGTTGTGAAAGTGGTTTGAAAACGTATTATTTTGCGTGTGCGGAAGGGACCTAAGATTTAATGTAGTATGGGCTTTCATGAACCACAGTCCATTTCATCGGATGCAAGAAATGTATTTGCAACTTGCTGCTCCTTTGCTCACTTTGAGTCCAAGAAAATAAAAAACTGTAAGTTTAAAGTACCACCGACAGCCAGCATGATGTAGTAGTTGAGATGTCAGACCAATATCTGGGAAACCCCAGTTTGAATCCTCACTCTGCCATGGAAACCTGCTGAGTAACCTTGGGCCAATCACATACTCTCAGCCTTGATCCTGACAAGTATTTCGAAAGGAGACCTCCAAGGAATATCAGGGGCATGATGCAAAGGCAAACAACCACCTCTGAACATCTCTTTTCTTAATAAACCTACAGGGTCACCATAAGTCAGCTGTGACTTGATGGTAGGGGATTCAATGTTTCCATCTTTTGCAAGAGATTAACATTATTACTCCCTCCAGAATTCAGTTATTTTTGCCACTGGAGAAAGTTAAAACTAGGTGATAATTGAGATTCTCTTCCAGCTTCTAAACTTGCTGATGCTGATACAAGTCTGTATTTTTATTTGGTATACCAGTAAAGCAAAGTACCTGGCCAGCTGTGTAATGTTATTAAGAAGCAGAGTTTTTCCATCTGGCATCTGTTTATTCCTTGATGCTCCAGCATAGGTCCCCTGGGCAGTTTTTAACCCACTCACTGAATAAAATCCTTTTTTAGCATTCATGATTATGGTATTTGATTCAATGACATTAAATAGAAGTAAAATTTACTGCTTGACAAGTAACATTAATGAAAGACTTGCTTTTCCTTTCATGAATTTCACATCTGTACTAATTTAAATTCATCAAGCATCGGTGGTATCACCCAGCAAAATGAATACAAGTGTCCAATTGGCATTGGCAACACAGTTATATTTGTTACCTTTATTCACCTCTATCATATATCTTTTTAACCTCTCTCTTTCATAAGTAAATGCTTTTAAATCTCCTTAGAAGCTCTACATTGACTGTAATAATTTTCATTGCCCTTAGCTGATCCTTTCTAATCCATCAGTTTCCCTTCCTAGAATGATACATACAAATAGTAAAAGCTGAGGATACATGGGCAATTTATTTAATATAACTGTAGCTATTTAAAATATTATTAATGCATCTCTTTTTTTCCTTTTGAATCTGTACAAACATGGTTAAGATATTCCCTGGTGAACTTTATTTAAATTTTCCTGGTGGGTTAGAAATCACTTTTAAATACAAATTGCTTATTTTAATTATATTCTGTTCCAATTCCAGCTACTTTCTTTCAGCTTTAAGACAATTTTTAAAAGTTTATGGTCTAGATTATTATTGCTGACTGTTTTAGTGCCAATTATTTTCAATTGTTTTGCTGTTTTATTTTAAATTTTTCTATGCCTAATAAAGGTTTATTTATATATATATATATATATATATATATATATATATATATATATATATATATATATATATATATATATATATATATATATATATAATATATATATATAAAATTTTAAATTTTATTTTATTTTTGTGAATGCTCAGAGGCTGCTGTATTGTGGAAGAAATTATGTTTATTTCTATTTTAATATATGATTGTCTTTTTAAATTGTTTTATACAAAAACCAGAGGAGTACAGAGGGAAAATGGCACTCAAAGACAACTAGGTGGCCATGATCCCAAACCACACACCCCCACCCTGCCTGGGCTCCCTAAAGCCCGGCTGCTGCTCTCCCCACAGTCTGGGGAGAGAGCACTTGCTGGCCTCCAGGACATGCTTTTATAAGCATGGAGACTTGGGGGGCTTGGGGTGTGATCCTGCCCACAAGCCCCACCACTTGGGGCATGACCCCACCCACAAGCCTCACCCCCGGCCTCTGTGCTTATAAAACAGGTCCCAGAGGCCGGCAAGTGCACTTTCCCCAGGCTCAGTGGAGAATAGCAGCTGGGCTCCAGGGTGGGGGCAGGGGCATGGAGGGGGCTTGGGGTGTGTGGCCTTGCTGAAGCCTCACCCTTGGGTGTGTGGCCCCCAAGTTCTGCTCCCCGGCCTCTGTGCTTATAAAAGCATGTCCCAGAGGCCAGCAAGTGCTCTCTCCCCCAGGCTCAGGGAGCCTTAGGGAGGGAAATGGGGGTGGAGCAGGGTGTGTGGAGCAGAGCTCCCCCTCATTCCTGGAGGCTGGGGATGGGCCGCTGGCGCAGGCCTTTCAGTCACTTGGGGGATGCCGGAGGCGCCTGAAAGGTGTGCGCCTGGGGACATGGATATCCCCAGATATAGAATTATATAGAAATATACATTACAATATAAACTTGGGATTTTGTTATGCTGTTTTCTTTATATTGTTTTCATTTTCTTTAAACAACATTGAGTACCTTAGGCGTAGACAGCAAGATAGAAACTATTAAGAAATATAGAAATATACATTACAATATAAACTTGGAATATTGTTATGCTGTTTTCTTTATACTGTTTTTATTTTCTTTAAACAACATTGAGTACCTTAGACGTAGACAGCAAGATAGAAACTATTAAGATAAATATATATATTTGTGCATTCAACTGCATAATGTTAATTCCTTATTTTATTATCCAGTTTTGATTTTTTAAAAATTTCTTATGCAGGAAAATATCTTGTAATTGTACTAGATGTGTGAAAAAAAATTTTCGGTAGATTTTTTTTATGCAACAAGTAAGTAAAGCTGCAAGTGTATATGTATTTTCTTGGAAGTAAGACCTATTTCAGTATAGCACTTACTTTAGGCTTATCATGCATAATACTAATTTGTAAGAAGCGATTCATATGTTCCATGATGCACAGCATAAAAATGAGGTATCGAAGTACTGGCACAAAGAGACATCTCTCTACCCCTTTGCTTCTCACTTGATACACAGGCTTTCCTTCTATACCAAAACAGTAGCACATAATAGGTGCTTTCATTGCATTGCCCCGTAGTTTCCTAAATTGTGATGTTTACAGCTGGCTCCAGCTTTGGATGGGGGAGGTAAGATACTGTCCAGTACTCTCACACTACACATACTGCCTCCCCCTCCTGGCCAATGTAGTACAATCACATAACCGCCCACTCTTTCTCCTATTGTATAGAAGGGAACATAACTACTTCCTACTCCTTTAAGCCCTTTCAGTGCAGGTAGGGCTCCAAGAAGCACAATAGAGTCATACTTCACTCCCTCTACTATCTGTCTAACATGGAAAGAGGATTATATTAGAAGATTATATTAGAAGCCTCTAAAGTTATCTCTGGGGCTTTTGGAGAATTTTCTCATTCCCGCAAGTACCAGTGGAGCACAGCTATTTTGCATTCTTGTTAGTTCTACCAGCACCAAAGGGAACAAAGAAATAACACCCCTCTCCATCCTTCATGTGACTCTTCTAAAAAGAAATATTCATTTATTTATTAAGACATTTATATCCACTTTTCCTCATGGTTTAAAGTGGCTTAAAATAATACATAAAACATTTTCAATTAAATCAAAAATAAAACAGTAAATCCCAAACAAAGAATTTCCCAAGATTTCAGCTGATACAAGTACAAAATTTTGGTCTTCGTGGCTTCAGATATGTCTGATAACTGGATGCCAATATATCCTATTGATCTTCAGCAAACAGGTTGCTCAGCTAGGTAGCCAACCCTGACTGATTGTCCTAAATTTTTTGCACATTTCTTCTCACTGAGAAAAGATAATTTATTAAACTGTTAAGTCTAATAAGGTAAATTAAAATTAAATAATAGGAACAGCCAAAGAGTCAAACTTCTTTATATCTGCAGTGAAGGTTAAGTTTTAGCCTATCTTGCTCCTGATTTGAAACATAACTAGCAAAGAAAAAGTAACAATTTTCAAGTGCTAGCTTAGCTTAAAGGATTTTTTTTTGTCACTCAGAAAGTTTTGTCATAAATGAATGAAATATAAAGGTGAGCTAGATTTTCATTCTCATGGGATACCGTTCCTGTTAAGGTTCTAACCAGCAATATTATCTCGTCAGAAGAGCAAGCCAGTGATCTGGAAGTAGGATGCCGCTGGGAATGGGGTCACACGCAGAACAACTAACAAAAAGACATACCATAATTCATCATGCAATGATAATCATATAGTGCAGTCTGTTTTTCCATTCTGTTGCACACAGCAAATGCTTATGTATCTTTTTGACCAGCAGTCTTAATGTTGTTTCCCCATAATTCAGAGGACTCAAATATGCAGGTACAGAAGGGTAGGAGGTAGGAATAGCAAGCAAAGGTATTTTTAATCTGTTGACTGGTTCCTTTTATTTTTCTTTGTCTTCTTATTGTATTTTAAGAGTTAAAGTTTCTTTTTTTATTAATATATACTTAAGTGTTTGAATATTAGCTAAAAGATTGTGCCCATGTAACGATGGCTCAGTTGAATCTCTGGCCCACCAATTACTTCACTGTCTCAGATTCAAGGAAATCAGATCCAAGTATGTGAATCTCACTCCTTTACATTTACCTGATCTCCCCGATTTATTTAGATTACACTACTTGTTGGACAACCCTGATCCTTCTCTATGTATGATAGTGGCAGACTTTCTCCTGGAAATTACTAAATGCCAGTAGATTTCCTTCGTCCCAACATGTATATCCTGTATTGTATATGCTTTTTAATCTGTTTTTATTATTTTTGTACTGCTGTCTATACCAATAAAGGCTTGCTTCATAGGTTCTTGCTTCATAGGTTCTTCATAGGAATATTAGCTGTGGACTGCTCTTCCAAAAGGCTTCCCACACTTTGAGTTCAGAAGTCTTGTAATCATTTTCTGCCTGCAGTATACATGGACAACAAAGACTAAAGACCTAGCACGTTGACTGATCTTCATCTGACTTTCAACACCCTCCCAAAAGACAGCATAGTTAAAAAAATGTTACATGAATGAGAAGCTGTAATATTAACTTTGTCATATATTTAGATTTCCTTAGCATTCTTCCTCATAGACCTCTATGGCATACCAATTGTGCCAGTGTATATCTATTTTATCTTCCTTTATACTCTTTTAGATGTCTTTGAAATTCAATTGATAATATGTAATTTTCTCTCTAACTTTTAAGCCTACATATTGTCAAGTCCTTTTTCAAAACAGGTTCTTCTTTAAAATATTGAACATTCATAGACAAAATGGCTGGTGCTGTTCTTTAAATTATTGAGCCAGACTGCCATCTATTGGAAAATGAATACTTTATAAAAAGTATTTCTCCAAGCATGCTAGTGACATACATTAATGCAGGAGCTGTTTGAAAATAGTCCCACCATGAAAGAAACTTGATTCTTTAGCCCTTCGGGGATCGGGCGGTATATAAATCTAATAAATAAATAAATAAATAAATAAATAAATAAATAAATAAGAAATATATATATAGATAGTGCAGAAAGATATAAATTGGAGGTGAACTTCAAAGAACTTTCCCTTTTGTCAAAATTTTCTCTAAGAATTGTGAACAAATGTTCCCTGTAGCTGTACACATTTTGTATTGTTTTATTTTTATATTTTCACACATCAGCCTTTATTAGCTGCTTTTCTGGATACTACAATAGTGCATTAGCATCTGAACTGTCTCTGAATGAAATTGCTTATTGGCATATCCATCCTGCAGACATGTTCAGTGCAGAGGTGCTGAGTTGTTTGTGGCAGCTTTACTGCATTTTATTTATGTTTGCAAACACTGATTACACAAGGCTTGAACTTTGTGTTTTAGAGAATGGAAAGAATATAGTTTTAGAGAATGGAAAGAATATAGAAGTAATATATACCTAGACAACCCTCTGTGATATCATCTTCAAAGCATACAATACAACAGTCTTGTCAAGTACTGAAAATGTACAGGAAAGAAGGTAGGGTTGTCAGCTGACCAGAAAAGAACAGTCTGGTATTTTTTAGCTCCTCAGACACAGTTGCCAGAATTTTTTTGGTTAAAAGACAGAATCTGGGACTGGTTAAAGTGAAACTGGAATTCTTGAGCTGTATTTTTACTTAGGCTGTTTCCACATGGCCAAAAAACAGCACCCTAGGGACAGTAAAAACACCGTCCCTGGGAAGCTGTTCGCAGCAGCGCCATACTCACCCCCCTCCAACCAGTGTGAAAACGGCGCTTTTGAAACTCCCTCCCTGAGTGAGTTTTTTCAAAAGCGGCGTCTCCCCGCCAGCACAGTGCAAAGCGCACCGCCATGAGTGTGCTGCTTTTGGCCTCTCCAGTGTTCCAGTCATTTATCTCTCCTCCCTCCAGCTGTCCAGAGCTGCTCAGGGAGAAGAGATATGTGAACTGGATGAACCTGGGGCAGCTCCATGTAGAGCCACCTCTGTGGTTCACTGCAGTTTCAGGGCCACCCGCACGATACCATGTGAGCAGTCCTGAGCCTCCACCAGCATTGATTATACTGGTGGACAGCCATTTCTGCTGCCATGCAGAAATGGCCTTAGTGTGTACTTTAAATTGTGCATGTAAATCAAGGACCAGGTTGCTAAGTTCAGGCCCAATTCTCCATTTCACATACTGATTCATAAAAGAATACAGAATTCATGCATGTTCTTCCTTCATAGGAAGCCCCTTGGGGATAGGGCGGTATAATAATAATAATAATAATAATAATAATAATAATAGTTGCCATTACATGGCCACTGGTTCTCCCAGATAGGTAGCAATTTTACAATCGTAGTTATGTGGAGATTATGCACAGACTTTGTTCTATATTTGCCAACCTCCAGGTGGTGGCGTAGGAGGTTAAGAGCTCATGTATCTAATCTGGAGGAACCGGGTTTGATTCCCAGCTCTGCCGTCTGAGCTGTGGAGGCTTATCTGGGGAATTCAGATTAGCCTGTACACTCCCACACACGCCAGTTGGGTGACCTTGGGCTAGTCACAGCTTCTTGGAGCTCTCTCAGCCCCACCTACCTCACTGGGTGTTTGTTATGAGGGGGGAAGGGCAAGGAGATTGTAAGCCCCTTTGAGTCTCCTGCAGGAGAGAAAGGGGGGGATATAAATCCAAACTCCTCCTCCTCCTCCTCCTCGTCTTCGTCGTCGTCGTCGTCGTCTTCTTCTTCGTCTTCGTCTTCGTCTTCTTCTTCTTCTTCTTCTTCTTCTTCTTCTTCTTCTTCTTCTTCTTCTTCTTCTTCTTCTTCTTCTTCTTCTTCTTCTTCTTCTTCTTCTATTACAACTCATCTCCAAGTGACAGAGATCAGTTCACCTGGAGAAAATGGCCACTTTGGACAGTGGACTCTATGCTATTATACCTAATTGAAGTTCCTCCCTTCCCCAAACCCCACGCTCCTCAGGCTTCACCCTCAAAACGTCCAGATATTTCCCAACGTGGAGCTGGCAACCATATTTTCTACATACACCCTCCCTCCATACTAGAATCCCAGTCAGCCTTTTCTGCTAGCTGTAGCCAGTGGAGCCAGCAAAAATTATTTGCAATTCATAATGCTTCTGCTGGAGCCCACTGAGTTCTGCCCCTGACTTATCTGCAGCTCTGCTCCTGACCATTGGTACCCAAATTTCTTCAACTCAAAAGCTGAAAAATCTTAATCCCATAGAAAACACTTTTCACAGTTTTGCAGTTGAAAGGTTAACTTGGATTTTGCTTCAAAAGTGTGAGCAGTCTTCCTTTATATTTGTTTTTAAAAAGTTTTTTTTATTGGGACACCAAGCCACACAGTATTTTGAGGATAAAATAGAAGAGGTGAAAACTTCATATGCTGTCCCTGTAGAACTCCTAGGAAGAAGGACAGGATATGAATATGATAGTGGAGGGGGGAGAATTCCCTTTTTTCTTAAGTGTATATTATAAGTTGTGAAGGGTACTTATTATTTATAGAAAAATAAAAATAAAAAGCACACACTTTGGAACCCAAGCCCAATTGCCTTCTTTTATCATTAAGATACCTTTTTCACCTTAGACTCCAAGAAGAAAGACAAATCACAATATTTGCCTAAATAGTAGTAAACACATGGAATTCTCTTATCCTCAGCTCCAGGGACCAAGGGCAGTCCTCTGCAGGGAATGTACAATAAAAAACTTCAAGGGGCTTCAGGGGTCGATTTCAAAGAAGTAGAACCTTTTAAGTGTTAGAATTTCCTCTCCATAGAATTCCACCAAGGTAGCTCAATTTCCTGTTTTAGGGGAAAAACAGGGTGGGGGGGCTTTCTTTTTTTCAAAAAGGCCTTTGAACAGTAGAACAGCAGAGCATTGCAATACTGCAAATGACCGACGTGTATTTGGAGACTATATTCCTGCTGTGTGATCATCTCCTATTTTATATTTAGAATATAGTATTCAAGAAAGCTAATGCAGTTCTGGGCTGTGTCGATAGAGTATAGTGTCTAGATCGAGGAATATAATAGTACCACTCTATTCTGCATAGGTCAGACCTAGTGACGTAGGTATAGATTTTTTATGAGATGGGTTCGGGGGGCAGGAGCCCACCCCGCCCACCCCTGGGGGCAGGGGCCCGCCTCCAAGCTCTGCCCCCTGGCCTCAGTGAAGTTTGGTTCAGGGGATCCAAAGTTATGGACCCTCAAAGGTGTAGTCTCCATCTTCTATTAGCTCCCATTGGAAACAATTTGGGATGGGGCACCGAACCTCACCAAACCTGGGTGGTATCATCGGGAGAGTTTCCTAAAGATACCCTGAAAGTTTGGTACTGCTAGCTTAACAACTGCACCCCTTACAGCAGGCACCCCCCAAATTTCCCCAGATTCTCCTTTTAAATCCACTCTCTTCGGCATGGATTTAAAGGGAGAATCTGAGGTCCCCAGTTTAACCAATGAAAGTGATGCTGTTTCAAGGTGGGGGATAATCCACCCCCAAACAGCATCACTTTCAATGTTATTTTAACTGGGGACCCCAGATTCTCCTTTAAGGTGGATTTAAAAGGAGAATCTGGGCTCCCTAGTCTCCATCTTCTATTAGCTTCCATTGGAAACAATGGGGGAGGAGGCACCCTCTTTGGGAGTCCATAACTTTGGACCCCCTGAACCAAACCTCACCAAACTTGGGTGGTATCATCAGGAGCGTCTCCGAAAAAATCCCTGATGGTTTGGTGCTGTTAGCCTAAAAGCTGCGCCCCCTACAGGCCAAAAACTGAAAAACACTAAAAATACAAAGAAACACGAATGGGGGCAGAGCTTTGGACATGTAATGGGGGGTTGAATCAGGGAACCCCCCCTCTTACCTATGTCCTTGTCAGATCACACCTGGAATACTGTGTCCAGTCGCAATTCAAGAAGGATATTGACAAGCTGGAAAGAGGCCAGTAGAGGGCAACCAAAATGATAAAAGGTCTGGAATCCGGGCCCTACAAAAAGAGACTTATGGAACTGGGTAAATTTAGTCTGGAGAATGTTTAAATATTTGAAGGTCTGTCAGATTAAAGATGGAGCAAGCTGGTTTTCTGCTGCTCCAGAGACTAGAACAAGGAGTAAGAGCTTCAAGGCACAGGAAAAGAGATTCCACCTAAACATTAGGAAGATCTTCCTGACAGTAAGGACTGTTCGACAGTAGAATACACCACCTCAGAGGGTGGTGGAGTCTCCTTTTTCAGAGATTTTTAAACTGAGACTGGATGGCCATCTGTCAGGAGTGCTTTGATTGTGTATTCCTGCATGGCATGGGATTAGATTTAGGGTCTTTGTGGTCTCTTCCAACTCTATGATTCTATTATTATTTGTTATCTGATAATACAGAGACTTTAATTTTAAAATTCAGTTTCGTTGTTGCTTCATAGCTGTTCTATATTTTACTAAGGCTCTATTAAGCCTTTTACCAGGGTACATATTTTGAAATAAAATAATAACTAAATAAGAATACTGGATTGGATCCAAAGGTGTCTTCTGTAAACAGAAGAAAACTTCACACAAGGGTAGGTGCTATTTTTGTGGGAAACACCCTCCTCCCCACTCGCACATGCATACACACTCTGCTGACACCTACAAGGTGAGTCCCCTAACTTTCAGGACCAGCATTTCTGAGCATAAAAAGGGCTGCAGTGGGAAAGGGTGTGAGAAAGATCCAGTCCAGTCCTCAAACACAGCTCAGCTCAGCTCTTCTTTAATATCCTTTATTCCCTTTGCACACACATGCAGCTGTATGCAAAAAATCACTACACATTTGCCTGCCTAACAGGTGATGAGCTTGCAAGGCAAAGAGAGTCTAAAAAGAACAATAAATGTAGAACATGGAGCCAGCTTCAAAAAGTTTGGGAAGCTATGTCATAATCCATTTTATGTAGTAGTGATACATGCCTCTTATAGTGCCAAGACCCTTTGGTATAGTTAAAACAAAGTCTGCATTACTCTAAAAAATGTTTGTGTGACATGCATGCAGATTATTATAAGAAAAGGTGCATCCCATTTTACTTACTATGTTATGTTTAGCTTGACTTCCATTCACTGCTGGTTCTTCTTCTGATACTTTGCTAACATTGTCCAAGTAATGTTCTGATACTGTATTGCACAGCTCTTCCAATGAATAATCTTTTTCTTGGCACAGTTTGATTTCATCTAATAGTTTTGATAACTCTCCAGTCACTGCTTCACCTTTACAAAAAGCAAAATATTCATCAGCTGTTAAGACAAAAGAAAATAAACCAAAATATGATACACAATATGCTCTGTTGAGCCTGACAGTCTAAGTCTAGAAACAGATTAAAATTTGCAATTAGATTGTCCATCTTTTAACTCTTCTCCGTAAGATGGCGCCACCTATCTTTTGGACTTTTATATTGGCAATGCACCTTTAACACTTTTAATCATTGCAAATGCCCCCACCCCACCCCCCAGGTATTTCACAGGTATATATACTCCACTTGCTTTACTGCCACCAGATCCTCTGAAGATGCCAGCCACAGATGCAGGAGAAACGTCAGGAGAAAATACTACTGGAACATGGCCATATTACCCCACAACAACCTAAATATTAAATAGTTGCCCAGAAAGTAAAATCATACTTTTAGTCTTCTGTGATGGAGAAACTTCTGGAGACAAAGCACAAGTCTGATAAACAGACTCCGGACATTCTTGTAAGGGTTCTTCTGGAACTGTTGCATTTCCTGTTTCCATGTACTCTGGAGGGGGAAAAAACAAGTATAGGTCCTGAATTTGTTCAATTAAAATGCTTTTGGATTTTCCTTATATGTCCTTAATTAACAAGTATATATGTATTCAACTAATCTGTGCAGTTTCACGATATGTAATCCAATCATATGAATTTTATTGATATGTAAGTGCCACTATATTCAATAGGGCTTCTGAAGTAAAGGTAGGCATAAAATTAGTATTTTGTATAGGACATCTAAGGCAAGAGGCATTCAGAGATGGTTTGCCATTGCCTGCCTCTGCATAGCAATCCTTGATTGCCCATCCAAATACTGAGCCCAGCCAACGTTACTTAGCTTCTGAAATTGGGCTAGCTTGGGTTATCCAGGTCAGGGCTCCATTTTAATTTTATTTGTTTTTTGCCATCCAGTCACAGCCATGACAACCCCTGTAGGGTTTTCAAGGCAAGAGATGTTCAGAGGTGGTTTGCCATTGCCTGCCTCTGTGTGCCCCTGGAATCCCTTGGAAGTCGCCCATTCAAATATTTGCTAGGGTTGAACCTGCTTAGCTTCGGGGATCTGACAAGATCATGTTAGCCTGGGCTAACCAGGTCAGGCCCAGGGCTCCAAACTGGAACATGCACATCTTAGATCAGTAGTAGAAAACTGGAATTACGTGAAATGGTGTATTGCCGGTATGGAACCTTATTTTAGTATTTGCATTTCCAGTTCTCTATTACTGATCTATATATTTACCATGTATGTTTTTAATGCTAAAGAATATAGTAATTTTGGTGGCTGTTATTGACTAGGGTTCCAAAGCAGCTCTAGTTTTGTGTGGTACATTACTATGGACTTTGTGTGGGATACACAAGAGCAGCATTGAATTCAAGCTACAACAAAAGAGATTCCACTTAAATATTAGGAAGAATTTCCTGACAGTAGAGGCTGTTTAGCAGTGGAATACACTGCCTCAGAGTGTGGTGGAGTCTCCTTCTTTGAAGGTTTTTAAACAGAGGCTGGATGGTGATCTATCAGGAGTGCTTTGATTGTGTGCTCCTGCAAGGCAGGGAATTGGACTGGATGGCTCTTGTGGTCTCTTCCAGCTTGGTTCTATGATTCTTTTGCCAAATCCAACTAAGGCATCCAACAAATTTAATCATTTATTTTGGATTACTTTTAGAGTTGTTTTAAATACTTCTACCTATCACTACTACTACTGCTAATCATTCAACAGTGTCAGTAGCAGTTAGGGCTTGAACAAATGACCTTTCTATCAGGAGTTTAGCTATCCTATATAGTGAATGACGAGGCTACAAATATGAGAATTCCCAGAAGCTATACAAAATTCTGAGCCTCAGAGGTTCCACCCACCCACATAGTGTATTAGTTCTCAGCAGCAGAAAGCAAAATAAAAAACTGTGGATTCCTGTCCAGGCAAGAGTAAATTTGAGGCCAAATTAGGCGTGTTGAGGCCAAATTGGGCATGTTGGTTTCACTTTGTCCACCATGGGATTAAAATGAATGGTTTAAAAATGTTTTAAGGGCTTGGTCCTGATTGGGTCTACACTGTGGCGATGAGGCGATGTGGCGTCTACACTGGGTCTACACACTACACTGTGTCTACACTGTGGGTCTACACTGTGGCGATGTGTGCCACCCTGCAGTCCCCGCCCCCACTAAGCCTTTGCCAGTCTGTTTTGAAAATATGTCAGCATATTCAAAATATAAATGGGAGTATGTGGATATAAGCTAGTGGCAAGCTCTGCCAGCCCTATGTCAGCACCATACACCCACTATGCCAGCATAAATCAGGGATTTGGACAGTTTTCTAAGCCCCTCCAGCCTTTTCTCACCTGCCTTCTGGTGCTCTGCATATAGGCAGGGGCTGCCTGATGTCAGAAGGCTATGGCTGCATTGCTTGGGTTATGGTTGGCTCCATCCATGTGTATCACTCATGGGAGCATCAGTGGCGAGCAGTGGCGTATCGACAGAAATTGGAGCCTGGGGCAAGAACTGAGTTTTCTGCTCCCTCAATGGAGCCCAGGGCAAGAACTGAATTTTCCAGGGGAGGGGGGCACGCCTGCCTTGCCTGGTCCCACTTATGGCCTCCCTGTAAGGCATGGGGGCCATCCTCAACACTGACAGGGAGGCCAGGGCTTCAGGCTCTTGAAGCTCGCAGCTCAGCTGTTCACCAAGGGGCTGCTCGCCACCGAACTGTTTGCCATGGCCACAGGCCTCCAGCCCTCCCTGGCCTTCCTGTTAGGCATGGGGGCCATCCTTGGGCCTGACAGGGAGGCTGGGGCTCTTGCAGCTTGTGCCTGAGCCGCCCGCCAAGGGGCGGCTCGCCATCAAGCTACCTGCCATGGCTGCAGGCCTTTTGCCCTCCTTGGTCTCTCTCGCACAGGGGGGAGGGGTGTGGGGGGCAATTTTCCACCCCCATGTGACTTAATAGGTGCCTCCTAGGGACATTTGTCCCTACATGACCCCATGGGCAAGACGCCTCTGGCAGCGAGCCTTTCTTGTGTGATCACTGTGCTGTTGGAGTCTTGCCATTGAGTGTTTTGGTCATATTTTTGCTTTGTGGAACACCCATAAAATAACAACTAGTGGCACCAGCTCCATGCAGTCAACACACTGCCAGCATTCAACACACTGCTCCATGCCATTCAACACACAGCATTCAACACACTGCCATTTTCATACATTAATGAGGGATCCTTCTAGTATAAAAGATCTGACTCTTCAGTGGTCAAATATTTGCCAAATTGCATATTCATTTGAAATTCATTTTACAGTCTCAGCTGACTTGAATATTGTAGCAAAGCAATTAGAGAATATGCAAGAAATAAGAGGAAGAGTTAACACACACTCTGTGATTAGTGAAGCACAGCTGTCTTCTTTCAAGGCAAGAAATGCCAGAGAATGCCACCATAGGTGGCAAACTGTAAGGCTCAGCAGTAAAAAGCTTCTGAATTCTAAAGGAATAATGAGACCACTTTAGAATATCCTTGCACTAATTTTAGCTGTTCTTCAGCCAAGTGTGTAAGTGGGAAGCCCGCACTGATAATGTAGGATTTGTGTTCAGGTACATAAATAGATACAGCTCCAAGGTTACCAGGTGCCTATTTCAGGTTCTAGAATCTAGCTTATCCGTGGAGAAAGCTGAATGTCTTTGCAGAGTCTTTATAAACCTACCCTTTATTTTTTCATTGCTAAATCTTATTTTATAATTCAATCATGGAGAAATAGTCTGGGGCAGCTAGATTTGAGTACACTGGTACCTTAGTGGCAAACAAGATTTTCAGGGTATCAGCCTTCAAGAGTCAAAGCTCCCTTCATCTTTAAGATGTTATAAAATTAATTTTGTTTAATTTGCATGTGTATCTTCAGCACAGTCTTAGATTATTACTCCATCCATAAGATATGCTTGTTTGTTTTTAATATAGGAGGCACATATGGATGGATAGTCACCTGCTTTAAGTACCCAGCAGCTGTTTCATCTTTTCCTAAATGGAAAATACCACAACAATGGTTGCCCAAATAATCTGATTCTAATTATAAACAAATTATAATTTACATTGAAATTGCATTGAAATATTGCACTGAATCTAGAATGGTTGCTATAGCTTCCACTACAAAGAGGCAGCAGACACAAATAATTCTTGCATGGAGATTATCACAGTTTGTCACATAAGCATTAACTTGGGGGACTGTCTCTCAGGATTTATCAATTGCACCTGAATTGCAATTGCATGTGAGAGAGAAGACCAATTGGTCATAACACTTGGTTTCAACCTAGTAAGAAATAGGAATTAGTGTGAGTAAAATTATTTATTTATTTATTTATTTATTTATTTATTTATTTATTTATTTATTTATTTATAATTGGTTTTATATACCGCCCCTCCCCCGAAGGGCTCTGGGCGGTGAACAACACAATAAAACAATAGTTACAATAAAACCCCATTAAAACAACAATCAATAATGTTATATTGGCATCCAATCGTAAAAACAGAACGTCATAGATCCACCCTGGAAAATAAAACAGAGAAGCGGAGAACCCAGAATGTAAGGAAAAGGAGGGGGAAAGGGGAGGGGGCATCAGCGGCCGGCCCCTCCAAACGCCCGGTGGAACAATTCGGTCTTACAGGCCCTGCGGAACTCTCCAAGATCCCGCAGGGCCCGGATAGTTGGTGGTAGCATGTTCCACCAGGCAGGGGCCAGGGCTGTAAAAGCCCTGGCCCGGGTAGAGCCGCATCATCGAGGGGCCAGGGACCACCACTAAATTGGCCTCTAACGAACGTAGAGCCGTGTAGGGACATATGGGGTAAGACGGTAATCACTTCCATTTACACCTATAATAGGATGATGTTTGTTAAAACTTTCTGCATTATTTCAAATTGCTGCATTATTTCCTGCACTATTGCTGCATTATTTCCTGCAAGATCATTTACATCAGTTATTAATTTTTTCAGAGGGGAGTAGTGAGTATATCTGTTGCTGGCACAAAGATCAACAAGAAACACTTAATCATTAACATAACCTGCCACAGTATTTGTGAAAGTTAGTTGGGCAACACAGATCTAGATTAATCTATGAGCCCATCTATGAGCAATCAATACTCCCACAGATTTTGTTTTTTTAGACTAAACACACTATTGTAGATTTATAAAGTTTATGAATGATCTAATGTTACATTTGAAATTTACATATGTAAATTGAATGATACAGAATACTTGTTAAATTTTTTAGAATAACAAAAAAACCTAACATTTTTTTTAAAAAATCTGTCATAATGTGAACCATATCTCTGACACACACTCATTTTTATGCAGGAAATAAAAATCTTGGCAAGTAAAAGAGCCAGGCTTAAGCAATATATTTTAAAAACCATAACTTGGTTCACATAAAGTGCATGTTATGAATTTTATATAGCTATGCAGCTTGGCATAGTAGTTAAAGTACAATCTGAGAGAACCAGGTTCTAATCCCCACTCTGCTAGGAAATTCACTGAGTGACCTTGGGCCAGTCACTTTATTTCAGCCTCACCTACCTCATGGATGCTTGGATCCCCACTAGATTTCTGGATTTAACCTCGAGTTACTGTGAGAGTAAAATGGAAGAGATACAGACTGACATCTACCACTACAAATTCCTTGGATAGGGCTGGATAAAAATGCACTAAAACAATTATATATACTTCATTTCACTTATGTATAAATGCCTTACCTTGAAGTAGTGCAGCAATTTGGAGTGACTGCTGAGAAGGATGTTCTTTAAGAATATCTAAAACAGTCCTACCCAAACTGTCCTTAATATTCGCATCAATTCCTGAAAGAAAAATTGTACTCTTGAAATATTTCTAATTAGGTAAAACATTATTCAGCATAAATAATACTCATTATATCTTATGTTAAAAACATGCAGATATAACCAATATGGTGGTATTTAGAATCTTTAATCTCATATAACATGCAGGAGTCAAGTGCTAGAGAAATTCAGGAGTTGTTATTTTGCATTTAATTAATTTCTCTGCTTGCCTATATTCAACCATTGGTGTATGTAGTCCTTATTCTGAAGAATAAGAAGAGATGCCCCAAGGAATGTTTTATATAAAACACAAGGGAAGCAACAGAGCAAGAAGAGAAAAAAAGGAGGAGAGGTGAACATAGGTCAGATCAGTTCTACACACACACTAAAGCCTAGTTCCAATAGGGGATAAAAACCATTTTTCCAATTGGGGATAAAAACAATTTCCCTGGTCGGCTTAAAGAGGCAGTGGTCCGCCCGCTCCTAAAAAGACCGCACTTAGATCCTGGAGATCCGGCCAATTACCGCCCAGTTTCTAATTTGCCATTCTTGGGCAAGGTAATTGAGCGAGCGGTGGCGGCTCAGCTCCAGCGATTCCTGGATGACACAAACGTACTGGATCCCTTCCAGTCTGGCTTCCGCGCTGGTCATGGGACCGAGACGGTGCTGGTCACTGTTGTGGACGACCTCTGACTACACTTGGACAGAGGCGGTTCGGCGTTGTTGGTGTTGTTAGATCTCACCGCAGCGTTCGATATGGTAGACCACGACCTTTTGGTCCACCGCCTCGCTGGTATCGGGGTTCGAGATTCAGCCTTAAATTGGCTGATCTCGTTCCTCCGAGATCGGGGACAGCAGGTGGCATCGGGGAGTGAGATCTCCAAGCGTCGCCCCTGGCGAGTCTAGTTCGGAGTTTTGGGCTGCGGTGTCACCAATACGCTGATGACACCCAGCTCTTGTTCACAATGGAGGGCAGCCCGACCTCGGCCCCTGATGCTCTCCAGCGTTGTCTTGATGCTGTGGCTGGTTGGTTGAGTGCAAGTCGGCTGAAGTTGAATCCCACTAAGACGGAGGTCCTGTGGCTGGGTCGGGGGGAGTGTCCGGTGGCCTTTGGCCTGCCTACCCTTCTTGGCGAGACGTTAAAATTAACTTCGTCCGCCAAGAGCCTGGGGGTGACTCTGGATCCATCTCTATCATTGGTGGCCCAGGTCACCCAGACAGCCCAGGCAGCTTTTTACCATCTGCGGCAGGCACGGCAACTGGCCCCGTATCTCTCCCGTTCTGATCTGGCCACTGTGATCCATGCCACGGTCACCTCTAGATTAGACTACTGTAACTCGCTCTACGCGGGCTTACCTTTGGCCATGATCTGGAAACTGAAACTCGTACAGAATGCGGCAGCCAGACTCCTTTCCGGAGCAACAGCAAGGGACCGTATTACTCCGGTCCTATACCAACTGCACTGGCTGCCGATCAAGTACCGGGTCATGTTTAAAGTTTTGGTTTTGACCTTTAAAGCCATTCGCGGCCTTGGCCCTGCATATCTAAGGGACCGTCTCTCCCTATATCGCCCTTCTAGGCCCCTCCGTTCATCGGAGGCGGACCTACTGGTGATCCCTGGCCCCAAGGCGATCCGGCTGGCCTCTACAAGGGCCAGGGCTTTTACGGCTCTGGCCCCTACCTGGTGGAACAGGCTTCCAGGTGAGATCAGGGCCCTGCGGGATTTACAAAGTTTCCGCAGGGCCTGTAAAACGGACCTGTTCCGCCAGGCGTTTGGCCAGCCGGGATGATATCAACCGCAATAATAAGTAAACATCTGGCCTCCCGTGGGTTCATAAAAGGGGGAATAGAATAGAATAGTTGAAGCCATCTCTAGTTTAATATTTTATGTATTTTAATTAACTTATATTTATGATGTTTTAAATTTTATGTTGTTGGAAACCGCCCTGAGCCTTCGGGGAGGGCGGTATACAAATATAATAAATAAATAAATAAATAAATTTGAAAACCTTAAGTCTGTGAGAGAAAGTGAGATTATAAATGAAGTAAATAAGGATAAAGTTATGTTAAAGTCAATATGAGAAGGTAGCTTTTGAGGAACAATTTGAAGGAAGTGCAAGGGGTGGAATCACCAATGTGGCCATTTTCACAAAGGTTACCTGTCATGAATTCAATGCTGTTTCAAACTGTTTTTTACCCATGCTTCCTCACAGCATTATGATGCATTCATACAGATCCTGGGGCTCCCCTGGCTTTTTTGTGATTTTTCTCACATTTACTTTGCTCCAAAGTTTTGGGGAAATCACAGGGCGGTCTATTACATTTTAATTTTAATAATTATAATCATAATTGTAATTGTAATCATGATGATGATGATGATGATGATGATGATGATGATGATGATGATGATGGATGGTTGCTGTGTGAAATAGACATTTTCCCTGACACTGTCTACATGGCAGTCATTTCCAACCTTGGTGGCAGCTTTTTTACAAAAATCATTACCAGAATGTTATTGTATTACTATGCCATTGTAACAATATGTATATCAGGTTATCTGAATGTTCTTGAAGTATCTAATTGATTTATTTGAAATGTAGTGGTGGAGTTTTAAGAATACCATGGAACTCTAACAAAGATAAATAATTGGGTTCTAGATCAAATCAAGCCTGACTTCTCCTAGAATTTAAAATGACCAAAACTGAGGCTGACATACTTTGGTCACATTACAAGAAAACAAGACTCACTGGAAAAGACAATGATGTTATGAAAAGTTGAAGGCAGCAGGAAAGGGAGGAAACCCCTCAGTTTGGAAGACCTGATAGCATGTTTGGGAGACCATTAATTCATAGGGTCACTATAACTCAGAAGCAACTTGATGGCACTTTGCACACATATGTAAGTATCCAGTCTTTTGCAATGCAGAGATACAAGGGGAAAGCCATAACTCTGCAACAGAGGAGGCTAGAGACCTTCTTTTTTCTAACAAATGAAAGTTGGGAATTCAGAGATCCTATTACACCAATTGCTATTATATTGTATCAATATAACAATAGTCTAGCACTGATTACTTTATTAAAAATTCAAAATGGTTTAGGAGTGGGGGAGAGCTGCTGCTGTTGAGGACTAGAGCATGAAAACTGTAGAAAAACCTGCCACGTGGTTGCTGCTGAGGACTGGAACATAAAAATTGCAGAAAAACTTGCCATGTGGTACTCCAATTGTCATTTCACTTTATCAGCAGCCACACCAGCAGCAGGGAAACAGCACAAGCCCATTTCTCATGTGGAAATTACCTGTGTCCTGGATAGCAATTCCAGACATTCCTTTGCCACAGAGCAAGAATTATCTTTGCTTTTGACTGGAACTTACTGTGTTTAGGGTGCATTTATTAATGTGGTCCTTTGAGGAGAGAAGTTATTTAACTGTCTAAACAACATCAGTTTGAAATCATCTACTCAAATATGTGTATTAGAATCATATCTTTAATTCTGCTCTATACAAAGAAGCTTCATTTTTAATGCAGCTGAAGAACAGTAAAAAAGAATGATTCACTTTTCCAGAACACTATTGCAGTGAAATTCTAAAGGAGGTTACACTGTTTTCAGTTTTTACATAGGTAACAACCATGAAAGTCTTTCAAGATTAAAAAGAAAGAAATTGATTAATTATTATTACCTCTTTCTAGCAGAATGCGTACCACATCCACCTTTCCGAACAAAGCAGCTTCATGCAATGCACTCCCTTTTTCTGTCTGGAAAACAGTAACAATAATCTGAAATTTTATATTCTCTCTTGATTCTTTACTTTACAAAATACTTAACTAGAGAACAAGATATTAATTTGTCATGAATAAAAGAAATAGCTAGAGCTGTGTCTCAGTATATGTCACCAATGCAGGAGGTTCCAGGTTCTACCCCTGTGTAGGTAAATACAGATCTTCAGAAATACTTTTTCCTGCCTCAGACAGGGATGAACAACTGTGATTCAAAAAGGATAACAATTAACTATATGGAACAATAATCTGATTTAACAAAAGACAGCTTTGAATGTTGTACCAGTTGGGGAGAGGGTGGTAACACCATAAACCAAGATTTTTTAAAATTCAGAAATAACTTCAGAAAGACTTCTGCTACTCTTAGAGCTGCATTTCACAGTTATGTAGTGATTTCTGAACTGAGAACCATTCCCCCTAATATTTATTTGGACTGGAATAGTAAACAGGTCTCTGTGTATGTTTAGTCTGCATTCAGCAGAACTAGTTCTCAAAGGCAGTTTAAGTTAGGTGTATACATAGAAATTGTTTATTATTAATGCCATTTATTATTATTATTTATTATTCCCCTCTTGATGAATGCTGTGATGTTTCACAAGAACTGTTTAAAATAAAAATGTAATTGAGATAACTGTATCATGCTTGAATGAACAAATATTAGTATACCATTGAAATCAGTTTTATGAACCATACAAGAACAGTCTTCTCGTATAAATAAACAAATCTTGTGATTAGTTCTCTTTTGTGCTCTGCCAGTTTAAAATCCCATTGACACTACATTATTTTCCAATTAGATTCAGTCAGAACTAAGGCTGATTCCGCATGGGTCAAAAACAGCAGTGTGAAAATGGTGTAAAAGGGTTTAAAACAGTGTAAAAGGGTTTATACCGATTTCATACTGCTGTTTTTGGCCCATGCAAAATCAGCCTATGATTTGTGTGGATGCACCTAAAGATCTTTTGCTAGGATTTCTCTAAATATTCCTTTTGTCCAATAAGCAGACCTCACAACCATCCAAACATTTTTATTATTTTCTCAATTGTAATTAATTTTCATGTGCCTTTATTGCCCCTAATAATTATTTAAATGCATCCTTTCTGAGATATTGTGGGGCCCCTTCCAAGGAAAGGTAGGGTTGTAATTTTAACATGGGAGCACATTAGTGCTGCAGGAGTCTCAGATTTCCTAGGAGCTGGCAGAATCTTCTAAATCTCTCTACAGCTGTAGCAGATGCAGTCAAATCCCAAGTGCAAATCTGAAAGTCCAAAATGATGCATGAGGAAAAGACATAAACCTCCTTCACCAAGATCTCCTACTTTCAAGATTCCATTGACATACCACGATGAACAATAGCTAGAGAGCTGTTCACCCATCTGGGAGAGAACTAGGACAGTGATGGCGAACCTTTTAGAGACCGAGTGCCAGGGGCGGAACAAGGGGAAACTGCGACTGCGGCATGCATGCGCCCTGCCATGCCCCTGTCCGCCCCTGCCCTGTCCTGGAATGCCCCTGGAATGCCCTTATACACCCCGCTATGCCCCCGGAACGCTCTCACCACGCCCTCGCGGGGGTGCATGCCCTGTGCGTTGCACATCCCTCATCCCCTTGGTGCTATGCCACTGCCGAGTGCCCAAACTGGGACGACGGCACACGTGCTCACAAAGAGGGCTCTGAGTGCCACCTCTGGCACATGTGCCATAGGTTCGCCATCACTGAACTAGGAGGACCAATACTTTGCCTATGGATTGACTTAACATTTCAGTGCCACCATGTGTTCTGGCACTTCAGCACAGAATTGCCACCTGCATCCCTTACTCCACCCTCCTCCACCAGAGTCCCATAAGAAAGATCACATTCTTTGTATTTTTCCCACTATGCAACCGATAAACTATGTGGACTGTATGTGTATCTTAAGAAATGAGCTGTGCCAAGGCATGCCCATGCCAATGCACAGATGCCTTTAATTGCACCACCCCTTCACTTCTGAAGTCTGGATGAGCAGACTTTAACTTTAAACTTTAAAGACAAAAGTATCAACAACCATGGCCCTGCCAAGCATAATGAACTTCAGCAACACATGTCACAATTATCTGCTGATGCTTCAAGGGTCAACAGAGCAGCAGCTTAAGCTTATTATTTTTGGTCTAAATACTGTAATATATTAATGTGGTACAGACTTCTTTCAGTCAGGTGTACGTGTTCTTCTAAGTTTTTGACTTCTACTGTGAGCATTTTAGAAAAAAGGGATTTGAAAATATTGTACATGGATTACAATAATTGTGTAAATTTATAAGGTAGGTGGGCAAATTTGCCTTCAATTGTCCATTATTCCCCCTCAACTATATGTTTAATTGATCTATGCTTGCAAACCAACGAGTGAATGAACTCATCTTCAAATGGCCAAATTGCTTCAGTTTGGCACTCATGTTGTCACATGAAAAAAATACCTAATAATAATTTATTTTTCAGTCATTTTATTTATTTTATTTATTTATTATTACATTATTACATTTTTATACCGCTCTCCCCCGGAGGGCTCATGCTGCCAAAGGTTGAATACTTTAGATCAGAAAGAATTCTTTTCATCTGGCTGTTCCATCCTGAGACCTGGTCAGTCTCAGGAGATTTTCTCATCTGTACTAGATCTGGAATTTCCCTAATGCCACCTAATGAGATCACCTGCTGGCAATGGAGAATTATTGCAGGCATAAGCTAATGTGGCAGTCAGCTCCTTCCAGCATAGATTGTTGCAGGATTTGGAGGCAAGGCTCAGTCCCCACTTGACTCTGACCTCAGCCCCGGTGTGGCTCTGAAATTGTGGGTGGCTGTGGTTCCATGCTGCTGTCTTTTCCTGGAGGCTGATGGTGGTTGCTGGACCTAGAATGGCCTATCTCTCCAACAGCGATTGCAGGGTCCAACGTAGGGTCACTTTCTGGCACTTGGCTGGACCATGCTGCAGGGGTGGCTCCTGGTCAGGTAAGTTTGGTCTGTCTGGAGTCAGTGGCACAGCTAGGTCCAAGGACCTAGTACACTGTCTAATTTGAGATGTTCAAATCCCCTGGAAAAGAACAGTTTATGTGGGGGGAGCCCCAATGCAAACAGCAGTATGCTATGACAGAATTGAAAATTTGCAATGACTATAACCTTATCCAAACAAAGGAGACTCTGTTGAAGAACATAACAAGTGTGCTGCAGCTATTTGACATGTGATATCTTTCCAGTATGAACATCACCTCTAGGACAGGTTGTTATTCTTTCTGTATTTCATAAATAAGACATTGCAAAGTGTCAATTGGACACCAAATCTGGGAATGCCTTTATCAACTGTCTCCTCAACTTCAACACCAACAGGAATTTAGTGTGGATACTATATAAGGGCTGCACATTTCCTGCATAGTCCGTTTAGGGACATTTTCATTCCTATGCTTCTGGTGTAGAAGGGCATGTTCAGAAAAGCTGGGGGAGTGCAGAATGAACCCCTGCTTAGATCCCTGTTACATAGGTTTTTGGAAAGGGGGACCACTGACAGATCAGAGTCACCATCAGCTGAACTAAGCTTTCCTACAGATTTCCTCTGAAAACCACAATCCTCCTATTCCATCTCATACTAGAGTTGTGCACTGGTTTTTTTCCCAGATTCAGGTATATTAAGACCTGAATATTTTGGGGATTTAAAAAAATCCACCAAACCCCAATATTGGTATGGGGGTTTCAGCTTTTTTTTCAGAAATTCCAATAATGTTCAACTTAATTGTACCCTATAGAGAATCTTTCTGGGGCTCTCAGGGACAGGGGCTTTAAAAAAAAAAGCAGAAGCACCACATTTGCAGTGTAGCCACTAATGATTCTCCTTAGAATCTCCACATTTAGTAAAGATTGGGTTAGGGGGGCAATAAAAATACAAAAAAAGATGGAGTCAACAAAATTGGACTCCAATATTTACCAAACTTGGGAGGTTCTTGTAAGGACAGTCACCAGCAACTATGCTGCAAATTTGGTACCTCTACCAAAAAAAAACAAAAAACAGATCCCACCCTAAGCCCTGCAGATCCCCCAAAGGCTTTAGTGGAGGCATTTTGCCTCCATTGAACCCTATGAGAACTCACAAAAATGAAAAAAACTGGTTTCCAGCTTTTCCCCCAACTTTTTTTGGATGCAACTTTTCTGGCTGCCATTAATGAGAACACTTTCTGGTCAAAAGAAATCTTTTTTAAAAAAAGTTTAAAAGGTATTTTCCATGTTTTTCAGTTTAGCAAAGCCAAATGCACACCCCTTTCCCATAGTGAATTCCTCTATGGTTCTCTAATGCATACAAATGGGGCTTATGCTAAAAAAACACAGCAACGTTTCACTGTATATAAGTAGCAGCATGACTACAGCAAGGTCAAAACAGAATCCAGGTCAATATCACAGTTCTCTGCACTGTTGAATGATCTGGCCAGCACATTACTTGGGCCGGCAAAGAAAACAATGCCTATCCCTGCGTGCTATAGCAGGAAGTAACCTGCATGCCCTCTTACTAAATAGATACCCAAAGGGTCTCTGGCACAACTAGGGTGAGTGACTGTTGAGAGAAAGTTGAATATGGACAGTGTGGACACCCTTTGATACAAGAAGGCCATGGATCCTCAGTAAGCCCTGACACCTAATGTACTTGAAAGGATGTCTAATGTAGCTGAAGGGGTGAACAGTCACAATCTGGGTCAGGAACATAAGGATTAAAAGGGAAGTATTACAAAAATGTTGAAATGTACTAAAAGCTGAAAGGGAGTTGTGACGATAACATGGAACTGAGTGTTTTGATAGTGGTGATGGGGGTGTGCATGTGTATATATTCCATACAGAGAAATATTTAAATATTTATTTCTAACCATTACATTTTCCATTGATTTTTAAGAATTAATAACAGATATAGTAAATGAAAACATACAATGTATAAATATTTGCTGTAAAATTATACATAATAGAAAAAAGTATAAATATTCCAGGAAGCTAAAATATAAATATATACATTTATGTAAACAGTTATAAACCCACATATCATTTCACTCAAGCAGTAAAAACATTTTCAATGTAACATATTCAAATATATATTCAAAACACTTTAAATCAAATTGGCAGAACCATAATTTTTAAAATCAGAAACATCACCATTCAAAAAAAGAAAGGAAAAGAAATAAGCAGTCACACACAAGCCAGAAAAAACCAGGGTTCACTTCACTTTTTATCTATTTTCACTGCACTTTGAGGAACTGACCTCAAAGTTCCCAATGACTTTCATGGCTGAGTGAAGATTTAAATCCAGATCTGCCTAGCTCTAACCCAACATTGTGTTTTCTATACCACATTGGCCTTCTTGAGAGTGATGAATCAAACTCAAGTAGAACTTGAGGCAAAGCATTATACTAAAAATAGCTACAATCCAAAGAATGTCATGTGTGCCTAAGTTTCTATGGCTGAATGAGACTTTACTAGGACTAACTTTCTGGATGACTGGGGCATTTGAAGTTAACAAGGTAATACGGTCAACAACAAACCCATAAAGAATAATATTTACATTGAAGACACAACAGAAACAAGTGTAATTGAAAAGGAAATCTTCAGTACAAAATAGGATTCTGACATGCCTGTGCAAAACTTAGTGTGTTTCGTCAAACTGAAAACATTATTCTAAGAAAAGTCATCATGAATGGCAAGAAAGAGAGTCCATTCGGTTCTGCCTCTTGTTGCCTTTCTTCCCCATATTCTGCAAGAGATAGAAACAAATGCTATTATTGCATTGACTTCACTGAAATATCTGTGGGCAACTATGGTCTAATTCAAAGAAACAGCAAATGACATTTGTTTTGCCTGGCATGTAGGGTTGCACACCTCCAGGTGGTGGCTAGTGATCACCCACTATTACAACTGATCTCCAGGTGACAGTAACCAGTTATCCTGGAGAAAATGACCACTGTAGAACATGGTCTCCTCTCCTTAGACTCGACCCTCAAAATGTCCAGGTATTTTCCAACCCAGAGCCAGCAACCCTGCTGACATGCCTCCTCTCTAGGTTCACTAAGGATTTTTACAAATCACAATCATCTTACTTGTGAGCCTCTGGCCACTTCTGCATGGACTATTTACCTCAGGTACAATGCTTCTGAAAGGGATTTTTCCTGCTTCCACACAGGATTATGTTGCATTTGTGCACCTCCTGAGGTTCTCCTGGTTTTTCCCCAATCTTTTCCAAACCTGCTTTGCTCCAGAGTTTTGGGAAAGACTGCAGCAAAGATTGAATGGCTTTAAAGTGGTCAGGAAAGTTCAGATCTTCTCGTTCCTGCCCTCTGGACAGCCATTTTCCCCACAGCAGTCATTCAGTCCCTTATCCACTAAAGCACTTCGAAAAAAATCAGCAATGGAATATCATTATATCAATATGACATTGTGCATGCATGTAACTTGTTCTTTGAATTCCCAGCTTTCATTTGAAAATAAAAATTAAGTCTCTAGCACCTTACATTATGAAAATATAAGGACACTACAAAAAAAGTTAGCAATTTTTAAAAAATGAAAGCTGGTATTTCAGAGAACATGTTACAAAAATTGTTATGTTATATTAATACAACTGATTTTTTTTTAATGAGGTAACCCTGGTAGTGCCCAGGGGCTGGGGAAATGGCAAGTGCCAGAAGAACGGGGCAGGGAAAATACAGTGTTGCACTTACCTGTAACTGTAGTTCATTGAGTAAGTTCCTGGGCAAGCACACATTGGGTCTGCACATGCACACAGGCCAGCCACAGCAGATGCTGACTAGAAATTCACTCACTCCTCCCCCAGCGCCAAAGGCGAGAAATCTTCCCTCCTAAGGTCACATGATGAGAGGGAGATGAGTGCACTTTCTCTCAGTCCTTCCACCTCCGCCACAGTTGAAGCTCCACAAAGCGAGCAATTCAGAGAGCAGCCCATGATGGAGAGAGGGAGAGATGTGTGCCTGCACAGGAACTCACTCAATGAACTACAGTTGCAGGTAAGTACAACACTGTATTTCATGTTTGTGGATTCACTGTGCAAGCCCATATTGGGAGAGTGGCAAGCTTGCTTACCTTGGAGGCAGGCATGAGGCAGTCTATTTGAATAAGGCTTGCAACACAGCTCTCCCAATGGCTGCATCGTTCCATGAATCAACATCCATTGCATAGTGTTTAATGAATGTTGATTGGGAAGACCAAGTGGCAGCCTTGCAGATATCGAGAATGCTGACACTGGCATCCCAAGCAGCAAAAGCAGGACCCCATGGCCTGGATCCCATATGCTTTTGTATACCAATAACCAATTGTATACCAATTTAGACAATGTCTGTTTTGAAACCTTCTGACCCTTGTGAGGGACACTGAAGCACATAACCAAATTGTTGCCTTTTTGAAAGTAAGTGATCCTGTCTGTATAGATGAAAGGGCCTTGTGGACATCCAAACAGTGTATGGCAACCTCCACAAAGGGAAAGAAAAAAGGTAGGAATGAACTGCCTGTCCTTAAACAATGCTTCTGTTTGCACCATCCTTTATAATGCTGATATTATGGGAATGCGAGGGTGGGGGGATTATGGGTTGAACCAAACTGTAACTTACAGGTATATAGCAGAGGTCAGAGAGCCAAACTTCAGTTTTGGCTACCTGAGCCTTAAGCTGACACGGTTCCAATAAAGCTCTTGAAATCTTCTTGAGTCTCGTTTGTTGATCTGAAATACCAGACCCTTACAGAAGCAGAATGGATTTGTAAGAATGAAATGAATGTTACGAGCAAACTTCTACAGACAAACTATTAGATCCCCGCCGGGATTCTGAATCCTTGGTCGAATCCACACCACCTTCTTACCTAGGTTTCAGAATGCAATCTAACCAGGTTTCTTGGATGACCTCCCCATTGCTTTTGCGTCAGATTCTGTTTCTGGCGCTCGTTCTCCCCGTTAACACGCGTCCCACCAGAACCTGGTTGCAAGTGGAGTAGACAGCATTGGCACGGTTCTAAGCTGAACTGAGGGGAGGGACAAGGGTTGAAACCCCTTTACTTTTTTCCCGCTGCGGAGCATGACGCAGCATTCAGGGAACCAATCATCGCTCCCTGCGCTGATGCAATGCACACGCAGGATGTTTCCGGGTTTACCGTTTGGTCATGTTTTTGCGTATGTGCAACCGCAAGGGACCATCCACCCATCTACCAATCAAATGTTTAAACGATAAAACGTGAAAAATCACTGGTAACACATTGAGCGGCGTAAGCATTCTTAAAGATAAACATGTGACGTTTGCACAGTTGTTTTTTGTTCACACCAAAACTGGGAAATTTTCTGCGGGGGGGGGGGTGGAGAAGGTCTCGCCCCATCAAGGGATGCCAGCCAATCAGGGGAGACCGGAGAAGCGAGATCCCCTGGTGGTGGGGATTGCTAAGAGTTCTGAATCCGGATGTGTTTGCTGTGGGCTCACTGCGGTGGGGAGGGAGAAACTCCGATGAAGAGGACACGGTTTCACAACAAACAGGTTTGGATCTGCGTGCAATTTTCAAGTGGGGATTCGACCCTCATGAATTTAATCTTTAACCAGTTGATGGTGAGTCCACAGCAAAGAAATTACAGAACTCTCCTTCACATCTGAACCACACTGTGTTTGAACACTCCCCAAACCAAATTTAATGTATAACCCCAATGTGTTTGGAATCAAGGTTCCTAGGTTAGTGATGAAGTCTTTATCTGCACTGAATAATCATGCCTTGCCCAGCCAGGTCTGGATTATTTACAACAGGTCAGCCCCTTCATCCTGAATGAAAGATGTTTCCTAATAGACCAAACTTGCATGCCCAAAGGTACATAAAATATTATGTATTATTGGTTGAGAGAAGAACCAGAAAAATGGAGGGATGCTAATTTTCAGACCCTCCCGACCTTATCTGGTTTGTCATCCTCTGCCTGTATCAAAGTATATAATTGCACCCCCAGTCCCTTCTTCATGACCCTATCTCTCAAGCACAGAATAATGTATAAAGTCCTAAAAACAATCCCATGGAGTTGCTGGCTGTACAGAAAATAATTTCACACTCCCATCCCCAAACAAAGATGCACATTAAGATGGTAATTTGCAATCAAGCTATAAACACTATATGTCAGAATAATTTATTTAAAATAATTTATTTAAAAAGGCAACAAATATTGTGTGCCAAAATGATGTGAGAGGGAAACAAAACACTTACGCATACATTTTCCATGTTGCTGGGTGGTCAACACAGCACTTCCACAATTCTCTACCACACTGTTCTGTAAAAAAATAAAATAAAGCAAAGCAAATATAAACATTTTAAAAACTAGTACTCCCACAGTAACCTTCTCATGTCCCCTGAAGAATTATACAGGACATAGGAAAGATGCACCTATGGAATGGCTGCTGCAGAGAAAGTAATGTCCCATTCCTACTCCCACCCCCATCCCCCAACTGGCCACATGTCAAAATCCAACTAATGGCTCTAACAGATCAACTACCATAACCCCTATCCACAAATCATACAGCCACTCCACTGGAAACGATCTCTACCCATATATTAAAAATATGTCCAAATTAAGTGGAAAAATACTCACCCATTCCACTCCACTCTGTCTCTCCATCAGATCTTCTCCACTACTCCATCCTCACGCTAGCCAAAAACAGTATTATCCATAAGACCTTGTCTTCACAGGAGGATTCAAGCAGTCACAGAAAAGTGGCACCCATGTGTGCTCATTCATTTTCTATGGCACCCAGACTTTTATTCCCTGAGGAGCCTTGTGAAATGAGCTAATACTCAAATTTGAATAAAGAGTAGGGTCTTCTTGATTATAGCACCCAATTTGTAGTACTTCCTTCCCAGAGAAATTCATCAGACTGGTCCCTTAAAATTTTTGAATGTATTACTACAGTAAAACTCACAAACAATATATCTTTTGTGTACATTACCTACTTTTTCACAATTGATCTCTTGCATTTTCAACTTATGTACAATTATTTTTTTAAAATGTCTTTTGAGTTTATGTGCTGCTTTTGCATCTGTGCAAAGGGAACGAGTTGTCATCCACTACACCAGCCAGCTGATGAAGATATCTGACAAAGGACACTTTGATTCTCCCAAAATCTTATTGGTCTCATAGGTGCTACTGGACTCAAAACTAGCTCTTCTACTGCAGACCAACAAGGCTGCCCTCTGAAATGAGCTAGCTGGTAACTATTGTTGGTATATTCTTAAATGTACTTATTTAATCCCTCAAATATCACAGCAGTTTTACTTTGCCCTTGTACTTTTATGTATAGAACAAAATCAGAGGAAAATGTGTTATACAGTGATGCTGTATGAGAAATACTGGAATCACTGGGACTGATTTTGCTGGCATTTTTTAAAGATCATGTTTGTCATATAGTGTGAAACTTAATGCCTACAGCAGCAAAGTAACAAAATAACAAAGTTACAAGGAGATGCCAGATGCCCATCATTAATAATAATAATAAGCCCTGCTGGGATCCGCACGAATACTACGCTGATATATTAAACTTCCTAGGCCTCTGGGTGAGGCTTGAATTGTAATGAAGGCCAATAACCAGCTAAAGATCTGGCAGCTATGAAATCTACAATAATAATAATAATCCACTGTGAGAGCAGTGTTTAAAATGTAATTAAAGAATGAGAAAGAAGTGAAAGGGAAAGATGGAGTTCTAACTTCTGCTTCACATTTATAACCACTCAGATTAATATTCCATTGGTATTGTTGTCAAGGGGAGATGGTGGAGGAAAACATCCTTTTACCACTTTGACCATTGGAAAATATTAACTTGACCTGTGCCCAGTGGTGGGATTTAGCCAGTTCACACCGTTTCGGGTGAACCGGTTGCTAAAGTGGCTGGTTGCTCTGAGGCTCTAAAAGCCCCATCCTTCCCTCTCCCAGGGGAGGGAGAGCGAGGGAGTTTTCAGAACCCTGCAGCAGCTGGGCGCAATCAGGCCTCCCCCAAAGGCCGCACTGCCGGGCCATAGGCATGAGGCCCGATCAGCAAGCGGGCAGAATCCCAAGAGGGCCTCTGGTGGCTGCAGCCCTGCTGGAGGCTGCTGCCATAGCCCGGAAGGGCCACTGGGCTGCATGCCTGGGCCACTGCAGTGGCCTTCCTGGGCGAGGGCAGTGGCTGGGAGGCCTCGGCGGCCTCCAGAAGGGCTGCGCAGCCCAGCCCCCCATGATCAGACCACATGCCTGGGCCGTGCAGCCAGTCCCCAGGTGCAAAGCTGGTGAAAGAAACCTTCCCCTTTTGGTGGCCAACCAGCCCATCAGCATGTGAGCCAAGCAGCAGTCACTACTTGGGGTCCCTTGTTTAAACACCATTGAAGTGATGCTGTTTGGGTGTAGATCCCCCCCCCCATAAAAACAGCATCACTTTCAATGTTGTTTAAACTGGGGACCCCAGATTCTCCCTTTAAATTGGATTTAAAAGCAGAATCTGAGCTCCCTAGTTTAAACACCATTGAAAGTGATGCTGTTTGGGGGTGGATTCCAGCATCACTTTTAATGACGTTTAAACTAGGGATCCCAGATTCTCCTTTTAAATCCACCTTAAAGGGAGAATCTGGGATCCCCAGTTTAAACAACATTGAAAGTGATGCTGTTTTTATGGGGGGGGGATCTACACCCAAACAGCATCACTTCAATGGTGTTTAAACAAGGGACCCCAAATTCTCCCTTTAAGGTGGGCGCCACAGATTTAGGGAGGGTGCTGACCCTCCAGAGTCAGAGCCCAGGCCAGCATGCTGACTCAACCCCTTCTGGCCTGCCTAGCAGTAGACCTGGGTCCCTTCCAGCCTTCCCAAGCAGTGGACATGGGCCCCTTGCTGGCTGCCCAAGTGGTAGACCTGGGCCCCTTCCTTTCTGCCCAGCAGTAGACCTGGGTACTCCTCCGTGAGATTGGCAGATGGCTTGATTTCTCTACTCCTCAACTGTATCTAGGGAAAATGGAGCAGGGGGGATCGGAAAACTCAGATTATGCCCCGGGCTCCATTTTCCCCAGATACACCTCTGCTCCACCCTGCCGGGGTCTGTGCAGGCAGGCTTCTGCCCTCCCCAGGAACGTGCAGGGAGCAGGGTTACGCAATGCATGGGGTGGGGCAACGCGACCCATGGGGAGGGGCGCCTGGAGGACATTTTGTCCCCAAGTGCCACTTCTCCCCATACACCTCTGCCCCACCCTGCCTGTTTTGGGAGGATTCTAGCTGGACTGAAGTGGCTGTCAGCTGCATATGGCTTACTTTAGCTGAGATGAACTGTGCCTCTAATATTCCATTATATTCCAAGTAACTGCCTGTGTCCTTACTTCTAAAACTTTCTTGAGCTTCTGGTGTGTAAGATGGTACCAACATCATGTATGTCTCAAACTATCAAATAAATGCATTGCTTTTTTTTCCAGTCCTGCATCAGCATTCTCTTGCTTCACAGTGAATTGCCACTAAGATAAGAAGATAAGAAGCATTTATTGTCATTGTGCATGCACAACGAAATTTACAAGCATTCCCCGATGCCCACTATTTCAGACCTCACACTCCATCCTCACGTTCCCCTTCCTCCACCCATCCCCACACAACCTCAACCACATCAACGCGAAACCATGGAGTTCAGCATAGCCACAGCTTTAGAATAGAAGCTATTTCTAAGCCTATTTGTCCTTGTTTTTATCATCCTATATCATGTCCTATATCATCAAGTATGCCGGATGAGACGGGTCCTTCAGAATATTCTGAATTTTCTTTAGGTAGCAAGAATTATAAAGTCCTTTAAAGAGGGGAGAGAGCAGCCAATAATACTCTGGGCAGTAGTGATCACCCTTTGGAGCGCCTTCCTATCTGCCACTGTGCAACTGGCGAACCATGCACAGATGCACTAGGATTAAGCTGCTGCCCTTCTACCTCAGGAAGAGCAGTAAGAGAGAACTTCAGCAACTGAATGCAGAGACAGATGTTTCTTGATGAGCAGCTGCCAACCATCTCACAAAACTACTTCCCCCATGGCTGCTCATGCGGACTCTTTTTCCTCCATAAGGAAATCAATAGCACTGATTAATTATAATAATATGAACTCATGCAAGCAGTCTACCATGGAGCAAGGAATGAGGACATGTGACATGAACAAAATGTTGCAGTTACACAAGCAATACAATGCCTTCCCCAGGACACTAATTACAATTTCCCAGCAACATTTGTTATATGCATTGTTACAAAGACTCTTTCCCTAGAAGACTTTGGCCAGATTCCCTCGTTATTTCTTCTTTTCATTACACACTGAAGGAGGTAACTCCACAGAAATTATTAATGCTGTCCAATGAAGGCTTGAGACAAATTACATTATTATTCAAAACTAGGCATGCTTGATGATCTCCAGTCCCAACTGTGTAAATAGTATTATTTAACATTTGTTTGGAAATAGATACATTTGATGATGAATAAAACACTTCGAGTATGAAAGGAAAGTAACACTTATGACAAGTTTATTATATTAAGTAACACTGACAGTGTAAGAATGAAACCATAGTCATAACATGACTTTTATAGATTTGATGAAATATTTTATATAACCTTTTATACATAAAGGCTAAAAGCACTTAGTACTGAAGCCAAAATGGTATAAGGTTAGCCTAAGAGAGAGATATTCAGTCAGATTGCCATATCTACTACAAACACAGCATTGATCCCTAGTGCAGCATTGATCCCTAGTTTTCATGAACGCAAGATGTAGCAAAGAAGGAAGCATTTATATGTCAGAACCAGTTCCAGAGATGAGCCTAGAGGGAATTAATAACATCCTGAAATCAACACCATCTGAAGCAGTCCCACAACTAATACAAAATCCTGGCTTGATCAGAACTCATGAACATATTTTGAGAAATGTTCCTTTCTCTTTTTAATTTTTTTTAATTGTTTTGTAACATCCCACCTGAGGAAGACTTCTGGTGAACTTGGAAGTTTGCACATGGTTTAAGTGTCATTTAGTTGTTCCTATTAAAAGGTAGATTGTGTTCTTGTTGTTTTGGAAGTGGTTATTGGATTTTACTTTTGGATCAATGCAACCACCAATAAATATTTTCTGAACTAATAAGCACAGATAGTGAAAACTTGTGGAGATGGAAAATGACCAAACTTGGCCTATCTTCCTGGCAGCAGGTAGAGAACAGCCCTGTTCTACCAAATCTGCAAACTATATATTGTAATTTCAAAGGCTTTCATGGTTAGATTCAACTTAATTAATTAATTTAATTAACTACCAGACCACAGCCACATAGCCCGGAAAACCCACAACAACCAGTATATATTGTAATTTATTTTTCATAGACTATATTTCAGGGTGACTTTACACATACAGCTATTGCACAGTATCATTACCTAAAGGAATAAAGCAGCTCTATTTCAACAGCTATTTAAAAAAAAACATGTACTAACTTGGCTGCTGACATCCATTCCAGCCTCTAGAAGCACTTGTACAACAGCTTTGTGGCCATTACGTGCAGCAAGGTGCAAAGGGGTATGTTTCCTCGTGTTACAGCTCATCAAGTTTGGATATGCATTGATTATCATCTTTACCACTCGCAGACGGCCATATAAAGCTGCCAAATCCAATGGAGTCTCTAACTTGTTGTTTCTTATTGTGGGATCTGTTAGTTCATCCAGCAGAACAGCTACCACTTCTGAGTGTCCATACTGTGCTGCACAGTGCAAAGCTGTTTCATTTTCATTGTTCTGTGAGAAAAAAATAATAAAAATACATTGTCAGCATCTATAAAGCACTTATGTAGTCTTTCTAGATAAATTGTTTTTGCATATCAAAGTAGGTAAAATAAATATTATTTCATTGCTGACAGGTTCACTTAATACCTCTAAATCAGATAGGAACACAAATATCTTTCTCTACTAATTGATGAAGATTCTTTCCTTTTAATGGAGCCAGCACAAACATTTATTATTTGTGAGTCTAATTTAAAGAAAAGCTACTGCATCCTTTGCCCAGGTCTCTAATAAAAAAATCCAATATACATTGGCTCTTCATTTTCTTTAAATGACCCCAGAAGCAATTAAGAAATTTAAGTGTATAGAAGTATAGCAACATTACCACAGATTAATTGAACAGTTCAAATACAAAGAATTTTATGCCACATATGGAATAACCAGAACAGACTTTTGTTGATGATTCATCAAGAGTTTTATGCTGAGTAGATTATTAATGTACATTTCTTCACTACCTACTGAATAACAGAAAGCTATATTTAATTGCTTGAAAGGAAGACTTTTTCACATGGGATAGTTCTACAATTTTTCTCCTGTCTACAGAGTTTCCTGAAAAGCCACACTAGAAGTCCCCTTGGCCACATTTTAAGGAATACTGGGGCAGAAATCATTAGCAAATCCATTTCCTGAAACAAGTATAGTAGGATCTCTGGGTCCAAGCCGATTATTTGACAGTTCTACCTAAATATAAATAACATAACTCTAAGTTGTATATTAATATATAGTGCTCCCCCAAGTAAAGTGTCACATATCCCAAGAACCTTTGTCTTTCTGATGCCAGAGGTGAAAGGAAATGCATAAAGTTTGATATTAAAACAGGATCTCTTAATTAAGGCAGGAACTCTCCTAGATGCTTTCAAGAGATAGTAGCCAACTGCTTGAATGCTACTAGAAAATATCAACGTTCTTGAACTTAAACTTCCAGAGTGCTTGTCTCTGATTGCCAAGAAAGACCCAGGTTTTATGTGAAAATAACTCTCCAGAAGCTCTCCAGAAGAGGAATTCTAAGCAGATCTACTCAGAAGTAAGTCTCATGCAATTCAATGGGGTTTACTCCCAGGAAAGTATCTTTAGGATTGCAGCCAACATCTCCTTTGCAATGGCAGCTCCCAGATGATTCAGTCATAAAAACCAGGAAGAGTCATCAATCCATCTCCTGGCAAATGCCAATAAATCTGAATCAAGATTGCCACTCATTCTAATACAATCACCTACAATCGAAACCATCATAGGAATCCCCTAGCATATTTTCTATGTATCTTCAGGTCCCCCATTCTACCATATGATGGCTGAACTCCAGATCCTGAGTTCACATTAATGGAGTCTAAGATCCCAAGGCTACACCAGTCAGAATGTAATCAAAAGCCCACTAATGGTTATGTAAATTCTGAAGCTTTGCCTGGCTTCTCCACTGGCATTTATGTAAATCTGGGTGAATTAAGAGCATCTCAAGCACTCCATCTTTACAGGTGACTCATCCTCCAGAACCTTCTTTTATTACCACATGCACAAAGTCATCAAACCCTTCCTTTTCATGACATGCAGACATGATTTCTTATCTCCTATTCTGCTTTCCATTCTGAATTTGCTCTTCATGTCCTTCTCAGCTTCTCCATTTCCTGGTTCGAATGAGTTGGCTTTATTGCCAGCTGGTCCTCTCTCCTACATTTTTTAAAAACCTGGGCAGAAATTCCACCCTTTCTACTTGAAAATCCTTCTCTGCTTATCTCACTACACTTTCTGGTTCCATTTTGGGCAATCCCTTATCTCTTTTCTCCGGGTTGGTTTCCTGTGGACTACCAAGGAAAGGAGAGCTGCACCTAGAAAAATCTGCATAGGTTTATACAAGAAAACAAACAGATAAAAATGTTTTTGAGCTAAGACAGCTACCATCCAGCACTAATTAAGAATAATTCGCCGTATAACCAGCTACAAAGAATTAGAAGAAACTGCACAGGATTTCTATAAAAATGCTAATGTATTAATACAAAATTTAGTAATCCAAGGGTAACCAATGCCAACTTTTACAATCAGTTTATCATAAAACTCAGCTTGCAACAGAAGGAGCTGTTACAAAATAAGGGGGGGGGAATATTGATCATGGGAGGCTTCCATGTGGTCTGACATTCAATCTTATAAGGGTTGGACTGCCATTTATAAGCATGAAACATTTTATATGACATTCTATGGCCATTTACACCCTTGAATAAGAACAGACTAATCCAGAGGAAATTTGAAAAAGGCATGTCAAACTGTACAGAGTTCCAAAATGTTGATGTGTATAGGGCTTCCTAGTCAAGACCAAACTTTCTGGACCAATTACCCCTGACAATGTGCTCCCTATCCCCTCATGGAGGTGCTGATAATTACAGTAACATCATGGTGTCTTACCCCAAATAAAATATTCTGAAGTAAGTTGGCTCTCTGTGCCTACCAGGAAAGTGATCTGGCAACAGGTCCAGGGATGGAGAACTTCCAGTGTAGACCAGGTTTGAATTGTGAAACAAAAACAATTGGAGAGGACACATGAAGAGTCTAGCTAAGGGCAATACAGCTGTAGTGGAAGAAAATCTCAAGAGCTTCTGTATATCATAGGCCATTTGAAAACAGTTTTGCATAAAGTTATGGGCCATGTATCTAATAATATTTACTGTCTGGAAGCTAAAAACCTTTTGTTGATCCAGAAGAATGTCTATTAATTGGGTAGATTCAGGTATTAGCCTGGGTTTTCCCCAGTTAACAACCAGGCCAAGATCCTTGTAGATTGGAAGGGTAATAGCCAGGTAATTCAAAAGCTCTTCTTTAGAAGGAGCAACCAGTAACTTATCAAGTTAAGGGTAAACTGCTGGTGGCCAATGCACAATTGGAGGTGGGCAATGACCACAGCCATGTACTTCATAAAAATTCTGGGGGGACAGTAGCCAGGCCAAAGGGTAAAACCATGTATTGATACTCATCTCCATATCAGAAACAAAGGAATTGAGGGAAGGGGGCATAACTGCACAGGAACACATAGCTGTTTTCGCAGGAATGGCTCATAACGGCTCCTGCATGCGGCCCTCCTAGTGAATTGTTAGCTGTATAACATCTCCAGCAACAGCCCTGCTCATACACAGTCCCTAATGTCGGACTGCACAAAAGACCAAAGATAAAACCACAAAAATATACAAATGTTTCACAATTAGGTGAGTAACTTTGCCAACATTTTATAAATACAACTTTTAAAAGCTAAGCAAAAATATAATAAATGTTTGGAAGATTAATTTAAAATAACACCGCATACCTGGCTATTAGAATTCCGGGGTTTTATAAATTAATTATATCACTCAGAGGTAAAGTGCCCATATTAATGTATTTTTTTTCTGAAGAATATATTTGAAAAAATGCAAATACAAATTTGCATTTGTATCAAATCCTCAAAAATGTAAAATAGTCAGAAATCCCCAGCAAAACACCCTGTATCAAACATTTATATTTAATTTGGATATCAGGAACTTTCTTATATGATATATATATGGAGGGGGTAAACCAATTTTTTAACATTTTATATTATTTATATCCATTGATGACTTGTTACTAAAAAAAAGAGTAAAATTGATTCTGAAAGTAGAACATCAAATTCAGTGGTACCTCGGTTTTCATTGCCTTAGGTTTACATTGGTTTCGGTTTTCATCGATTTTTTCAGTGAAAAATTTGTCTCGGTTTTCATTGATTTTCCTTGGTTTTCATTGATTTGCAGTAAGGTGCAGAGGTTTGTGGAAAAAAGTCACCCGGACAAAGCTGTTGCAGGCCATGCCTGCAATTTGTTTAATGACAATGTCTTGCCCCATTTCAGACGCCTTAAAGAGGCGTCAGAAACAGACCTCTTTGAACAGCTTTCTGGTGCGACACTGGTCCACTGGCTCTGAAGCTGGTCCTAGTGTTATTGTTTGTTACTGTTTTCAGCATTAAACACTATGTTTATTCACCAAAAATGTGTTTTTGGTATGTTTTTTGAAGTGCCTCGAATGGATTAATCAGATTTACATTGATTCCTATGGAGAAGTTTGCCTCAGTTTTTATTGGTTTCGGTTTTCATCTATTCTTTTCAGACAGATTACCAACGAAAACCGAGGTTCCACTGTATTGTAATAGAAACTGGGGTATACAATGTAGAAGACAAAACTTGCCAGAATAAACGGGCACAAATGGAACAGGCATTTTGTGTACAGTGTAGCAAAGGCTTGAATTGCCAAGCTAAACTACAATCCTCCTTTCTCATGCTGGAAATTGGGAAAAAAATGTTTCAAACACTTAAGCTATTAGCAGTAGTGCCAACACTTATGTACTAATGTATATAAATGTATCTATCCTTACAAATAATGATTTAATTTGAAATAAAACTGTTACTATCAGGGAAATGAAAATTAGCCATGCATGATCAAGTTTAGCGAGGGTGGGTGGGTGCTGGTCAAATATTAGAGCACTCTCAAATACTGTTTGATTCAAATATATTTTCTGGTGTCAACACTATAAGAAAATATCAGTATCAAGAATTTAACTAAAATCTCAGTGAAAGGGTTTATAAATATTCTTATTTTCATTACATAAGATGAAATTATTAGTTCTAAAAGCAGATTTGGAGCAGAAAGTAGCAAACAATAATAAGTAAAATATTTCTAGTCCATTTGGGGGATATCTTTTTAAGGGAACAGTAACTAACTGGCAGACAGACATAAACTGAATTGAAAATAATGCAGTCCCATAGCCTTTTTTTTTCATTATGCCCATCAGTTAGCCAGAGAATAGGGGAACCAAACAGCAGAAACAGCAGTGAATGCAGAGTCCTAAAGTATCCACACTGATTCATCTTTACTTCCTATGATCAGTACAGTGCAAAGTATAGTCAATCTAGTATCGTAAACTATGTCTAAACCATCCATTTAATCAACCTCTATGAAGAAATATTTCAAGATATCTTTCCCACCTTTCAGCTGCCCTTTCAATGTAGAATTAAAGAGTTAATGCAAATTTATGTCAAACGACAACCCAGCAAATTTAATTTTTCAATCCTGTTATTTCAAGCTGAATATTATTACTTATTTATTTTAAAAATGAGCATTATCTTGAATACAGTTAGCAGGAATGAACTTGTCCCAACAATTTAAAAACTTATTACAGTTTTCAGTGTCACTGATGAACATAATCCTCTGGTCTAGAAAACAGTGGAACAAATTGTCAGCCACAAGCATAATGATTACACCATAAGCCATGCATGCATAACTGTATGCTTCAAACAGGCAGTGAAGTACACAACTACCAAGTATGAAGATACAGGTGCCTGTATGATAATACATGTGTGTAATTAGGACAGACAACAGACGTACCTGAAAAAGCCTACCTTGAGGTTGGGTAATAATCTTTTAACCCATTTCAATGTTCATGAAAAAAAACTACTGCAGAATAAATGGAATATCATGTTGCAAGAAAATTGAGAAGCACATTACCTGGGACTCAAGATGCAGATTGAAACTGACTAACACTGTGAGAGTCTAGTCAATTTCAATCTAGTTCAGTGTCATTGGTAAAACACCTCTATTGCAGTTCTAATGCAACTGTTGAGTTGACCCTAAGAAACAGACAAAAAGAAGAGGGAGGGGGGAAGTAGAGAGCAAGAGAGAGAAATAAGGAAGGTATGAAATAACAGACACACAAGAGTATGACACACAAGGGGATAAGAAAGAATGGAAAACAGGAAAACAGTTGTTGATACCTCCTCTACTTTCCCCTAGCAACTGGATTAAAATGATAACCTTTTAAGCTTATCAGAATGTTCTACAGTGATGTTTCTGACTTGTTGTGAACTCTGCATTTTGAAGATATACTAGCGACCGATGGGATCCCATTTATAGAAAGATTTATTTACTAACAAGCACACGTCCAAAAACTAATGAAATAAATATGTATTTATAGGGCTTGAGACTGTTAAAGTTAAACACCTTATACAGCACAATTATGTCAGTAGAATAATTAAGGGCAACCTTAACTGTTTCTTATTGAAATCAAGAGGAAATCTGCATTTATGTTCTGTATGTTTATATGAACAGAAGAATAAAATTTACTTATTCTGATTGTTATAACCTTAATTACCTTATCTATCAACAGATTGCAAAGAGTCACAGAGTCATGAGAAAATTATACTGCTCTTAAGGAATTGTATTACTCTAGTAAAAGAGGTCTTCTACTACTTCCCAATGATCTTGTCACTATAGAGGTCTGTTTAACTTAAAAGAGATCAGGCAGCATAGTTAATGAGGCATCCATTAACTATATTAATTCCAATGTCTGGCAACTCAAGATTTTTTAATTCAGCAATTGTGTTTTCTCCTTGATTACAGAACATGTGCATTTAAGATGTTGTCATAAAAGGAGAAACATATGCTCAAGTACTGATTAATATGAAAAAATGAAATAGTGAAATACAATAAATGGATATTATATTAGCCTAAAATGGTAACTCAATCATAATTAGTTGCAACAGTTTCTTCAAAGTGCCTAGCAAAGATTTTCCGTGTTGGAAACAGAAGATTTGTTTTAGGGACAGTGTTTCCTTTCTATACTGCCATCCTTCAATTATTCTGCTTTTTCAGTTTTTCTCTTTGTCTACTCCTCTCATAATACACTCAGTGTGACCAACATAGTTCTTTCTAAATATATTTGTGCATTCCATTTTAGCTTTACCCTTCTAGACAACACTGAGCCAATAACTTTCAAAGTAGTCAACTTTTTTAAGTGCCCCATCTCATGATTTACTAATTGTAGCTCTTACATAATGTGCAACCTAGTAATTTCAGATAAAATCATCAATGATGGGCAATAACTCCAAGAAAGAAGTTTCCTACATCTTGCCTCTACCATTGGGGCATTGGAGGGAGGGGGGGAGATAAAGAGAGAAAACTGCTTTCATCTTGAAATACTGAATCTCAGAGGATTATTGAGATCCAAACCACACCAACAGCTTCTGAAGTTTTTTTTACTGTGATCAATATGCACAGGACTAATAAGTCTTACTCAAAGAGGGAACAGGATACAAAAGCGAAAGTAATCCATTTTCAAGATGAGGTATTTATTTAATAGTGAAATGTGACCCCCATCTGCAGATACCTAAATCTGTGAACTGGAAAAACATAGATGCTACACAGATTTTTCTACAACTCCCCATGGCAGCTTTCTATAATAGGAGGTTGGAGGAGAGGCTTCAGTATGCTCACCTGGAGCCACTGAGGGGAGAAAGTGAGAGAAAAAGAGTTGGGGTAGAGGAGCAGAAAGAGAGAGCAAGAGAGTTGGGGTAGGAGGGCAGAGAGAGATGGGGTAGGTAGCAGAAAGAGAGAAAGAGCTAGGGTAGGGAAGCAGACAGAGGGAAAAGAGAAGGGATGGCAGGATGGAGTGAGAGGCAAAGAATTAGGGGGAAGAAAAGAAACAAAGATAGGAGTAATGTCCCCTTGTGGGAAACTTGTGGGACCCAACTTTTATAAACTATTTACAGGTCTTTTCATCCCAAATAAAGGCTTTTTTACTCTACTTGGTTTAAAAAAAAAAGATACTGCAAGTGATTTCAAAAGAAAACATTGATGATAATTACAAAGAAGACATGCAGTAAGATTCTATGCCACAGTTAATTACAAGTCATCTTGATATTTTTCTGTGAAGTATCTGTTAATAAAATTTACATTGTATTGTCGAAGGCTTTCATGGCCAGAATCACAGGGATATTGTGGGTTTTCTGGCCGTGTTTTAGTAGTATTTTCACATGATGTTTTGCCTGCATCTTTGGCTGGCATCTTCAGAGGATTCTCTAAAGGTGCTAGACACAGATGCAGGCAAAACATCAGGAGAAAATACTACTGGAACACGGCCACACAACCCAGAAAACCTACAGCATCTTAAAATTTACATTCTTCAAATGTATTTTGAAGACAATTCCATTTTTCTTGGTTTGAGAGCCTATTTGCCAAAAAATGTATTAGAACACATCTTGTGATACTTTTTTTTAACCAGGAAGAATAAAAGAGGGTGATCTATATTATTATTCACCATCCTTTATTGTAGGGTGTGCCACAGCCAGACAAAAACAGTACAAGTATTTCAAGAAATATTACATATTAGCATTACACTTAATAAAACACTTAATAAAACTGATTGGGATTTTAAAGCAAAAGACATTCACAGGTGGTTTGCCATCGCCTTCCTCCACCTCACACCCTTGGTATTCCTTGTAAGCCTCCCATCCAAATACTTGCCAGGGATGAGGCTGAGAGTATGTGACTGGCGCAGGGTCACCCAGCAATTATCCACAGCAGAGTGGAAACTCAAGTCTGGGTTTCCCACAGTCTAGTCCTAATGTACCTTACAGAGTGTTATGAGGATAAAATGGAGGAGAGAAGAATTATGCAAGCTGCTTTGAGTCCTTGCTGGGATGAAAGGTGGGATATTAATAAATAAATAAACAAACAAATATACGACCAAACAAACAAACAAACAAACATGAATTTCCCTTCTATGACATGGAAGGGAAAGCTGTACTCTCCAATTATATAACACTGATAAATATACAGTTTTGGAATTGGTGGAGCTCTAGTTCTGACATTGCACTGAATTTGTTTGAATCTGTCTGATTTCCACACACTATTTATTAATTTTCATTTGTTTATACTCTGCCTTCTCTAATAGCAGATTCAAGGCAGCTTCCAAAAATATAGCTAAAAACATTATACATGCTACATATCACTGCTATTAAAATGACAGTATCAGCAGTATAATTGACAGCTATATAAAAAGAAAGTAGCTGTCAGATAAAAGCCCTGAGAAAAGTTTAACCTTAAATGATTAATAAGTAGTTTTACCAAGAATAATTTTAATAAATCTTTTATTATTCTGTTAAGACATATTACATCAGAATTATTTTAATATACTTCTATGAAGTTCGTGTAACCCCCATGCTCAGAATGGGTTGACCCAGTAAGGGGTGGAGACTCAAAGCAGCAAGAGACTGCAGACCTCATGTAGTTTTGAGGAGACAAGGCTACCAGACTCGAGCCTTGATTTGTATAAGCCCTTAACACCTTGTTAATGTAACTGCAATGTTGTTGGGAACTACTGGGAAGGTGGTAGTTTATTTTTGCTATGTTGTAAATGTTGGAGTTTATTGTTTCAGGGTTTCTTTTTGTGGTTGTAATGGGTGAGAGTTCTCCTGGAAACCTTCATCATGTTGAAGCCTGTTCATCAAGCCCTTGGAGTCTTCAGGAGCCAACCCACTTGCAAAGAAGAATTGGACTTGGCAGTATCAGTAGACTGTAAATATAAGGACTTGAAAATGCAACCTGAACAGGACCTTGAAATGTTGATATTATATGTTATTTGTTAAGAAAGTAAACCATTTTGTTTTTAAAAATTGTTGTTGCAAACTCATTCCACGTTCTGCCCCACAGAACCCACAAGCTGAGGTTACATTCGCAGATAATTTCAGTAGTGTATTGTTTAGCCACTTGTTTACTGAAAAGTCCTTGCATAAAGTATACAGAATGTATTTATTTAAAATATTTATAATTCTGCTTTTCGTTTGACCAAGTTAGGGAACATATATCACTTTGAGAGCTAGTAAGCACCACGGCTACAGATAGGAGCTGTGGTGCCCCTTCTTCCACTCTCAGTTCAGCCATAAATTCACAATGTAGTCTGAGGTAATTTCCTGCTCCGTCTGAGGTAATTTCCTGCTCCCCTTTGCCCAACTGTGGATAACAATGCTGACTTACCTTATAGCATGCTAACATTCAAATTCTATTATTATTGATGTGAATTGCATGTTATTTCTACTTTTCATTGTAAAAAATATTATGCTGATTCTGTTCATTAACATTTCTTCTGTTTTTAGATTTACATGTTACAGCAATCCCTTCCACACCGCTGGGGTTAGGGGCATGGTGCTGGAAATCCGTGCAAAAAAATTTGGTCCTCCCTTTGTACCGAGAATGTCTTTTTTTCTTTTTCTTTTATTTTGACTTTGAAAAGAAATTGTGCATATTTACGGTATTAAAAGATAAAATTTGTTGCTATGCTGTGGCAATACTATGAATATATTTTATGCATTTCTAAATTTCTAAAATTTTTCTGTGTTATTTACTGGCCTTTGTCTGTCCTCTGTGGGTTCCACAAAACTTTCAAAAAATTCCCATTTTATTTCTTATGCTGGCCAATGGTATATCAAAACCATGATGGGGAAAGTCATGACGTGGAAGGAAAAGCTGTACAATTTACATAAAACTGAAATAAAATTTATTCAGCATATTCTATGAAATTAATTTTAGCAATTTTAGTTATTGTAGACGTTTTTCGCTATGGAAGGAAAAATTATAAGTGTTCTCTACATCAAACCTCCCAAAACTCTCTAAAAGATACTATTAAGTCACCTGAAGAAGATACCCTAGACTGATGGACTAGAAAATTTCCACATAAATAAATATTGCATATATTTTTTTTAATTTAATTCAGGATCAAGACAATAGGAATGTATGAAATAGTCTGTGTGAATGAATTGAATTAGGACTAGAAGAAGAAGAAGAAGAAGAAGAAGAAGAAGAAGAAGAAGAAGAAGAAGAAGAAGAAGAAGAAGAAGAAGAAGAAGAAGAAGAAGAAGAAGAAGAAGAAGAAGAAGAAGAAGAAGAAAAAGAAGAGTTTGGATTTATATCCCCCCCCTTTCTCTCCTGCAGGAGACTCAAAGGGGTTTACAATCTCCTTGCCCTTCCCCCCTCACAACAAACACCCTGTGAGGTAGGTGGGGCTGAGAGAGCTCAGAAGAACTGTGACTAGCCCAAGGTCACCCAGCTGGCGTGTGCGGGAGTGTACAGGCTAATCTGAATTCCCCAGATAAGCCTCTACAGCTCAGGCAGCAGAGCTGGGAATCAAACCCAGTTCCTCCAGATTAGATACACGAGCTCTTAACCTCCTACGCCACAGAACTTCTCAGCTTAATCTCTTTAGATATATATAAGAACAAAAATATCCTCCTACCAATGAACCACAATATACTGTGCTTGAGTTTTGTCTCAGAAAGATTTAAAGGACTGGATTCAGTGTTCACAAAGAATTTTTTGTTCTATTCCTAATGGATTTTTCTTGAGAAGGAACCTTCATCAATTCCATCAAATCCACTATTATTTGTGTCTCCTAAAAACACAGCTCGTTCAGATGTACAGCACATAATCTTCAGGGTCAATCCCTCTGGAATCTACAGATGACAGGCTGCAGCTATAAGGAAAGACACTTCTGTATCTGACAGCTACTGCCAGTCAACGTAAGTGATACAGAGCTAGGTGGACCAATGGTCTGATTCACCATAAGGCAGATTTATATATTCATCACTTTGTACTTCTGGATCTTGCTGGAAATTAGCATTGATTGTATATGTGTCTCTGGAACATTTTCTTCCAAAAGAGTTCAAAGTAATGAAGCAGGAAGAGGCTAGTCAAAATTTCTATATGCCAAGTTGATATTTTTGCAGAGTGGAACCATATTTCTAGGACTGTAAAATAGGCATATAATGAATGTATTATGAAAATGGCTTTAAATACTGTATGTCTGCCGCAATATCTTTTATTTCAAATATAAAACGTGATGTAGATTCAGTGGGACGCAGTACCTTCTTTAAGAAAATTAATCGCAGGGCTTGGTACCGCATCCACTTTAAGAAAGTCAGTAATGTGCAGCGAAGAGAAAATCAAAATACACAGCAGAATTCAGAAGCTTTTTAGTATCATAATAAAGCACTGAATACATTCTGACTTCTCTGAATTCTTGCTTACAAAAAAGGTCTCTAAAGATAGTAGAAACATTTCCTGGGTTGGGAACTTAAGAAGCACTGTGATTCTGAGATCAAAAAACTTCAGCAAGAATAAAGTAGCATAGCAATATATCATATGTTTATAACAAAAAAATTAAAAATTCAACAACAGCAGTCTCAAAGATAACATTTTGTATCAATAGTGGAGTATGGGCATCTGCCAGAGAGTATGGTTAAAATAAACACAAAGCAAGACAAGGAACCATTTTATTATGCGCTAAAGTCATCACTGATTTCAAGAAGTATCCAATTTCTATCCACATAGCTCTATCCAAATTACCACCATTCTCCCCTATTATCCAGCATTTTAGAGAATGAAAAACCTTCAGGAATCCAGCCATAAATCTGTGAGTACAAAAGATACTTAGTTGTATTTTCTGAAGTGATAAACAAATAGATTGAATATTGTCACCTGTTCATTCACTCTGGAATGTGATGGCCCATGATGGATAAGAATCTTCACAATCTCTACATCTCCTTTCCAAGCAGCCAAGTGTATGGGAAAATACCCTTTATTGTCTGCCACATTAGTGGACGCTTCATATAGAAGTAACTTGATAACTACATCCCTGAAAAATATAGAAAATGAACTTCTTTTATCAAAATGTGCCTCAAAGTACATATTGGTGGCATTAGTATCAAACCAGAACATCCAGTCATTATTCAGATGATGCTGTAATCAATACCAAGAACCAGAGATTAATAACCATTCTAGTTTTGAACATTAATCAACTTAACAATTAATGGGTAGATTCTTCCTCATGCCAATAAAGTCAGATTTAAATCAAGATTACAGAAGAGATAAATCACAGAGTACTAAAATATTTCCAACTAAATATATTCAGATAGTCTTGGATGGTTGGCTGAAGGCCCTGCCCCTCCCTGGCTTTCTGGTCAACAGTCCACAAGCTTGCAAAACAACTTTGGATGTTTCAAAAACCAAACAATAACTCTGGTAAAAAATATCCCCTAGGTCTGGTGATTTTTTTTCTGCATCACCAGTTTCTCCTCAGCTATCCTTTTGTTTTTCTCTCCCCTATTTTTCCACAGTATTCTATTAAACACCTCCCTTCCCTCGCTCTCTGCTTTACACATTTCTCTGTTTCCCTTTCCTTCCCTATTGTACATCCACCCTTGTCTCTCTGCTTTGCTCCTCTCCTATTCCCTCTTAGGACCCTTAGGAAGGCAGCTTCATATATTACAGTTTTCATGAAAAAAAATCAATGGGAAAGTATGTCTAGATTACTATGAGTCAACTCTAGCTAATACTATGCCTGAAAAATAAATTCTTTTAATCTTGCAAGATTACAAACTAATGGATAACCTCAATATCCACTTGTCTAAAGGATTATGTATTTGTAACTGCAGTTCTGAAAAATCAGACTTTTCAGTTGGATACTGCTAACCAACACCACAGGTCCATATTCCAGTGACTGTAATGGGTAGATGTAGTTTTCAAAAGGAAAATGGAGGAAATAGCTGATGCACAGGCCTGCAATTCCTAACTAACATCACCAAGGACAGCACTAAAATTATCATTCTACTGCATGTTCCACATAGAAAGTGTACTGTATTCTGAAATATTAATGTTAATAGTTCAAAAATATACTCTTGATAACCAATTATACAAAACTCAAATACAAGTGTATGTATTTAATACAAGTCTTGTTCAAAAATTGGGAGTCATATACATATTTTATATGATCAAACTTGAGTTCAGCAGAGAGTGAGAATAGTTAACACTGAAATCCGGGATGAGGGGGAAGCAACTGGGGATGGTGCCATGAATGCAATACTGCATTGCCTCCAGGGACACTTCAGGCAGCATGAAAAGGAGGGAAAGTTTAAATCCCTCTGGCAGCCCAAACTGCCTAATAGTACAAGCAGAGTTATGCCACACTTTCATGCAGCATAAGACTGCAGGGTCAGGGGCTGGCGTTCACAGTCAGAACACTGGAGGATGCCAACTAAAGTTGGTTCCACCCTCAGGAATGCCCTGGTCCACTTGGATGCCAGCATAGCTCCACAGAAGCCCAGACATCTGGGTTTGCCCACCATGGAACTGCAAGGGAGCAGGACAGTGGTGTTTTTGCTCCTGCCACCAGCATGGATGCCCCTTATGCCGGTGGAGGGAACAAACATATTGACACTGCCCTCTTCTGTTCCCACAGCACAATTGACCCTCTCCCAATCTGGATTGGACTGCCTGTCCCTACCCTAAAAATTGTCCCTCATTAGAAGTTTATGCACAATATTCATCTTGTCTTGACAATTCACTACGAGTTGTTGTAATTCACTACGAGTTGTTTATAGCTCACAATCTGATTGAATCTTTTACTCTTTCTTCTATATCATTTGTGGTCTGCAAAGTAATGTAATATACATAACTGTTGGATTGCTGTGCCTTTTGATCTTATTTTATTAAAATATGTACACGCAACCCTCCCTTTATTTGGTTTGTACTGGTCATACCTGCAAACTGATAACTAATATTTCAAGTATCTGATGAAGTGGGAGCTAGTTCACAAAAGTTCATGTCATTAAATTGTCAATACTTACGATTCTGCAAGACTTTTTTCTGTTTACTGTAACAGAAGAATTACTTAATTAAGTTTACTGAAATTTCTGAATTAAACTTAAACAATACTGTAGAGTGTGTAAGACAAATCATCAGTACCTCCCAGGAGAACAGCAACATAAAATGACCCAAATGAACAAATAAAGTATAAGAGGAAGAAGAATAATAAAGTGGAACAAAAGCTGTCACTGATTAAGGGAAAGATGTATTTGTTATTACCACAAATTAAAACTTTATAAAAAGTATCCAGAAAAACTTGGATGCTGGTGGAACAATTGTATGGATAAATTACTTATTATTACTTTATATTACTTATTATACTACTTATTAATTCAATAAGATGTAATCATAATGTTCAAAGATATATCTCTTCTACATAATAAAAGATACTAATCTCTTTTCCTCAGTAACTTTTTTGACATCAAATGTCCACTTACCCATAAAAAACATAATTTATTACTTTTGCAATAATTAATGCAATTTTGACACCTCACTTGCTAGTTACATGCTATGGATGTCATTAAATCATTTAAACAGAACCATTCTCATAGAGCCAGGAGTAGGGAAGTCATTTACTAAATTATTTGAAAACATTTAAAATGCAAACATAAATTTAATATTTTATTAAAGCAATGTGCAAGTATTTATCCTAATATATGAAGAGGACCCATTTGTAAAGAAAGATAAGGCTCCATTTACCTGTATCAGCTGCTGAGTGATTCTATGCAAACACACAATGGAAACAATGCACAGTCAAATTTTCTAGAGTTCTTCCAGGGCATGTAGTTCATGCTCTGTCCTTTCTAGAAAATTCTTCCACCTTCTCTCAAATGACAGGAAGGGGAATATGTATTACTTTTTGAATGAGCTATGGTGGAAGTGCCAACACAGGGCAAGGACCTCTATGCTGGAGAAAATGGGAAGAGGCACTCAAAGAATGCCATTTACAGGTAAAAAGGTCTTGTGCAGTCCCCCGACAGAGCTGACTTTCAATTAGCATAAAAATACAGCACTACTTTTCCCTCAGCAGCTTAAAAGCACATTTACAGAATAAAAATCACTGAACTTTGAATGTATGGACCATTTAGCTGCCTTACAGATGCCTTTCACCACAACACCTGTCAGAGCAGCTTGGGCTCTTAAGCATTTATGACTGTGGACATTTCTGCAATATTTGCCTACAGATGCAGAATAAGGAGAGCTGACACCACAGCTGAGAAATAAAAATGGGCCAAGTTTATTCAATTATTGCAGTTTCAGGAGCTTCCTTCTGGATCCACTGACACACAATAAGGTTGAAGAATAGCTTAAAACAACTTTAACATAAATAGCCGCTAAAAATGGTGTACAGAGGTTTCTATGCCTTGTTCTAAAACTAAGTATGAACAGGTGACCTTAGGGCAAAGGCACAAATTATCAGATCCTTAATATGATATAATATACAAGAATGTCTCTAAACTGTGAGATCTATTGCTGCAACTGCATTTAAACTAAAGTGTAACAATTCCAAGTAGCTAACACAGCAGATTTTCAATAGCCTGCAAAGAAACCATTTCCCATTATCATTTCCTGCAAAATGACTCCAGTACCTCATAGACTGGAAGGATTATGGGCCAGTGGAATAGTGATGAGAAGCAGCTGCAGACATACATGCTCCATTCCATGCTCCACCAGAAATATCCCCAGAAATGTGCCCCATCACATGTAAGCAGGGGCATGAAGTGGATGACAGAGTCAGGGCCATCTTTGTTGGAGGATTCCTCAAAAGGAAAAGTCTCAAGAAGAGAAGTACTTCCTATGGTCCCTTCTACATCAGAGAGCCCTTGCCCTGAGGAGACTCCCTTCCATCTCTGTAACAACTAGGTTCCCATTCAAAAGACAAAGATTCTGGTGGAGCCAGTTTAAGAACCACAGGAGTGGCTGCCTCTGCCACTAGTTCCCCTCCCCAAAGCATGACCTATGACCAAGAGAACAAAGGAGATGGAGAGTCAAGGCTGAAGCCTGGACCAAGCAGAGAAGTTCATGCCTCTAGCCTGGGACCTTCCCTTCTCAAATTGTAAACAGGACAAAGATGCTACTCCTTGAGTCTTGACAGGATTAGGTACCAAAATCTCCCTAATAGTGTCTTACTTTATAATACCTCAATTGTGCCTCAGCCACTGCTAGTTCAACAGTTCATCAAACTAGTTCATGGTAAGTCTTGGACAGTGCATTGCAGTAAGTCTCCACTAAGCTTGAGCATTGATTAAAATATTGGTAAATTTCAGGTTCAGGCTTTTAATCCAAAAATTATCAGTAAAACCAAATAAAGCCAATATCCATCAGGTTTACCCAGGTATTACTGACAGTATTCAGGTAAAAAAAAACTAAATCCAAAATTTTTCAGTTCTCCCCTCCCGCATCGTATCCCAAGGCCTCGAGAGTTCGGGAAACTGTGGGAAAGAGAGAACTGCCCCAGCAGTGAATGGGAGGCAGGTAGATCTTGCTGGTCCATGCACGATCTATCTCTTTCTTCCTTCCTCTGCTGGTTTCCAAGAAGAGGGGGAGAGAGAAAGTCAAACAAGTTGAATAACCCAGGTGTATTCTGTGGGTTTTAGTCAGTAAAAGAAAAACCTGTAAGAAGCCAATATGGCTTTGTTGTGTTTTTTTTTCTGCGATTCGGGTTTACCAAATCACTAAGCCTAATCTCCACTTCCAACATTAAGGGTCAGTTCCCGCTTGGCCTGATCTTGGCTGTCAGCCAGGGACACTGTATCTTCATCCTTGATGGAATGGCTTACAAATTCATGGAAGTATTCAGCTATTACATGGATAGTAGAACCCAGCAGAGGCAAGAGACATGATCACCATTGCTCATGCCTGGTTTTATTCAGTAGTTGTACACTTGAATGATGATGTTGCCACAGCCTGTTGTCTCCATTGATGCCTCCAGATGCACCTGATATTGTTTCCAGTAACAGGGAGAAAGAAGCTTTGATTACTTGCCTTGGAAAAGAATGAATTGCTTAGAATGTTTTTCTTTTGACATGACTGTGAAGACCAATTACTTTACAGTAACTTCATCTTGACTATCTCCTCCAAGGAATGATTTGCATGGAAGCTAAATAATTCAGTTCCATCTAACAGAAGTCTCTTAATGAAGAACTACTAGAGATGCAACATTAACACAGCCTAGTTTTGCATAGGGGAAGGGGAGAATGACACACAGACATTAGGGAAGAAATTGAAATGTACGTAGTATGTACTTTTTATCAAGCAATATAAACAAGAATTATTTCTAGACTATCTTACATAAAACTTGTCATCATGTTGAGACATAAAATTTTATCTTAAAAAGTATTCCATGCATTTCCCATTTGGACTTTTTCAATGCTCCCCAACATTTCCAGATTTTCCTTTAAAATAACTGACAAAATCGGCTATTGGTTCACTTACCGTGAAGAGCCTTTCTCCAGTACGGCGAAGGAAGTCTGCGATGGGTATTCCTGTGCTCTGCTACCAGGAGGCAGGATCTTTTGAACGAAGTGCTTCCCGTTGACCCTGGTGTCAGGGTTCATTCCCCAGTTGCGAATTGACCACATAGTCTGAACAAACAACACTCAAGAAAAACAATCTTCAACAAACTAATTAACATAAACCCCCTAACTATTGGGGAACTGACTAGAGGTTGAACTTCTGTCCTGGCCGGAAAACTGTTCTGAGGGAGGGCCGAGACTTCCTTCGCCGTACTGGAGAAAGGCTCTTCACGGTAAGTGAACCAATAGCCGATTCTCCAGTAGGCGTAGGAAGTCTGCGATGGGACCTACAACGCAGTGTCCCTGCTCCCTGGGTGGGAAATTCAGTTTTCCTTGACCAGGTCCAGAATCTTGGTGCCGAAGGCAGTCTGGACTGCAGACCAAGAATCCAACCTGTAATGTTTGACAAAAGTAGATGATGAGGACCAGATGGCCGCGCTACAAATTTCCTCGACTGGTATTTGTTGTCTAATAGCTGCGTTAGTGGCAGCACAACGGACAGAGTGAGCCGTAATTCCAGTCGGGACTGATAATTTGGTGGAAGCGTAAGCCTCCGAAATGCAGGTGCGGATGGCATTGCTTATTGCCGCACCCGACATTTGATCACCCAATCTGGGGTGAGTCACATTGATGAATAAGCTGTTGGAAGTTCTGATATCTTCCGTGCGTAGCAGAAACATTTTTAGGGATCTGCGTACATCTAATTTGTGCCACAATTTTTCCCTATCGTTGGCAGGTTTGGGATAGAAAACTGGGAGCACTATCTCTTGCCCTAGGTGAAAGCTGGAAGCAGCTTTGGGTCGGAAGGAAGGGTCCGATCTTAGGGTGACCCTGTCTGGATGGATTGTACAACATGCGGGGGAGATGTTAAGCGATCTTATCTCTGAAACTCTCCTGGCTGAAGTTAATGCCACAAGGAATAAGAGTTTCATCCTCAACCAACGGAGGTGTATTGTCCGAATTGGTTCAAAGGGGGATCTGGTGAGAGCCAATAGTACCGTGTGTAGGTTCCAGGAGGGGAGCCTGTGAACTTTTGGTGTTTGAGTTTGGGAGACACCTTTCAAGAACCGCAGGATATCTGGGTGTACCGAGACGCGGTGGCCCTTAATTTTGGGCCAAACCGTGGAAAGCGCTGCCAGCTGCCTGCGGAGTGTTGATGCTCTAAGGCCCCCTTGCACCCCTCCCTGGAGGAATTCTAAGATGTGAGCCAGCCCCGGTTTTTCAGGGTTCACCTGTCTACTGGAGGCCCATCGTGTAAACACCTTCCAGGTGTAGTCATAGATTCTGGTGGTGGACCTGCGTCTAGAGTCTAGGATGGTCTGTACAACCTGAGTAGAGTAACCCTTCTTCTCTAACCTTGCCCTCTCAATAGCCATGTGGTTAGATGTAACCTGTCCGGGTCCGGATGCCACACTGGGCCCTGTGTGAGTAGGTCTGGTCTGGAGGGCAGGGGGATCGGCTCTCCTACTGCTAGTTCTAGGATCGTGGAGAACCATGGTCTGCGCGGCCAGTATGGGTCTATTAGGATCACTAATGACTGTTCCTGAAACAGCCGTCTCAGGAATTTTGGTAGGAGGGGGATGGGTGGGAAGGCATAAAGGGTCTCCTGAGGCCAGGGAGCTGTGAGGGCGTTGGTTGCCATTGCTGCCTGGCAGAAGTAACGGGACATGAACTGGTGTAGTTGGGCGTTGTTTGGAGAGGCAAAGAGGTCTATCTTTGGAGTGGGAAAGTAACTCATTATCTGCTGGAAGACCTCCGGTAGTAGTGCCCATTCTGCATTGTCCAAGGTTTGTCGGCTGAGCCAATCCGCAGTGACGTTCAGGTGTCCCTTGATATGCTCTGCTTGAATGGACAGCAGATTTGCCTCGGCCCAGTCCATGATCTTGTCTGCCTCCTTCTGGAGAAGATGGGATCTGGATCCTCCTTGATGATTTATGTATGCCCTCGCAGCTATATTGTCCGTTCTGATCAACACGTGTTGATGAGCAATCTGGTCCTTGAAGTGGAGGAGAGCTAGGAGGATCGTGCGGGTCTCTAATAGGTTGATGTGGAGGGTTTTCTGCGATTGTGACCAATGTCCCTGAACCATCTGGGACCCCAGGGTGGCCCCCCAGCCGGTTAGACTGGCGTCTGTGAAGATTTGAATCCGTTCTCGGACTAGGTAGGTCTTCCCCTGGGTGAGATTGTGTTGTCTGGTCCACCATGTGAGTTTGGATTTCAGAGAGGGAGGAATGGCTATCTGTTTGTCCAATTTGTGGGTGATGTCCCATTGGTACTGGCGTAGAAAGGCCTGTAGGGGTCTTGCGTGCATCCTTGCCCATTGAACGGCATCGATGGCCGCTATCATCTGACCTAGGATGCTCGCCAGGTGCATTAGGGACAGTTATTTTCTGAATATGAGAAGAGAGACTTCTTTCTGGATTCTCTGAACTTTGGGCCTCGGGAGGAAAAGAGAGTTTAATCTTGTGTCTACAATTACACCTAGGTGCTCCATTCTGCGTGTGGGTCTGAGTGAGCTTTTGGACTCGTTTATTTGGAAGCCGAATTGTTGGAGAGTGTGTTTCACTAGTTGGACGTCTGCCAATGCTTTGGATTTGGTGTTGGATCGAATTAGTATGTCGTCCAAATAAGGGTGGACGTGGATTCCCTGCTGACGTAGGTGAATTATGGGAGGTAACAGAATTTTGGAGAACACTCGGGGAGCAGATGCGAGCCCGAACGGCAACGCCCTGAACTGGAAGTGTTCCTGGTCTACCGAGAAGCGGAGGAACTTTCTGTGACTTGGATGGATGGGGACATGTAGGTATGCCTCCGTGAGGTCGAGAGAAGTGAGGAATTCTCCTTCTCTGATGGATGCTGCGATGGTGCGCAGCGTCTCCATCTTGAATTTGGCGACCCTCACGTGTTGGTTTACATACTGAAGGTTGAGGATGGCCCTCCAGTCCCCTGATTTTTTCGGGACCGTAAAAAAGTGAGAGTACACTCCCATGTGTCTGTGGTGTGCAGGTACATGTTCGATGGCTTGTATGGAGAGTAGGTGTTGTATTGCATTCAGAGTTCTGCGTCTCTTTTCTGGGATGGAGCTTAGAGGGGATGGAAAGAAGCGGTGGTTTGGAAAGTGTAGGAACTCTATGGTGTAACCTGAGTGTACTACCTCCCTTGCCCAGGCATCTGCAGGTGATTGTTCCCATTGTAGACTGAAGTGGGACAGTCTCCCCCCTACCGGGATCTGTGTGCAGTCATTGTCTGTTTGCCTTGTCGGACTTGGAAAATCTATCACCTCTTCTGAAGGGACGAAAGGATCCCCTTCTAGATGCCCCACGTGGTTGGTATTGTTGCTGCCAGTTGGACCTATTGTTGCTGCCAGTTGGCTTCTGGGATGGGGAAGCAACCTATTTCTGTCCCCATTACGGGGGAAGGAGCGAAAGGCACGAAAGGATCTGAAGAAGCCCCTATAGGAGGAACCGTCCTGCCGGACGAAGCGTGGGAGTATTCTCCTATCCTCTTTGTCTTTAATTAAGATTTGGTCTAGTTCTTGACCGAAGAGCTTCTCCCCCTGGAAGTGGTAGCCCGTAACTGCTGCCTTGGACAGAGCATCTGCTTTCCAGGAACGCAGCCATATGGTGCGTCTGGTTGCAACAGAATGAGCCATTGATCTGGCTGCCATGGCCAGGGCGTCCAGGGTGGAGTCCACTAGGAAGGAGGCACCTATTCTGACCCTATCAACCCCCTCCTTAATGGCTCTGTGTTCAGGTGGGAGAAGTTCGGAAATTCTCTTGATCCAAGCCAGAAGAGCTCTAGCTACTGTGGCAGATGGGAGGAGTGCTTTCATGGACATGGCTAGGCAGTCATGTGCCCTCTTGAGATGCACGTCTGCCTTCCTGTCTTGGGGGTCCTTGATGGAACCATCCCCGTCTCTAGAGACTAAGCTACCTGATTGAATGGAGGCGATGGGTGCATCAATTAAGGGAACTTGTAGAGATTTGTGTACATAAGTTGGGAGGGCGTAAAGCTTCTTGGCTAAGGGTGGGGCATTTTTGCTGGTTGTAGGGTTCTGCCACTCTTTCCTGATGCGCTTTTCAAAGGCTTCTGGGATGGGGAAGCAACATTTATCTGTTCCATCCTGGGGGAAATAGTCCTGGTTCCCCTTGGGACTGCCCTTGATAAGCTTGTTGGGAATTGGGAACCTCCTCTGCCTCTGCAGAGTCCTGCAAATCCAGGGCAGAAATGGTTTTAGATATGAGGAAAGGCAGGTCCTCAATCTTGAAAAATCTTGGGGTCTGATCACTTGATTCGACCTGAGTCTCTTCAGTGTCAGAAAACTTCTCCTCCTCTTCTATACATTCCCCCTCGCTAACTTCTGCATCACTGTCTGATTGATGGGCCTGTAAAGGGTGGTTAGCCCTGGCTGGACAGTCCGGCTCATGTACAGGAGTACCCTGTGGATGATTAAGTTGCTGAATAATCAAGTTAGCAAATTGCAAGGGGGAGATAGAACTCCAGGCATCTGGAATCTCAGAGAGGTTGACCTGCCCTCCCTCCTGCAAGGCAGTGGGGTTGGAATGCCCCACATCAGTATTTCCACCTGAGACGGTTACTTGCCGTCTGCTGCCCTTCATTTTCAATGCCGTCTGCTGCCCGTGATTCAGTTGTCTGCTGCCCTTCATTTTCAACATGTTTGCGTTTTTTGGTCGCCTTTTGCCCCTGAGTGGTGACAGGATCCCCCGCGCGTTTAGAGCCAGAGCCCTTTTGCGTTTGGGGTGGTTGGTCCGCCGATTTAGAGCGCCCAGAGGGGGGCAACTGACGGCTGGACTGAGAGACTGCGTCTCCTGAAGGAGTGTTCCTGCCCGCCTCTGACTGGGTGGAGGAAGCTCTGGCAGTTGATGCACGAGTAGACTCAGCAGCCGTTCGTGTAAAGGTTTGTCTCTCGGGAGAGAAACGTCCATCTGCCATTTTTGCCGCCCGATTAGTGCTGCCGCTTGAAAAGGAGCCCTCTGAGCGTTGCGCGGTAAAGCAATGCGGCCGTCAAAATGGCGCCCGTGCAAAGCGCCGGTGCGTCAAGGTGTTGATCGCGCCAAAAAACAAGCGGCTGAGGCGCTGACGAGCCGAGGGCTCTGCGCGCCAAAAGAAGCGTTAGACGGCGCCTCGAAATGGCCGCCGCTCCTCTCCACAGAGAGGCTGCCTCGAAATGGCTGCCGCTCCTCTCCACAGAGAGGCTGCCTCGAAATGGCTGCCGCTCCTCTCCACAGAGAGGCTGCCTCGAAATGGCTGCCGCTCCTCTCCACACAGAGAGGCTGCTGACGATCCCGGCTCCCTCGTGAAGACACGAGATGGAAGGGAGGTGGTAATGAAAAAAGGGGGGGGGGAGAAGGGAGACAAACACACGAAGAAAAAAAGGATAAGGGAAGCTAAAAAAGGTTTGAGCTCTAGGACTTTGCTGAGGAGCTCTGAAAAAAGCCTTGCACTCCTGTAAAGGCAGGAAGTCAACTGGGGAATGAACCCTGACACCGGGGTCAACGGGAAGCACTTCGTTCAAAAGATCCTGCCTCCTGGTAGCAGAGCACAGGAATACCCATCGCAGACTTCCTACGCCTACTGGAGAAAGGTTATCAAGAAGAAATTGAGGGGGTTCCTTTTCTAAATACTTTCAGTTCTTGTTCTGTGCTTTCAAATATCCAAACACCACAGATTAACATTTTAACAGAAAACAGATTACAGTTATTGTTCTAGCCTGGCAAATGTTTTCTGCCATGTTGCATTTGTTCACTGCTCAGTCAGTCATTATCCTCTTCCAGGAATTTTCCCAACCAGTCTCTGACAACTGATCCAGGTAAGGAGACTTTTTCTCCTGGGAAATAGGTGATACTGTCATATAATGGCATAATAACTGGATTTTGAAATGCCAGTGCTCTGACTGATATGCTTCCACGGCAACTGAGTCCAATTTTCATAGAATCATAGAGTTGAAAGAAACTACAAGGGCTATCAAGTCCAACCCCCTGCCATGCAGGAATACACAATCAAATCATTCCTGACAGAAGGCCATCCAGCCTCTGTTTAAAACCCCCCAAAGAAAGAGACCCCACCACACGTTGAGGCAGTGTATTCCACTGTTGAACAGCCCTTACCATCAGGAAATTCTTCCTAATGTTTAGGTGGAATCTCTTTTCCTGTACTTTGAATCCATTACTGTTGTCCTGGTCACTGAAGCAGCAGAAAACAAGCTTGTTCCATCTTCAACATGACATCCCTTCAAATATTTCAATGTGGCTATCATGTCACCCCTTAACTTTCTCTTCTTCAGATTAAACAACCCTAGCTCCCTAAGCCACTCCTCACAGGGCATGAAATCCAGATATTTTCAATTTTGGTCACTCTCCTCTGGATATGTTACAGCTTGTCAATATTCTTCTTGAATTGTGGTGCCTAAAACTGGACACAGTATTCCAGGTGAAGTCTGACCAATGCAAAATAGAGTGATACTATTATGTCCCTTGATCTAGACAAGGGGTCGGCAAGCTTTAACACCCAAAGAGCCATTTGGACCCATTTTCCATAAAAAAGAAAACACTTGGAGCCGCAAATACTTTTTGACATCTAAAATGAAGATAACACTGTATATATTCTCATGCAGGGAGAAGTTCCCTTCTTTGGGGCCCATTTTTACCCATCAAAGCAAAAAAAAGGGGGGGGGGATAAAAAGCCTGTTGTTTTGTACATGATTCAAATGACGAGCAATAGAACCCCCGTTTCACACATTTCTCTTTTCTTGTGTTGAAAGGCACTGATTATGCCCCCAAAAAGAACCCCTTCAAATTCCACTTGGATGGTGGATCAAAATTGATGCCTTTAATGGGGTTGTCAACTTCCGGGGGGGTTGAACTTCTCCACCACCCCGAGAAAATGTCTGCCATGGAGGGTGGACTCGACAGCCAAATTCCTCACTGAGCATGGCCCCTGCCCTGGTCCCAAAAGCCACAGCTTCTGAGAATCGACCCCCAAATGTCCTGGGATTTGCCCACCAGGAATTGGCAACCCATGACAACCATGGCTGAGGATGATCCCGGCCTTTCTCCCTTCCAAGATCTACAAGCTTACCCTCCAATGGCTTGCTCTGAAGTAAACCTTCCAAGATCCACGTGCAAGGCTTTCCCCATGCACTCCTGCCCTCCTTGGCAATGCAGAAGCAAAATTCCCACCCACCCCCGCCTTCCCATCAAACAGCCCCGACGGGTGCAACATTGCAGGGCTGCAGGTAATAACTCCTTTAAAAGCTGACATCGTATTTCTCACCTGGACTCAGCCAGGCTGCCATCCACTAGGAAAGCCCCTGGAGCTCAGTGGGGCTGCTGGGAGGGGGTCTGCAACCCAAGGTAGTGGTGCTGGGGTTCCCATATGGTCCCACCCCCCAAGAAGGACCCGGGGGAGGGGGAAATGAGGCCACCCAAAGCAGGGTCAACCCCTGACCCCCATTCAAGGGCAGGTGGACTGAGGTTAGGATTACACTGAAAATCTGCACTCCTGCAACTCCCTCCCATTTCTTGCCCTTTGCCGCTCACCTGTTCAGGAGGATCCACCAGCAGTGGTCCGCCTGCGCCCTGTCCCGTCATCACCGGTATCAGCCAACCAGGCAGCTGGGACAGAGAAACTGGAAGTGGCTTGGGATAGGTTTGGGCTGTGCGTCTCTAGGAACGGGGACTCTTTCCCATTAACCCTTAGGCCGACTCTCCAAAGGAGGCTGAGAGGACCCAAGCCACGCGGAGCCGCAGTGCAAGGACGAAAGAGCCGCATGAGGCTCCAGAGCCGCAGGTTGCAGACCCCTGATCTAGACACTATACTCCTATTGATGTAGCCCAGAATTAGATTGGCTTTCTTGGCTGCTGCATCACACTGCTGATTCATGTTCAGTTTGTAGTCTACAAAGACTCCTAGATCCCTTTCACATATACTGTTGTCAAGTCATATCTGTTCTTTTTTTTTCTTTTTTGCCTAAATATAAGGTTTTACATTTATCTCTGTTGAAATTCATTTTATTAGTTTTGGCCAACTCTCTAATCTGTCAAGGTCATTTTGAATTCTGACCTTGTAGCTTGGGATATTAGCTACCCTAATTTTGTATTAGTACTCCTAATTTTGGGTCATCTGCAAATTTGATTAGTATGCCCTTTAATCCATCATCCAAGTCACTGATAAAAATATTGAACAGTACTGGGACCAGGCCAGAACCCTCTGGCACCCCACTAGTCACTTCTCTCCAAGTTGAAGATGAGCCGTTGGTGAGCACACTTTGAGTTCGATCAATCAACCAATTACAAATCTATTTAACTGTAGCATTGTCTACCCCACATTTTACTAGCTTGCTTGCCAAATGTCAGGGGAACCTTGTCAAAGGCCTACTGAAATCAAATGGAATAAAATGTTTCCTCCATAGAGTTTCACAATGTTTTCAGCTTAAAATGTTTAATTTCCAACCTCAAGAAGTTTTATTTGCATGCTGCTTCCTAGGGATTCTTTTTATGAAAACATTTTGAAAACGTTGTCACTTGCTGTGTGATCTCTTTCACTTTTCCCACACCTTCCAGTCTTCCTCGTCAGCACCTTTTTCTGAGCTTGCGCAGACCTTCCTGCTGTATTTTCATCAGTTTTTTTTTTATTTCGAGGGGTCGTGTCTTCGAAGCTAGAAAGACATGACCCCTAGAGAATTGCAGCTCTGAAGCCTTGTAGCATCAGCTCCATGGACATTTTTAAAAACTAGAGTGACCACAAAGGACAGCCAGGAATTGTTTTGAGGGGATGAGTGCAAACAAATGGGGCGGGGGGAGGGGATTGAAAACATTTTGCAAGCATTTTCAGTGATTTGTGTGCAATGGGACACTTTATTGCATATTTAGCTCCCATAAAAATCACCATTGCTTAATTTTATGCAGCTACTACAAGCATAAGCATGATACAAAATAATTACAACGTAATATGGCAGTTGCAGCACTTACTTGTGTCCATTCAAAGCTGCATGGTGTAAAGCACTGTACCCCGAACTATCTGTGCAGTTTATATTTGGTCCTCGCCAGATGCTGAAAAGAAAGCACAAGCTCAGTTTTATCACTATAGTTTAAATAAATCATGTTGAAAAGCTGTTCAAAAGTTCAAATAAAACAAGGGATAAAATACATCAGGCATCATTACTATGTGCAGAAAAAGTATGTTGATTCAGTATCTTTTTTTCTAATATAAGGCCAAAGATAAATGTGTTCCAATAAAATATAATAACAAAAACCCTGTTAAAAGTAGCAAAATGGAGTGAAGTTTGAAGAATTAAAAACACTGTCTTATGCCTGAGCAGCACTGGATGGTCCTTTCCATATTACAAAGATATGGTCTGGGCCCTTTTGGGGGATTCAGTGGAACTTAATCTTCCCAGTGTCTAGGATATGATGCTTGACTGAATGAACTGTTGGTCTGATCCAACAATGGTGATGATATCTTCTTGTGACTTGGATTTCTTCAGAAAGAAAACAGCATGACCTACTTTAACTCTGCAGTCATCCTGTCCCCAAAGCAACACTCATAATGCTACACGCTAACTCCCCGGAACAGCATGATAGTTTTTACTGCAGAAAAAATAGCTATGCTGTGAAAGAATTACTTGCTTTTAAAAATAGTATTTGTGAATGAGCATTTGCATGCTTCAAGTAATGATAGGAAACAAGAATGAGGAATGGAGGATCCCTTGTCCCCGACCAGGGGATTCACAACCTTTTATTTACTGACCCTGCTGTTGCTTTATGGAATGATCATTTGACACATTGCCATTTTCAAATAAATAAAGATTTAACTTGTGTGCATGTATAGTACCATTAAGTCACAGTCAATTTATGGCACCCAAGGAGCTTTCAAGGCAAGTCCTCTGCAGAGTCTTCCTTGGTGGTTTCCCATCCAGGTATCAACCCTGTTTAGCTTCGGAGATCTGATAAAGTTGGGCTATACCATGCTGCCTTCCCTCCCAAAGCTTTATCTTAACTCTGAATTAAAAACTATTTACTTATTTTACTAGCCTTGTGAGCCACCCGTCTCCTGATGGGCTCAGGGTGGCTCACATGTCCACTAACACATAAAACCTGCATAAATACAAATGAAACAATTTAAAGCATTTGAAAACATTCTAATTCTGACGGCACTGATATAGTTATAATATAAAAGAGGGAAGAGGGAGATCAGACTGATGGAAAACCCATAGTTGCCTCAACTGTAAATCTGGTGGAACTGCTTCAACCATAAGCCTGGCGGAACAGCTCTGTCTTACTGGCCCTGCGACAATGAGTGAAAGATAGTGGTTAAATGGGGCCACACACATAAAAACTCAAGCACAGGCAACACAAAGGTGGTGGTTTTCTATCTCACACTCATTCCTTCCAGCAGCTTAACTGGTTCTCTGTGATGCTGCTCCTTCTGTTGCTATAGTTCTCTAGAGAGTACATCTGGCTTTTGGCTTCTCCACAGACTACTCTGTAATCTCCACATAACATTCCTTCTGCAGAAACCTTTCTTCCTCTTAGACACCTCCTGCAGATACCCATAAACTCCACTGGGAACCAAACACATAGGGCTACATATAGTTGAAATGTTAGTGCCAGATTACTGCCTCTGCTCCAATTTACACATGCAACTGTCACATGCAATGAAGTCTTGGAAGGAGCCATACGTAATATGGCACATCAGCAATGATCTAGGAAAAAGTGCTTTGCCTATGTTCATATTCTTTCATAGATATAATGAGAGTACCTAATTCTTCTCTCCAGAAACATTGCAAGGTTTAAGACACAGGAGTAGGTTACAAAACTGTGCAGGGAAAGCTGGGAAAGTGGAGATAGCAATGCCCTTATATTAGTGCCCTAATATTAGTAAAGCAGGAAATTTCTAAATTATATCTGCCTATAAATCACTTTCTCTAACCTAGAACTTATTTCCTTATATGAGGAAGATGTGTATGATTATTAGGCAGTGGGGGGAAAGCCCATTACTGTGTATTAAGGGAATAGTCTCATGTTTAGAGAATTATTTAGATCATTTTTCTGAAGTGATAAATGGTAGTGGTTTAATCTGCCTAGATATATCCCTTAGCCTTTTGTCCTTTCATGATAAAATGGTCCATTGGATATTCACCTTCTCCTGGTAGGCAAGGAGGACATCTTCATGGGTAATTCCACACCCCATCTCTGGGAGGCAGGAAAAATGTTTTTTTTCACTTCCTGTCCGAAGTCCGGGGACCATTTTGCTCAGTATCCCATTGGCTGAGCAGTAGCCTACTGGGAACATATTACTGGAACAGGAAGAAACTTAACAACAAGAACCAGGAACAGGAACAAGAAAAAGGAACGACAACCATTAAACATAAACTGGAAACTAACTATGACAGGGAAGACCAAGCTGTCCTCCTTGCCTACCAGGAGAAGGGCCCTTCACGGTGAGTATCCAATGGACCATTCTCCTGGGGGCAGAGGACATCTTCATGGGACCTCCTAGAGCAGTGTCCCTAACCGAGAGGGTCAATGTTAGTTTTCCAGAACATGTTGTAGGACATTCCTACTGAAGGCGGCTTGTGCGGCCGCCCATGACTGAATCTTATAGTGTCTGACAAAGGAAGACGTGGAAGACCAAATTGCCACCCTGAAAATTTCCTCCACCAAGGCATGTTTCCTGAAAGCAGCATTGGTAACTGCACTATGAATAGAATGGGCTGTGATGCCTGCCGGGACTGGTATATTGCCTGCCTTGTGTGCTTCAATAATGCAGGCCTTTAATGTAGAACTAATTGCTGCGGTGGACATGGGTCCCCCTAAATTCAATGTTGAGACATTAATGAAAAGGGTATCTGTCTGCCTTACTGACTCTAAGAATGAATACCTTGAGGGATTGTCTAACATCTAGGTCAGTTGTGGCGAACCTTTGGCACTCCAGATGTTATGGACTACAATTCCCATCAGCCCCTGCCAGCATGGATGGATGAAAATAGCAGGTCATGAATCTTGGCAACTGGGCATTTCCTGGAGAAGCAAAGAGATCCACCAGAGGCTTGAGAAACTTGCACGTTATCTTCCTGAACGTTTCTGGATGAAGCAGCCATTCAGCTTTGGATATTTGTTGTCTGCTTAGCCAGTCCACCTTGGTGTTCAGCTCCCCGCTGATGTATTCCGCTAATGTTGATAAAAGATTACTCTCTGCCCACGTCAGACTCTTGTTGGCCACTTTTTGCAGGGCTTTCAATCTGGTGCCGGCCTGGTTGTTTATATAAGCTTTTGCAGCTATACTGTCCGTCCTTATGAGAATGTACTGGTGAAGAATGCGGATGCGAAGTGTTGCAGGGCCAGGTAAATGGCTCGCATCTCTAGAAGGTTGATGGCAGTTGACTTGTGGATCTGGACCACTTCCCCTGTCAATCAGACAGTCTAGGATGGCTCCCCAGCCCTGGAGGCTGGCATCCGTGAAGATTTGGACACAGGTTTTGATCAGGTAGATTTTCCCCTGGGGAAGATTGTTGATGGACGTCCACCACCTCAGGCTGCTCTTGACTGGTGTGGGAAACACTAAGAGCTTGTCTTTCTTGAGTGCAATGTCCAGTTGGTACAGATGCAGAAACAATTGCAGTATCCTGGTGTGTAGCTTTGCCCACTGAAGACTGTCTATGGCTGCAACAAACAGGTCCAGCAGGCTGGACAGGTGCATGAGGAATGACTTCTTGGTTGTTATCACTTTCCTTGCTGCATTCTTTATGTTTTGGATCTTGCTTGCGGACAAGAAGAGTGCATTTTGTGAGGTATCTATAACGGCCCCTAGATGCTCCACGTGCTGTGAAGGAATGGTAATACCCTTTCTGACGTTGACTAGGAAACCAAAGTGTTGGAATGTATCTTGAACCTTGCGTACGTCTGCATAGGCCTGAGTTTGAATGAATTAGAAGATCGTTCAGATAAGGGTGGATGTGTACACCTCAATGATGTAACTGAACCACTGGAGGAAACAGGTCCTTGGAGAACACTCATGGTGCTGACACCAGGCTGAAGGGTAAAGCCCTGAACTGTAGGTGGTCTTCTCCTACCGCGAACCTGAGATACTTGCAGTGTGCAGGGTGTATTGGGATGTGGAGGTATGCCTCCATTAAGTCTAGTGAGGTCAGAAGCCCTCTCTTCTTAAATTAAAAGTGCTACAGACTTTTTTTTTAAGCTAGGAATTCAGAGGGGGCATGACATATTTGTAGGGAGTATTGTCCTTGTGTTTCCCTTGGAAATATGAATCTGGTTAAAGGTGGAGATCTCCAGAGATCTTTTCTGTTAGGCTAGATGAAGGACAGATAACAGACTATTTCACTTTAATTAAATGGGCTGATTCACACAAGGACTTTATTTCACATATATGTTTCAGTAGTTTCATGCCTCTCGGTTATGCGAGGGCCATATTCCAATTGTGACTATTCGAAGCAAGGCCCAAGGGGCTTCAGCTTTCCTAATTGCCACATTTTAATGTATGGAAATATCCCTGTGGAGGTATTTTCTCCTTTGAGATGCTCATGTATAATAAAGGTTACGTATAAGTTTCCAGATGGAGCAAAGAGCAGCTTAATTCAGTTTGCAAACTCTGTACTCTGCTAAAGAGGATCACCTTTGCAATAAACAAAGAGGAAAGCAAAACAAAACAAGGTATAAGAGCCGAGCATTAAGCTGCATCACAAAATAAAACCTTTGTACTCTCCCCTAAATGGAGACCAAATAGTTTCAGTGTATTACAAATAAAAATATACAAGTGAAACAATTTTAACCTCAATATTAAAGTGCAACACTGTATTTAAAAGTTGAATTAAAATTACATAGTATGAACAGTACTTAAGTAGACTGAAATAAATAGCTAAACCCTCTAAAGAGCACTTCTAACTTTAACTATTTAATTAGTTTAAAGTTCTAAGTTTTTAATTTCCAAGGCCATCAGAGAGAAGACAAGAAACAACCAGGCACCCTGGCTTTTTATTTGGATCCAATTCAGCTGAAAACTTCTTCTACAAAGATAATTTTAATGAATTTTGTAATTTGTATTAATTTTTTACTCTCATGAGCTACTTTAAAAACCAATTCTTGACTGAAAAGTCAGCAAAAGAATTATAAATAAAATGGTGGAATAATAAATTGTATTCTCAGAATTCCTACTGGTTCCATTCACAGGTCCAACTAGACAGCCACAGATCAAGGGTCACAAGGAATGAATGAGAAAGTAGTGTTGAGGAGAAGGGTTTGAATTTGTTAGGCACAGGGGAACTTTCTGGGACAGGTTGAAGTCCCCTCTCCCCCAAAAAATGGCTTTCACTTGAACCAAAAGAGAACCAGGCTGCTGGCACTTAATATCAACAAGGTGGGGAAGCCAACAGGAACTGAGTAACATCCAGTTTGGGCAAACCAGTCCAAAAGATGATTGTGTAAATACCCATGGAAAAATTGATAGGAACATAATAGAACTTGTAAGTGAGGGTAGGATGGAGGAGTGTGATGTGTGGAAACAAAAGGGCTGAGGGAGACAAAGGTTGTGGGAGATGGAAACATGTTTTAGGTTTTTATATGCCAGTGCTAGAAGTCTCCAAGCCAAAAAGGGGAAGCTAGAATGCTTGGTGCTAAATGGCAACTTAGATATTGTTTGGAACCACCTCCATTTCTGACTCTGGAGCCTCCCTCCACCTTTGCCTGGGGTGGGGTCAGAGCAGGATCCAGTGAGTATTGGGCCCCTGAGGCAGTGGGTGCCATCCAAGAAGGCAGGTTGACTGACGAGCTGGCAGTGTGCCTTTCACATTGGCCCCTCCCAGGGAAGCCAGGAGAAGCTGGGCTAGCCTCAGCAAAGGTAGCCAGTACGTCGTCAGAGGCCCGGGCATGACCACCTAGCGGCAGAATTGCAAGATGTGAGGCACGAAACCTTGAGGGAAAGGGGCAGAATGAGGGAGAGGGATTGACAGTGGCTAAGACAGGGGTAGGGAACCTGCGGCTCTCCAGATGTTCAGGAACTACAATTCCCATCAGCCCCTACCAGCATGGCCAATTGGCCATGCTGACAGAGGCTGATGAGATTATGGACCCTAATTTTATCGGCTGTTCTAGACTAGAAAATCTGAGCATTGGCTTGGAGGACATGCACAATGCATGCTACGAGGGATATGTGGAGCAGTTTTGCATAAAGGCACAGGCACAGGCTGAGTCCAGGCTTGATGATGGGCCAGGGGGTGGGAAGAGGGTGGAGCAACCCCTTTGAAAGAGTGTGAGCACAGTGGCCAGGGAGGAATCTGGACAACAAATCTTTTAGGAGGTATTTGAACAAGTTGGGTATTTCCACTGTTCCTCCTGTCCACTAGCAGCCCCTTCTGAATCACTCTCCCTTTCATGCTTTAAACTGGGAGGTGGTGTGTAGTTGTGCATGGCCATTGAGGATTGAGGATTGTGGCTGTGCATCAGTGTTTTGCTCACTACATGTGGATGGCAAGAACACCTCTGTGTTCTGGTGAACTTTCTCCCAACCAACATGTTTCTCAAAATTGGCACTATCCTACTATGACCCTGAGCAAAACGATAACCCTTAGTCCCTTCTGCGTAACCCGCAATGTGCAGTTTTTGCCACTTGGGCGTGCCCTTCCTTCTCTGCTGCTTTGGGATTAATACATTCGCAAATGTTCCAAAAGTTAGCATGCAGTCACGCATGACCTATAACAGTCCTATTCTTTGCTCAGCTACCCCATTTTCTGATGGCGTGAATGGACGCCAATTTTCTGATGGCGTGCATCTGTGGCTAATGCCCTTGTGCCGTAGCCACATTTGGAAGTTATTTCCCATGAACTCCCCTCCCCAGTCAGTTTGTAACCTTGCCAGTTTGTAGAGGAACTTCCTCTCAATCATTGCCAGCCATTCTTTAAACTAAGTAAATGCCTGATCCTTGGTTTTTAGCAATATACAGTAGGAATAGCAGCTGTAATCATCTATCAACAAGAAGATATTTCTAGCATCCCCAAAGTGAGCTCCTTGCAAGTCCATTGACTTCAATGCTCGTATTAACTTCTATAGGGGCTATCTGTATACAAACCTGTATAACTTTCAATAGTATAACTCTGTATAGAAGCTGATTTTGCTAAATATAGAACATTCAGTCTGAATGAATAAGTCTGTTTAGTTACTTTCCTATCAACATTTGTCATATTTGCAACTAAGAACATTAAAGTTCCTGTCACAAGCTCACTGTATGAAGCATTGCCTATTAGTTATTCATGCCTTCCACTTCTCATTAATTTGGCTATACAGCCAGCCCATTCAAATGATTCCAGAAGCTTCTGGTGCTTAGTTACCAGTGGAATGTGTGCTTCAACATCTACCATTTCTACTATTGATCCTCAGATTTGGCTTAGTTATTTTTGTAATTTTTTTAAAAATGGGTCTATTGGTAAATCTAATGATGAGCCCCCCTTGCTTAATGACATTCCCAGGTGGCCGCCTGTAACAGAGAATGAAATAAGGACATTAATTGAAGAGCTTAAGTCCAATAAAGCTCCTGAACTGGATGGTATGCCGGCTGAACTTTATAAACTTTTCTCCAACTGGTGGTCCCCTCTGTTAGCCACTTTATCCACCATGGTGAACAACTCAGGTCTAGTTCCTTCAATATGGACTAGTGCCATTATTTATTCAAAACTAGTGTGGCCCGGCCACGCGTTGCTGTGGCTTATTGTGGTGAAATGGGAAAGGAACAGTAGCAGCAAATCAATTGCAGAGGCCAGCAGTACATGCTCATGCAAACATGCAGCCTGATACTGTGCGATGTCAGTGATGTGTGTGCCCGCATTCCTTGGGGGGGGAATGGAAAGGCACCCCTCCCACACATCTAGGCTGGCTGGTCATGATCCTTTACCTGGGAGTAAGTTTGGTTGGTGGCAATGGGTGTCGCTTCTGAGGAAACCCTCTGGCCGGGTGCGACGCAGCCATTCAAAGTATGTCATGGTTGCTGTACTGAGCTTACTCCTGAGTAATGCGTGCCTGGTTTTCTTAACTGTAACTGCAGTATTCAGGGAATCTAGGGTGCCTGGCCCCTCCCTCCCATCCCTTGCAAGTCGCCCCTCACTCTCTTCCCTCCCTCCCTTCTCTTCCTTTGCATGCCACCCCTCCCCCTCCCTCTGTTCCCTTTCCCTCCGTTCCCTTGGGTCATATCAAGATGCTGGGCCCCCTGCCTCCCCTCCCTTGCATGCAACCCCTCACTGTCTCCCCTCCCTCACTTCTCTTCCCTTGCATGCCACCCCTCCCCCTCCCTCCCTTCCCTTTCCCTCCGCTAGGGTGGGAAGGTCATATCAAGATGTTGGGCCCCTGCCTTCCCTCCCTTGCATGCCACCCCTCACTCTCTTCCCTCCCTCCCTCACTTCTCTTCCCTTGCATGCCACCCCGCCCCCTCCCTCCCTTCCCTTTCCCTCCGCTAGGGTGGGTGGGTCATATCAAGATGTAGGGCCCCCTGCCTCCCCTCCCTTGCATGCCACAGCTGACTGTTTTCCCCCTCTAACTTCTCTTCCCTTGCATGCCTCCCCCACCGTCCCTTTCCTCTCCCTCCCTCTCTTCCCTTGCATGCCACCCAGTGGTGGGATCCAAAAATTTTAGTAACAGGTTCCCATGGTGGCGGGATTCAAACTGTGGCGTAGCGCCAATGGGGCTGGGCGGGGCACGACGGGGGCGTGGCCGGCCATTCCAGGGGCGAGGCATTACTGGGGCCGGGGCTGTGGCAAGGACGCAGCCGCTGTGCCCGGGTCGCTTGGGTGGGAACTTGAATGCACGCATGGCGCCAGGCTGCCACGCACGCTGGTGCACCTCCTGCTAGACTGCTTCAAGTTCTGCGCGCTACTTCTGAGAGAAGGGCGTAGCTAAGGCAAAATCACGTGACAAAAAATCACCAATTAGTAACCCCCTCTCGGCACACACAAATAATTAGTAACCTACTCTCGGGAACCTGTGAGAAACTGCTGGATCCCATCTCTGATGCCACCCCTCCCTCTCAGTGGCAGTGGAGGTTAAGAGCTCGTGTATCTAATCTGAAGGAACCGGGTTTGATTCTCCGTTCTGCCGCCTGAGCTGTGGAGGCTTATCTGGGGAATTCAGAGTAGCCTGTACACTCCCACACACGCCAGCTGGGTGACCTTGGGCTAGTCACAGCTTCTCGAAGCTCTCTCAGTCCCACCTACCTCACAGGTTGTTTGTTGTGAGGGGGGAAGGGCAAGGAGATTGTCAGCCCCTTTGAGTCTCCTACAGGAGAGAAAGGAGGGATATAAATCCAAACTCCTCCTCCTCCTCCTCCTCTTCTTCTCCTCCTCCTCCCCTCTCCCTCGTGTGTATGTGTGTGTATGTGTTTCACTTCCACTCGAGTTACTGCCTATGTGCTGTTTCCACTGCTCATCTCTGGCCGTCTGAGTGAACATTCTAAGCAGCACGAACATTCTAAGAGTGACAGTTACACACAGGCCCCTCCCTGTCCTTCACCAGGGAGCGCCAGGAAAAAGGCGTTTTTACCTGGGCCAGGTATGAAATTTCAGGTATGTGAACATCTGAAAACACTCTCGCCTGACTGACTATAGTGGCTGGGAATTTTCAGAGGAATTGGCCCAGCAGTTACTGAGGTACCCTGTCATCAACACATACACGGTTAGCTTTTTATATATATAGAAGGGGGACCATAATTTACCTTCCAACTATAGACCAATTAGTCTTTTGTCAATTTCAGGCAAATTGTATGCCAAATCTTTACCTAACCATTTTCTCACCTGGATCTCGATAAAAAAAAAGCCAACTAGTATAGAACAGATTGGCTTCATGAAGGGAAAGACCACCTTGGATCATTGAGAACATGAGAACATGAGAACTAGCCAGCTGGATCAGACCAGAGTCCATCTAGTCTAGCACTCTGCTACTCGCAGTGGCCCACCAGGTGCCTTTAGGAGCTCACATGCTGGAGGTGAAAGCAATGGCCTTCTGCTGCTGCTGCTGCTCCTGAGCACCTGGTCTGCTAAGGCATTTGCAATCTCAGATCAAGGAGGATCAAGATTGGTAGCCATAGATCGACTTCTCCTCTTCCATAAATCTGTCCAAGCCCTTTTTAAAGCTATCCAGGTTAGTGGCCATCACCACCTCCTGTGGCAGCATATTCTAAACACCAATCACAGGTTGCGTGATTTGATTTGATTCCCCAGTGAGGACTGCAGAAATGTGCATGGGGGGGTGTTGTATTTTTGTTGTGCAGGCACAATGACATTAAAGTTTATCCATCCATCCCTCCATCCATCCTTTCACTGGAATTCTGGAAAAGCAACCAATTCCAGGTTGCCAATTCCTGCCAGATTCCTTCAGGACCCACTTGGGGGGTATAAAAGTTGGTCCACCAGGCACCATAAAGCGTTTGTGTTCTCAATCCGACATCCATTCCAACTTGGGATAAGAGGGATTTTTTTTCTTTGCAAGCCTTTATTGGCATAGAATAAGAGGGATTTGAGCATCCTCTTCTTTATAACACTCCCATTCTCCAGTCCTTTGCTAGAGGAACTGGTTTGCTAGAGGAAAAGCCTTTCTCCTTTGCTCCAGGAAATGCTGGTCGTTGTTTGGTCTTGAAATCATTGCTTGGTCTTGAAAACACTTATTTCCAAATACCTGCTTAAAGGAATAACTAGCCTTTTTGTAGCTTTTATAGATCTTAAGGGGGCTTTTAACTCTGTAGGTAGAGATCTGCTATGGCAGAAATTAAAGAAGCTTGACATAGAACCCAGGCTCTCTAATCATGTCTCTCAACAGAAACCCTTCTTGTCAGGTGAGGAGCAACCCATTAGGACTGTTAACATCTAAAATACCAGTTTCATGTGGTGTCAAACAGGGCTGTGTATTGGCACCTGTGCTGTTCAATCTTTTTTGCATGATTTTGCTTCCACCTTGAACAGCATTAACTCACACTGTCCTTATCTGAATGGTGTCCCTATTCCAATTCTTCTCAATGCTGATGATGCAGTCTGTGACGAATGCATTCAGCCTGCATTCAGGTTACAGGGTGGAACCGCCCCTGAAAGAGTTAAGCCCTGGCCAGCCCTGATTGGCCAGAGAAAAACAAGCAGAGACCATAAATTCTGTCAGCGCTAGAGCTGAAGGGTTCTTGCTTTTTAGTCCTCGGACTTTTTGGCTCTGACTGAGCTTGTGTGCCTTCGGGTACTTTTGAGGCAGAGTGTAGAGAATCCGCAGAGTTCTCTCACTGCTGTGGGGTTTAGGAATAGCTAGAGGCTATTCAATCACCTTAAACCCTGAGTCTTGGAGGCGTGTGTCCGCCCTCAGGTGTTGTGTTTTGTGTTATTTTTGAGGGAAACCTCTAACAGTCTGTAGTCTGACCTCCAGTACAGGGAACATCAGTCTTGGGAGGCCCAGCTCCTGTGGCAGAGAAGCCAGATTTTGGGAGTGTGGGAGAGGGAGGCTGTGATGCCTGAATCCCACTGGGCATAGGCTGAGTGTTTTATTTTTGGGAGGAGGAACAGCAGACTGAGTATTTTTATTTTTATGAGGGAGTGTAAAACCTCAACAGTAACATCTTTTGAGAAACATTTTTAAAGTAAAATCTGGTGAAGGGACACCTCTGAGTGTCCATTGTGTATGAAGTAAAGTGCCTGAAACCAAACTGAAACTTAAAACCAAACTTACTCAGTAACCGTGAAGCGTACAAACAAACTTTATCTGTAACCGCTAAGCTTTAAGAACCAAACTTATTCAGCAACTGTTAAGCTTAAGCGAACTCTCTGCAACCAACACGCTTATTACCTCTCCAGTTTACCTGAGAAGCCTTTGTTAAAACCAACAATAAAAGTTTGAGTTTTGTTCTTTTCAACACCGTTCCAGTCATTATTATTTTTTGTCTGTGTGTCTGTGTTCCCCAACCCAGTCAGGGTGGTGACCGTTGGTTGAAAATCAGTTTGAGTGGGCTGTAAAAATAAAATTTATATTTTGGTGGCAGCGAAAAGCAGAACATATAAGCGCCTTTCTCGACACAGTCCTGCTGTCTCCCATAGAGCAGAACATATAAGCGCCTTTCTCGACACAGTCCTGCTGTCCTCCCATAGAGATATTGCTTTGAAGAGCTGCAAAAACCTGTCCGCTGCCGTTCAGAAATTTTTTTAACTTCAGCGGTGGTAAGTTCATCTCGGCAGTGCTGAAAGTATTTAATGCAAAGGTAGTACAGCGCCTTCTGTACCGTGTCCCAATTTGGATCCATGCCTGGAAGCCAATTATGGAACAGATTCAATCTAACTTCCTAAACAAGATCTTTGGTGTCCCCCATTGCGTCCCATACGCTGTTTTATGTTCAGAATCGGGGCAACACTTGCTGGAATCAAGGGCATGGGTTGCAACCTTCAAATTTTGGGTGCGCCTTTGTTTCCATACAGACTCAAGTAGTTTAATTCAGCTAGCAATGCGGGAGCTTGAGCACTTGAATTGGTGGCTTCATATTGAAACCAAAGTCCTTTCTTTGGGTTTTACCTAGGAGTCTTTACTTACTGCTCCTGAGTTATTTCACCAACTAAAAGCTAGACTATTTGAACAGGAATACCAATTTCTTCTAAGTAAAGCACAGAGCTCCTGTTTTCCATTATTTTTTGGAATTACTTCCCAGAAATTCTATCCTGCTACTTACCTGGACCAACTGGTAAATTATAAACTTAGATGGGTTATGACCAGCGCAAGATGTAATTCCTTCCCCTCAGCTTTACTCCAAGGTCGTGTTTTTAATATTGCGAGGCTGCCTGTTCTGTCTCCCTACACCAGACTCGCTTGCTCATGTCTTGCTTCACTGCCCTAAACATAATAATCTTAGATCTGACCTGGTTGCATTATTTCCTACAGGATTTGCGTCTCTTCCAGACAAAATAAAAATGATTAAGTTACTGAATAATCCTGAGGTAGAAATATCCGAAGCTGTAGCCACATTCTTAATACATGTTTTGCATGCCTTGTAATAATGTTCTTTTAACTTTAACTTTATTTAGCTTAAACTGTTTTGGTTTTTTCTAATGCCTATTAAAGGTTTCTGAAATCTGAAATCTAGTCTTTCATGCAATGGATTTAGAAGCAGTCATTCTTTTACTTTCCACTGTCTGGCTATGCCTATATACTTTAGAGCAGGGGCATATTGCGAGTGATAAAAATACAGCTTGCTACCACAGTTTTTGTATCCCTGCCTCCAACATTCAGTTCGATGAAGATTTCTGGAGAACCTGAAAGTCTGCTGACTTGGTGTATGCTATTTTGATTGGCAGTAATTGTTAGAAGTTACTTTTTTGGGTAAGGGTGGTGGTGGACCAAATCAGCTACTTGCAGTGAAACAAAGTGGTTGAAGAGTAAGTAAGCACAGAAGGGGGGGAGTGACTGATGTGCGTGGATCTGCATTGCAAGTCCCTGGACAGCCTGATGTTGCGATCCATAGCGCTTAAGCTTTGTGATAATGAGGATCAGACTCCAAGGCTGCTCCCATCCTCCGTGTGCCAACTATGCAGTAAATTCTGTTGCAATTAGTGGGGTTTTACATTTGAGAAAATATTTGGTGGCACTTCAATCTCATGCATGGTTTCTTGGAAACGCTCCATGTGCGATTTATATGGGGCAAGACTGCCTCAGCAGCCATGAAGCCCCGCCTGTCTGAGGGAAAACACCGCACTTGTTAACCCTCCCCCAAGCTGCCACTGCCCTGCAACCTGAAAAGTCCCCTCCAAAGCCGAGGTGGAAATGCAAGGGGGAAAGTGGAGTTGGGGGGATGCAAGTCAGATTTTGCCCCAGCTTCCATTTTTCATAGCTACGCCTCTGCTTTTGAGTATTAAATAACTGTGCAATTAATCCTAAGGACTAAATAAAATTAGCAGAGTGGTCTAAATATGAAACAGACAACAAAGAACTCAAAAATAAATATAGCTATGTATACCCTGGCAAATGAACGTTTCCTGGCACGTTCTCTACTCTTGCTCTTCGCTCCTCTGCCTCTTTACTTTTTATAAATCTTATATATTAGCAGTTACAAATGATAGGTGAAAAGGACAGCTTCAAAATACAATGACCTCTCCCATAAACCAGTGCTTTAAAGCATGGTGTTCAATGGCCATGCATGTGACTTCACTAAAAGCTATATGAACACTTTTTTGCAATTTTCATATTCCAAATTAAAAGGAAAAAGGAGCATCAATGGAGCAATTGTAGTTCCACAAGTTTATGACTCTTTCTTTTTTTCCATGACTAAAACAGAAGTAGCCAAGAGAGTTAGCAGCAACCTATAGCCCACAGAGCATACAGAAGCTTCTTCTCATTCATAGGGCCTGATACTACTACTACTACTACTACTGAAGAAGAAGAAGAAGAAGAAGAAGAAGAAGAAGAAGAAGAAGAAGAAGAAGAAGAAGAAGAAGAACCAAACGCAGTGCTCAGACACGAATCAAAGAACACGAAAGGCACTGTAGACTATTTCAGCCAAAAAAAAAGCAATAGCAGAACACATGATAAACCAACCTGGACACAGAATATTATTTGAAAACACAGAAATTCTGGACCACTCTGACAACCACTCCGTCAGACTACACAGAGAAGCCATTGAAATCTACAAGCACATGGACAATTTCAACAGAAAGGAAGAAACCATGAAAATAAACAGAACTTGGCTGCCAGTGTTGAAAAACACTAGAGTCAAGACAGTGACTAATCAGCTCCACACAAACACAGGATGAGTATAGACAATATACAAAGGCCAGACTACTTCTATTCACATGCTCTCACCTATTGACCTTGCTATCTCCATTGTTACTCACATGCTACGTACTTCATTGCTACTCACTTGCCAGGCTACTTCTATTCAGATGCCCTCACCTATTGATCTTGCTATCTTAATTGTTACTCACAGGCATATATACTCCACTTTCTTTGCTTTCCTACTATCAGATCCTCTGAAGATGCCAGCCACAGATGCAGGCAAAACATCAGGAGAGAATGCTGCTAGAACACAGCCCTACAGCCATACACAACCACACAGCACCTCAGTGATTCTGGCCATGAAAGCCTTCGACAATACCTCCAAATAACATTTAAATTGCCCCTTAACTGTTTCTACTCCATCTGCTTCTGCCAGTACATTGGGCTCCAATTCTCCATGGTGCCATGGTTATTTGGTCAGCAGATCCACAGAACACAGTGGAGCAGCTGCCAGGCCCCACCCCCACAAACTACAGTTTTGCCCTGCCCCCCACTGTGGGATGGCGATTCCCTGGCAAGGGACTGTGCCAACAGTTGGCATGATGTGATAATGTATTATAATAAGGCAACAAATGAATATTTTCCTTGAAATGTAGTAAATATGTCATGCACTGTCTTGTTGCCATCATTCTCCTGCAAAGACTGCTAGGCCCAATTCTCATCAGCAGCTTCCAATAAACAAAAAGCTTTGGTGCAGGTTTTCCTTCTTTGGGACTCAAGGTGGAGGAAAAAGGAGGACCATGAAACCGAACAAAACATATAACAAATTGACCTGCACAACTCATGGGGACTAGTGCATGTAGCTAAGTGACCTATGATACTCCTTAGCCCACAAACACAATGATACCATTTCAAATGTCCTTACTTAAAATTTCAGTTTTGTATCTCCTCTGAATACTCAAGAGAGCCTTTCTCACTTGTTCAAACGCTTTTCCTCATGTGGAAAAGGATGATCATAATAATTTTCCATCAGCTACTGAAAAAGCCTGTGCTTGGGCAGCTACAGTCCTCATCTCCTCACAGAAGGGAACATAAATGAATAATTCTACTGTGAAGATTTTAATTGTCACATGGCTTATATCAGGAGAGACAATCCTGAAAAAATGGGTGTCCCAGATCAAGAGGCGCGATGAATGCAAAACCCAGCATTGTGTATTGAACAAGGAAACGAACAAGCAACAAGTGTAAGAAATTCACAAAAAAGTATAATGTGATAAAAGCAGCTAGCTTCACATCAGTAAGTGATCTGCTAAATTCTGAAGCAGTTGCAGTTTGTCTTATTTCCAAGGGGATCCCCATGAACAACACATTGCAGAAGTCTGGCGTCAAGGTTTGAGTATATAGATCAGCATGCTCAGGCCTACTGAGTGTAAGTACAGCTGACAAAAAGTATCCTTGGCTACCATGGTCATCTGTTTCAATACTAAAGTGAATGGGTTCAAAAAGACTCTTAATAATTTTACCAAAACTGTAAGCAAAAGATTTACCTTATCCAATGCAGGTAGCCTAACTCTCCATAACACATCAGGGCCACCAATCAGCACCGTCTCTGTCTTGTCTTTATTCAACCTAGCTTGTTTGCCCTCTTGAACACAGTATCAAGAGACAAACAAAATAGAGAGCAGTTTCCCAAGGCTTACTCAAAGAAATATAAAGCTGGGTGTCATCCGCATACTGATGCTGCATGTCTCTGCATACTGATGATGCATATAGTTTTGCATATCTCCAAAACTTTAGACAATCTCATTCAAAGGCCATACATACTGACTAGTGCCCATAATAATAGCACCAATAAGTGACCAACTAGTTCAGCCTCATAGAAAACTATGAGAAAAAGAGAAAAACAGTAGAGATAATGCTAGGTGGTTGTCTTAATATGCAAAAAGGACCAAACATTGTTTCATTCTATCATATTAAACATTAATTACACTTGAAATAGTAATTGTATATACATTCAGATGGTTTGTTATTGTAGAGTTCTGTCTTATTGACTAGTTACAGCAAACATTGCTACACCATTAAAAGCACATGAGAAATCATTTTACTAGAACTATGAAAGCCAAAGCATCTGCAAATGAAGCAAGTTATGCAAGTGATTTTTTTTACAAATTTCCTTAGCAACTCCATTCTTTCCCTGAAGAGAGACTGCTGATGATCAAGGGACTCTCCAGAATAGTAGTACTCACTCTGCAGTTGGCAGAGAGCCACATTCACATTTACTGTCAACTAGAAAAATCACATGACTTATGTGCACTACCTCCCCCAACACACACATGAAATGACATGATAGCTATTAATATTAAACAGGTGGGAACCCGCAAGAAGCATGTGAAGGGGGTATATCCCGCCCTGCTTCTTTTCATCTCCTCCCTTCTCTAACCATATTCATCCTTTTCTTCCCCTCCCCTTATTTGTCAACCTACTCCCATCCTTCCCTCATCCCTTCTTTGTGAACCTACTCCATTCCCCCACCTTTCTCCCCACTCTTTATATGTGTGGACATAGTGTGTAACAGACTTTTCTATATGATCACCTCTGAAGATGCCAGCCACAGATGCAAGCAAAACGTTAGGAACAAGATCCACCAGACCACGGCCACACAGCCTGGAAAACCCACCAGAACCAGTTGAATCCAGCCGTGAAAGCCTTCGACAATACATTAAGGTTTAATGGTTTGGCAGAAGCAGCAAACTGTAGTTTGTGCTTATCTGCAAACCACGATTTTAAACAGAGAACAAACTACTCTCTGGAATCTTATAATTCAGGGCACAATTTCTTAGGCTCATTCCGCACACGCAAAATAATGCACTTTCAAGCTGCTTTCACAACTGTTTTTGCCATTCCACACAGCTTCAAAGAGCCCTGAAAGCAGCTTGAAAGTGCATTATTCTGCGTGTGCGGAATGAGCCTTTATGTCAAACTCTGCTTTCCAGGATTCCAAACAGTGGCTTGTTCTCAAGTTTAGAATCTTACTATGCAAGGAGAGAACAAAGTATAGTTTGCTGGTTCTGATTTAATGTTAAGCCATAGTTTATTGCAAATACAGAAGAAATTAGTTACTTTGACATATGTAAAGGAGTGAGGAATATGGAAGTAGGAGTCACATGAGCTGGCCTGAAGATTCTTTCAAACTCATTCACATAGTAGTTGTTGTTACAACCGAACCATGCCTATAATTGGAAGTTGGTTTGGAAACCATGGTTTGTACTATGATTTTGTCTGAATTGACAAAGAATAGTTATAGTCCCTGTCAGGAATTAGGTTAGCATCATCCCTGTGCTGAAAGATCTGCCTGTTCCAGGAACAATTCAAAGGCTGGTGCCAACCTTTAAGGTCCTAAACGGCTTGGGACCAGAGCACCTGAACAACTGCCTCCTCCCATACTGTCCATTGCACCTGTTAAATCAACCTCCCAAGTCCAGATCTCTGTAAACAGTTTTATTCTGGTTTTTATGTCCCTGGGTATTTTATAATGGTTTGTTTTTATACTGATAGTTTATTATTTTAATTGTGAGCCACACTGAACAGGACTCTGGAGAGACAGCATAGGAATCTTCTACTAAATAAATAAATGCCCATCTCTGTGCCTCCAATGGTTTCTACTCCATAGAGACAAGATTAAATTAATGAATATGAAGGCAATTAAACAGCTTTAAAGGTCGGTTCCTTGCTGCATATTTCGCAAATGAAACCAGGGGTTGAGTCTAATCTATTATTAGAGGAAACCGTCATTTGGCCAGATGTGTGAACTGAGCCAATGTCTCAGAAGTTTTGCAAACACTTTTAAGAAATGTCTCAAGACTGAGTCTGTATTAAAGTACCATATTATAAGAAAAAAAATGGTTTTGGTAAAATAAAAAATCCACTTTGTATTCCATTCATACTTCTCTCTACCTGTACAAGAGTAAGTCTGTGCGGGTGGGGAGAATCAAAATTCTTCCAACTGGATAACAGAAATGACTTGTATAGTTCACTCAGCAATATTGTTGAATCTGAACCTTTCTGTTATCATAACAAGACAACTAAACCAGGAAAATTGTAAAGTTCACTGTACCTGTATGTGATATAAATGAAACACACAATTCAGATCTTGATTGACCTCAATAAAGTAAGCATTCCAGTATGCCAACATTTTAAAATCCATCAATATCCCTGAGATAATTTCAGTTAAAACTGACACTAGAGAGAATATTTTAAAACTTGGTACCAGTACAGAACCATATTCAATTGATTAATCCAAAACTCCCACCAGTTTCTGATCTTGAAATGACAGTCATTACTAGTACATACAGTAGTAACGATACTGTCAAGAGAAGTACACAGTTTTAAGCCTTATAGCCAATTAATAGATAGCTAGGTAAATTAATAAATGGTTATGCATTTGATAATTATGCTACTAACAAGCCATAAACTATATGCTATAAGGAAGGGTAGGAAAACCCAGACATATGGTCACCCAGGTATCTAAAGATCTGATACTGACACCTGGGAAAGAATATATTCTCTTTACAGGTACCTAAATATTTTATTCTGGCTCTTACATATTAGAAATGTTTTATGACTCTTGGTTATAAACATTTACGTTTTTTTTATTCTTGCTTCCCCTACTTTTGCATTTGTATACATCTACTCACATAAATCCCAAACAAAAAGCACTTTGGCCAATATAAACATTCACAGGAGTGAAAAGGTAACAAAATCAGGATGCTTACTACTTTTTAAACAAATCTAGGAAGATTATATATAACTTTGTTTTTAGTAATCAACATAAACAAAATAAATGGATCTACTTAGTCTACTCTGTATTTTTAAAAGTGAGCCAATACGTTTTCCTTAAGTAGATATATATATCAATGTATTGCTCTGGTAAAACAAATCCTAAGAAAGTGAAAGTATAAGACCAGGACAAATTGAGTATCACAGTAGAGATAGTTGTACTGATCTGAAATTTTAATATATAGTTATACATAAAGTTCATATTGATGTTTCTTAAAATGCATCCAAGTCCTTTTTACATAGAATATATCATAATGGGACTAAATATTCTGAAAATAGATTATAATTAACATGCTAACAAAAATAGTTTTACTAATTCAGTTAGCTGATCGTGCAGTTTACTAGTGCAGATTGTCATAAAATGAAACAATTAAGAACCTTTTAAATTAAAACAACTTCGTATTTGCAAAAAGACAGTTTAATAAAATATTAAACCTGTTACTGTGGAGAATCTTTAAAAATACATGACCTTTTTTGACTATCACTTGAAAACAGTATTCCTTACTTCAGGCCTGCTGCTTTTCTTTCAGTAGAACACATTTAATGATTAAGTCAAGTTTTAGGTCAATAGTGTGTCAGTTCATTTTGCCTTCGTATGCTTAGGTCTGCTGTGTACTGCAGATCTCCTTTTATTTGACTAAAATGCCTGTGAAAAATGTTCTTCTCACCTGCAGCAAAATGATGCCATTAATGCCTAACATTAAACACAAAAGGTCTTCCTCTTTCTGAATTAGGAGCTAGCTCTCTTAACCCAGAAATACTCAATAACCCACCTCTATGCAATCCTACATTTTGTCACCTGCTGCATATGTTCTTTAACTGACCTGCCATTATAATTACATTTTTTCACAGAATTGCTCTATTAGTGAAAAAAGTTATTTTTACTGCATATAAGGGAATTGTACATAAGGATGGGAGAAAGACTGTTTTCCATATAACTAAAAATGCAATTTCCCTGCCTTTCATGACCAAATTGGTCAATGTTTTGCCATACAGAGGAAAACAGTGTAAAAGACACCTGAGAGGAATAATACCAACATGTTCTTGAAATTACCCAGTATATGGCAAAGTTCTGCACCAATGCAAATACTGCCATCCAAGCTGTTCAGGCACTGAAGAAATACAAACATATCAGTAGTATCAATTCCTGTGACATTCAGCACATACTACATGCCCCTCCCTCAGGCATTCATGCTTAGAGGAAAGAAACAATTTCTAGTAACTATGAATAATACTAGCCAGAATGAACGGGAGGGAAAGATTTGGAGAGGAGGATGGTAATAAGGAGAAAGTTACTACCCCCAGTAGCTGGTGGGGAATCACATCCCTACCTCAGCAAGTTGGATAAAGGTATAGGTCCAGATCCACTGCCCAGAAGCCCTCCTTTCCTGCCAGCCAAGAGTTTCTCCACCAAAGCCACATTCCCAGTGCGAGCAGCTTCCAGCAGTTCCTGGTCCTTCCCCATGATTCGGAATCATCAGAGAATCCTCCTCCCCTCTCCTCCCCAACGCTGTATAGGTTATTTCCTCTTTCACACTGAAAAGGACCCTCTCGGCAAAAATAATCTTCCCTCCTGGCTTCTCAAACAATTAACTGAGCAACGAGGATGTTCGTGTAGCCTTCCTGGACCACAGGCAGAAACAGCAGCTGTAGAAGAGGGGTCAGGGGGAAGACCTCAAATTTTCACTAGATCATTTCTGGGTGGAGTGTGGAGGAAAAAGGATGGGGGGAGGGGAGGAACAAGAAAGAATCGTCGCCTCCTTCAGCCCAAATTCTAGAAGGGGAAATCTCCGTTCCTGTGCCAGGCTGAGACGGGTAAAGAGTGAGGAAGATGTTAACGACCAGCAGGGCGCGAAAGGGGAGGCGCAGTCTTGGCCATCTAAGGCCCGTTGCTGAGGAGACCAGAGTTCTCTGCTTCTGAATGGCTGGCGAGGTAACGGTCCCCCTCCCTCAGTTGGCTCCCAGTCGCGTGCCCTTGCTCTGGCTCGTGCTGCGTTAGGGATTCTGCTGCCCTCCCTCAGCTAGCCATCCTACCCGTACAGCAACAGCAGCAAATGGTAGCTCGCCTGGCGCTCCACTGCGGTGGCGCGCGCGCGAGAGCACAGGCACGCGCTGGGCTGGCTGATAACGGCTGCCTAAAAGGACGAGAAGCCGCGCATACTGGGAGGGGAGAGAGAGAACGGGCGAGCGCTCACCTCGCGTCACGCAAACATAGCGCTAGGGAGAGGGGCGGTGGGCTGGAGCCTGGATGAAAGGGCGTCCGTCTTTTGGAAGGGATGCGACTGTGCTAGTAGCCTGTCAGAAATGAGACCCCGAAAAAGGGGGGGGGGGAGAGAGAGAGAGAGAGAGGGCCAAATTTGCCTCGGCATTGACTAGCTAGAAACGTGCCGGTGCCCTTCCCAACCCCGCCTCAAATTCCCTGCTGGTGAAATGGGGTGAGCGAGGTCAGGGTGGGAAGCGGAGCGAAACGGAAAGCTCGTGTTCTCCAGTGTGAAGGGCTGTTAGGAAGCACACCATTTAGCCGTTCATATATCACAAGCTGGGAGCTGGTAAAGAATGTGGGAGAGCTAGTTTGGAAATTGAGCCATCTATCCAAAATCGCATCCTCCGTGATTCTGAGCAGGCTAATTCCCACTCTCCCTTATTTAGTCCTTAATTGACATTCAGAGGCTCCCAATTAGACTTCAGCAGGACAGGTTTTGAAAGGATTTTTGATTAGTCTAAAGTTTCATTTTTTTCTGCATACCTGAGGAATCTTTCAAGCATGCAAGTGGGTGGCCCCATTCTTCATCATCCAAAGAGAGGCAAATTAGTTTACTATTAGATATTATTAGTGACTGATTAATGTAACATTATTTTAGGGCTGGATTGGGGAGTGAGGGGGACAGGTGCCCCAGGTAGTAGGGCAAGAGGGGGCAGAGGCAGGACATGGGGGAGATTCAGTTGCAGAGATGGCTTGTTCTGCCTAGCACATGCTCCATTGCCCTTGATTAGGCTGCTGCTAGAAGGTGGGAGAGTCTCAGTTGCCCAGTGGAGATGGCTTGCTCTGCAGCATGCACGCCCGCCTGTTCCCTCTAAGCTCCTGGGGGAGTGGGGGAGAAGATCTCAGGCCCAGAGGAGAGTTGCAGCCCTTGGTAAAGCAGAAGCTGTAGTTGTTAGTTGGGCAAGGCTATGGCGAGTAATGAGGAGGGGGAGCTAAAAGTTCTTGAGGAGATAATAAAAGATGTCAAGTTCAGTGCAGTGGGAGAAATAGACCTCCTTGGCCTCACTAATCTCCCTTCTTCCCCTGACCAAGGCACCCTTCACTCTTCTAATTGTAAGACATCTTCTCACCCCACACGCTTTCAAGGATGGCATATTGACAGTGGCCATGGTAGGCTTTGGGCACACAAGAGTTCTCGGGGAGGAAGCTTAGGGTATGTTATAAACACCGGGGAACAGAGTTTGGGGGGCTGGTGTTTATAACAGTTTAGAATGCCTGATGTGCCCCTCTTTCCCACTCTCCTGCCATGTGCTCTGCTGAGGCGCTACAAGCCTTGGAGCAGCCTGGAGAGGAAGAGGGTGGAGCTGAAGAGGATGGGCTCCCCATCCCCACTGAGAACTGTGATGCTTGGTTTTGCCAAATGTCAGACATAAACCTGTCCCCTCCTCTGATAGACTTGGCCTTCCTCAAATATTCTAATTTTACACCTCAAGAAAGGGCAGGAGGACAAGAACAGAGGGCCTTTTCATGTGCATCATGTGCCATCATGTTGCTTCTCACTTCACTGACCTCCAAAATGTCTTATTAACAGCCTTGCTCAGGTCGTGCAAACTGAGGGCCATGACTTCCTTTACTAAGTTACTCCATCTCTTGTTTGGGTCTTCCTCTTTTCCTACTGACTTCAGCATTTCCTAGCATTATTATCTTTTCCAGTGACTAAAGTACAGCAGCTTCAGTTTGGATAGGTTAGCTTCCAACAGCATAATTACCAGATAAAGCTTTTATTGGGCTGTACTTTAACAGGTTGTGAAGGAACATGTGGGATGTGTGGTGGTTCCCATGTCAAAATTATGTACACTGTATGTTTCAAAATGTCCAGGCTGCAAAACATTCTCCTTGGCTTGGATTTGTATATGTGTAAAAGGTTGAAGGAATATTCAAACATTATAGATACATAAAATAATCTGAAAGTGTAATTATTCATTGACAGTTCATAGAGGTCAATGGATTTTTTGTATTATTTGAAAGAGTTGTTGATACATTGATAATGTGTGTATAAATAAAGGAAAATATGTATTTGTTAGATGGGGGTGTCATTTTGTACTTTAGTCTCTCTTTTTAAAAATGTCGACCCAGCCCTGTATTCTGTGTACTAGTACTTCACACAATGCTTTGTTAGCGAGTAGACCTGTTGCACAGCGGAGTGCTGGTTACCGAGAGTAGGAGAAGCAGCCTTAGGACTTAGCTGCAACACCAGGAGAAACACCACAAGAAGCAGTTACTCTTCAGTGAAGTGTAGTTTATATACAGTGCAGCTAATCACAAGAAGATATATACAAGGTCATGGAACAGACTGATAGCATGCTTCGCCAACACAGCATGCTCAGAAGACAGAGAACAGTTGCAGCTGTTCACACATATATACAGAAGCTGACCAATCAGCTTAAAAGTCACACACAAATTAGTAGCAGCTGGCCAGAACTGGTTTGAACCAGCTCACTGCATCAAGTAGCTGTCAGTGAACTGTCAGTGAACTGTCAGTTAGATCAGACTGATCTAGCAAGACACATTCTTCTATTGTAAACAAAATTGTTCATTGTACTTCATTTTCCACTCTATCAATGTATCAACAAAAAAAATAGCTGAACTTGAGAGTGACAGTTCTTGGTACAAAAGATGTTGAGAGTTTCTGCAACTTAAATCTCTCTATATTGCCCTTTGATTGGCACTTAAATTTAGTGCATCAACCATTGAGCCATGACTCTCTAACATTTACATGTAATTTATGAAGAGCTCCTTAAATTTTCTGACTTTTTTATCCATCAAAGGTTTTCTCAAACTTTACCTTAGGAAATGACAGATGAAATTTCTGCCGTTGAATAAGTTAAATGGAATTTGAAACTAAAAGAGGAGTTTAAGGCTCCACACTTCATTCCATATGTTATCATCTCCTCCTTGTTCTTGGGCTATATTCCCCTTGAAGGTGGGGGGGGGGGGTTAGCATTGACATTTTCTTCACCAAATAGCTCGATTTTGGGCATTTTAAGGGGTAAGGTTGACTGCACGCATATCTTCAGCAGTGCTGTTCATCCACTGTTTCTTAACAGAAGTCTCCTCCAGTCACATAATGTGCCCGTACCACCAGAGCTGTGCTTCCCTCAGTTTCTTTGGTATTGGTGTAATTCCAAGATTTTGTCACTATACGTTACCACCACTTTTAGATATTTCCTCAGATGAAAAGTCTGTAGAAGCACTCAATTCAGCTCTCCATTTTTTGAAGTCACTGAGGTTACAGTCAAGGGTTCAGCAGAGTTCAGATCTCAATTCAGAATCCAGAGAAAGAACCAGTCCAATATAGTTCTTTGAACAATTTAAACATAGCTGAGAGCCTTTAAATTTTGGCTTCGCCTGCATTTCTCGCATGATGAGCACTCGCTGATTCACCTACTTTTGTCTGATACTCAGGCTAATCCATGGTTCTCTCTGATTGAAAGAAAGATTGAATCACTTGGTATATCTCTCGACTCGCTTTTCCCGCTATCTAGTTCAGAATCCTACAACTTGTTAAAACAAAAATTGTTGGAAAGTGAATGGATTAATTTATTTAGGGCTGCTATGAAAACTTATTCACCCTTACATCTTTCAATACCCCTATATCAAAACAGGATGGCTCCCTATTTGTATTTTTTGACTAAATCCTATGCAGAAGGAAGAGGCCCTCACACTTGCTTTCGGCTTCAATGTTTTCCCCTCCGCTTTATTGCGTGGTAGATTTAACAACTTGGAAATGAGCGAAAGGGTATGCTCTTGTGGTGAACAACAAATTGAAACATTGGCACATCAACTGCTTTGCTGCCCTAAATTTGCTAATATCAGATCAAAATATTCCAATATTCTTTCTAGGATACCTAGTGAAATGGGAGAATCAGGTAGACTTCCTTTCCTTCTGGACAATTCTGACAATGAAACTTGTGAATTGGTAGCACGATTTTTACTGGAGGTGATGCACAATCAATAATTAAATTTAAACATAGCTGAGTGTCCTGGGATGGCTGTCGCCCCTGCCTCCAGGGAAGGGGCTGCCATCCGAGTCTCGGGCAAGCCAAGGATTATGGGGCCACTCAGCCTCTCCAAGATTGAGGTGGGAGGGGCCAGGAGCAGCAGCTGAATGTTGCCACACCAAGGACACCCACCATACTGCATCATCCCCTCTCTCCTCCCCCAACCGTCTGGCGTAATGGAGAGCCATTCACCTCCTGGAACCATGCTGGTCAATGTAACTCAAAACGCTGGGGTCTGCCCCTGTTAAGAGTAGGGAAATTAGTGAGGGCAGACCTTGCTTAAGAGAGGCTGGATGACTTTATGAGATCTTTTTCACCTATGTATACATTAGGTTTTTCTCCTTAGAAATCCCAGGAGCCAGGAGTAAAAGGTTAACAATTTTATTAGAAAAAGTAAAATAATAAAAACACAAGCACACAAATGGTCAAAGCACACAGAGAAGTCACACAGTCCTAGGATGTGGATTGTGTTGAGGGTATAGGCCTGGGATAGAATGGGAGTTTTAGGGGAAATAGGCAATAATTACCTTATCCTAATGAAGGGATCCAGAAAACAGAGTTCAATGCCTGCACTGAGCTCCAAGAAGACAGGGTTGGAAGCTGGCAGTTGGTATAACTGGACCAGGGCAGCTCAAAATACACTGGGCGCAACTTAACTAGACTGGAGATTTAGTTCAGAAACACTAAGCTCTGACTGCAGGGTGGACATCTAATTTATAGGGAAGATCAGACTCTCAAGCCATGCTAAGAAAGCTTAATCTTTCCTGGACAAAGACAGTTCTTGCCTTCTGGAAGAGAGACAAGAGAAGGACACTTATGTTAAGTGGTGCATACTTAAACTTAATGTTTAAAACTGAGACTTAATGTTCTAAGTCCAGAAAGTGAGGGAGATGGTTAGCTTTCTGTGTGAGGCTGATTTAATAACAGTTTCATGATAATACCAGTGCAAATGGAAGTGGTCTTTGGAGAGGTCAGTCAGAAGACTAGAAAATGAGATTAGTGTTTAGAGGAATGGTTGGCAGGAACTCTTGATGAAATCATCTTCACATATCTTTTGTCTCATGAAAGCAAGTAGGCTGATGCTGGAATGAGAACCGTCTTTCCAAGCTGAAGGCATTTTCCTAATCACTCTAGGAAAAGGGGCAGCAAACAGTTTTGCAAGTTGATGTTGTCAGGAGGCTAGTCTAGGCAACTTTCTGTCCTTACGGGTAATATAAGCCAATGCAGAGGATGGCATTACATCTTGGCACTGCATTCCTAGGTTGGTGGGATGGGTAAAGGCACTGCAATCTTAAAAACAGGGCCCCACTCACCCACCATGGGTCAGTCTGTTAACATCACAACTGGTGGGAACCAGCCAAGGGAAAGGCTGTGGAGGAAGGAAAAGAATAGGAGATGGAGGTAGGGAGGAGGCATGAGCCAGGAACCATGCTCATGCAGTGTGGGGAGAGCCAGAGCCCAGTACCAAAGAGGCAAGCATCAAGTCGAAGGAAGGGATAGAAAAGAGCAGCCAGAGCAGACCCTGGCCAACTGCTAACAGCCAGACTTGGTGTCTGAGGAGGAAAGAGAAGTGGGACCAGGGGAAGATATAGGAGGAACCGGGACTCAGGGGGGATAGACAGGGAAAGGAAGCAATATGATCAAGCAAGTAAGGGCTAGCTCCTGACTCCGAGGCATCGATTGGCAGGTGGGGCTGGAGGGATGGGATAAACACTATAAGAAGGGAGAGTCCAGGGCAAAGAGGAAGTTGAATCCACTATTCCCAAACCTGGGGAATGTGTGGCTTGTAAGGGAGAAGTAGTTGATGTGTCCTCCTCCCTCATTTCTGAGACCATGTAGAGACCTAAGGCACTGGAGAGCCCTGCAGGGGAACAGATGTAAGAGGCCGCCTTGCCTCTTGGAAGCTCCACACTGGGTATACAAGTCTCCAGTTACTGCTTAAGAGGCAGATTCTGTACAAAGGTAGGGAAAAAACTTCAATTCCATTTTGATTACCTAATTGGTAAATTTTGTGCACATTCTATTGATTTCTTTCTTAAATTTTAAGACTATTTAACTCTTCCACCATAAGAGTCTCCTCAAAAGATCTGAAAAGGTTTGCTCTGGCCCACTCCAATCAAGAACCCCCAAATAGTCATGTTTCAGTACAGAACCTAATGCTATCACAGGGGAGACAAAGCTCCAGGCAAGACTGAAGGAAGCCACCTACTCAGTCTCAACATCCTCTGTGCCTGTGGTTCTGAGAGAATTTGTGTAGGGAAAAGGACTGCGACTCAGTGGATCACAGCCCAGGTGATGTGAAAATTTTAGTGCTGTTTATGATATACTACAATTTGTGTTTTGCTGTTGTATGCTGCCCAGGGTCCCGCTTTGCCAAAAGTGGGTAGGGAAAAATAAATAGTCCATTACCAAGTATGGACTCTGATATAACTAAGCAGAACTGGCTTCAGGGAGTTCACATACCCACTCTCAATGATGAATATGTAGTCCTATCTGATGACAACCATATAATGTACCCTTGACATGGAAGAATTGTTATCTGCCCAGATCATAAAACCATTATTTCAGACTGTTTGAGAGATCAATTCTGGCCTTATATGCTATGGCAGGGGTCTCCAATTTTTTTGTGCCTGTGGCACCTTTGGAATTCTGACACAGGCTGCTGGGTACAATTACACAATGGTTGCTGCAGCCGGTGGAGACACATGAAGAAGCCCAAGTGCAGCAGAGAAGCAGGGTAATTTTAAAATGCACTGGTTGAGCAGTGGCGTACTGCCCACGGGAACAGTGTGGGTCATTTGGCGCCCGGAGCAGATGTTGAACCTGAGCACCATTTCCCTCCAATACGCCTCTGTGGTTGAGTGAAAGAATACAAAACAAAGTGGCGGCAGCTGACACTGAAACAATGTTAATTTAATCTGCACAGCCAATCAGATCTTCAGTAGCAAATCCAAAGCCCAAGTACTCAAAACCTTTGTAAATCGTTGTGCAAGATACTGACAGGCTAACTGCAACAAATTCCAATCTGTTAAGTGCCAGCCTTCTGGTCAGAGGATTGCTTCTAAACATTCTTTCACTCTTCACTGATAAATGAGGCTTAGAACAATCATTAAGACTTTCTCCAAGAACTCATCTGAGCTCTGCAGTTTGTCTGAGTAGGAATAGCAATGTTTTAGGAATAATGATGTTTTATTGTCTATTCTATGCAGGACTCTCAAAAAGTGCTATTTTTTCAGTTACTGGTGAAAGCCACTTCAGTTACTTGTGAAAGGTACAGTATAAGTAGCTCAAATAATTTTTCAAAGTAGTGCTTACTCTTTTTTGCATTTCCTAAATAAAGAACACAGTGCCCAAGCTTGACTGATTTCTTAAATAAGTAAGAACCAAACTCTTTGTAGGTCCAAAGCACAAACCTTTGTCCAGGAATGCTGCAAGAACATAGTATGAGCTATGAAACATTAGCATGTGTACTTTTAGGGTACAGCAGGGGTCCCAAAACTTTTTGTGCCTGTGTGCAATCACACAATGGTTGCTGCAGGAGGTGGAGACACACATGAAGAAGTCCAAGTGCAGCAGACCAGCAGGGTAATTTTAAAATGCAAAAAACAAAACAAAAACCAATTGTGGCTGCCAGCAGTAGGAGCTCTGCAATAATTGTAACTTTTGAATAGCCCCGCTACATGTTAGATGTGAGCTACCTTTGAATCTGTTATACTATTTATATCAATATCTGAGCTACACTCAAATCAACTAGCATCTTAGAGAACAGGATGATCATGATATAAGCTTTCAAGAATCCAAGCTCCCTTTTGTCAGGTGCTACTTGACTCAAATCTAGCTCTTTTACTACAAACCAACCAGGCTACTCTCCTGAAATTATCTTCATTATCTGATAACTGTTCATGTGAATGTTCTGGCCAATATAGATTTTATATTTGCATTCCAAACATGAAGGAAGCATTAATTCAATGTGTGAAAACACAGAACATACAATACAGTAGACTGCTGTTGAGGTTGAAAAGACACGATGTTCAGTTTCTAATTTTATAAGCATCATAAATTCCTCACAAGAGGGAGCTGACATGTTTCTTCTGGATTTCTTCAATTTATGTAACAGAAATAGCAAAAAATATTTTTGGTTTAAAAAACTGATTAATTGAAGCACCAAAGCATTTTTAGAAAGTAGAATTTCAGATTTAGGAAACAGTGAAGTTCCTAAATAGTTGGACCAATTTTTCCCAATTTTTATTTGACTGTTCCCTGATTCAGCTGGCCTGACTTGTCTCCAAACTGAAACATGTTGTTTTTTAGAATGGAATTTAGTGTTTTATGTATGTTATAAATTGCTTCAGGAGCTCCAGTCAAAAACAGGGATACAAATTCAATAAATCTAAATGTGGATGTAAAGTTAAAAATATCATCTATACAGATAACTACTGATGAGTTACATGATAAACGAAATGATTTCTCAGTCAGGATTTACAGGAACTGGATAAAATGTAATACTACAAAGTATAAGATCATTCACTTTTAGAATTTTGCTATTAAATGCCAGCTTATCTGCTAGAAAACTATGGTTCAAGAGATGACCCAGAAGACTGCCAATGTGATGCTACACATAAGATGAAAATGAAATTTTAAAGGGTACTAGACAGTGGTGGCATTCAAATAATTTAACAACTGGTTCCAGTGGTGGGATTCAAATAATTTAACAACTGGTTGTTTACAAGAACCATTTGAACAACCGGTTCTGCCAAAGTGGTGCGAACCTACTGAATCCCACCACTGGTACTAGATATGACGTCTCAAGTTAAAAATAAGCAATTATTAATAGTGACTAATTGATGTACTATGTGTAGTTTGGAGCAACAGGGTGATCTCTACAACTGATATCTTATAAAATAAAGATGAAAAAGCCAGGCTTATTATATCCACAAGAAGACAGATGAGAAGGGATACAACTTCATACAAATATATACACACAAATCATGGTGCTGTAGCTTAGAACAGATCAGAAACATAACAGAAAAATACAGTAACTAGCAGACCATGGCCATGCAGCCTGGAAAACCCAGAACAGTCAATAGTACAGTAGTTTTAACTAAACACTGTAGAACTTATTTAAATTCATTTTACCATATTCGTCTTTCTCTCTCATGTTTGCTCCTCCCCCCCTTTTTATGGAAACAAGAAAGTGGTAGTGTCACTCCTGTGATTCCTGTATGCTGTAGTCATATAGAACTAGTTCAAAAACAATGCGTTGAGAGAAGACAAAAAAAAAAGTTAACCTTACAGAGCAGACTGTAAGGAAACAGTGTCTGAAATACACCACAGGATTTATCAATCAGGCTCATCAACCATTCATTGTTTAAATCACCCCCATCCCCCACTCAATGCATGGGGTAGACTGAAGAGCTTTTTTGACATTAATAGTCTCATCCAAAGGGGTGGTGGTGAATCGCTCTTCAAAAGCAGCGCATACCCACACCAGCAGGTCTGCCCTCCCTGGGATTCTTACCACAGCAGAGGGGCAGAAACACCAGCGGGCAGGTGTTGCCGTGCCCTCGCAGTGCTTGGACATGGCACTTTAGTGCTCCCACACTGCCACTAGCAGTGTGAACACATTGGGGGTGTGGTGGAGGCGGTCCCAGGGATGGAGTCAACATTAGTCAGCTTCCACTCCAGGTTTTTAGCAATAATGCCACAGCCCTAGCTCTTCAATGGCAATGGTGGGGGTGGGGGGGTGTCTTCATTTTTTTGCCTTCCCAAACTGCTGGAAAATCCTTTAAGAGGTGGTGGGGCATTGCTAAGTCCTGCTGCCAGGGCTCCGGATGGGGCTGCCCATTCCTTAATTAGTCTTTGGTATGAGTTAAGTAAAATCTGTTGATTTTAAAATGTGACTTTTATACATAAACTTATGGTAACTCTAACGTCAGCAGCACAATACATCTCAGTCCTGATGTAGAATTTAATAAATAATATTTGCAGAGGTCAGTTTGTACATCTCAACATCTACTGATGCACTGAAAAAAATGTTGCATGATGCATCTCTGACTAGTTATGTGTCCTGACTGTGTGATATGAGTATAGGGCCAGTATGAGAAAGATCTGAGAAACTCCTTAACAGGGGCTTTTAAAAGTGAGTAAGCATTCATGTGAAAATGGCATAAACACTTGTGCCTTTTAAAAGATTTGAGAATGTGAAAAATCTGGCTTGCTTCCTCCTTTTACGGGAAAATGTCTGGAATAATTAGCTATGTATTACTTACTCACCAGCAGCAACTGAAGGTGATCAAGCAGACTGACACACTTCCCAGCAGGGACGTAGGTATAGATTTTTTAGAGGGGGGGTTCGGGGGGGCCACACCCCCACCCGGCCCTAGGGCATGGCCACACCTCCCCAAGCCCCATCCCATGCCTAGCGCTTATAAAAGCAGCTCTCCGAGGCCAGGGATGGCAGACTCCTCTGCCCTGCCCTCCCCTGCCCCTCCCCTCTGGGCAGACGCATAGAGGAAAAATGGAGCCTGGTGCAAAATCTGAGTTTTGCGCCCCCCCCCCAGCAGCCACTGTGATGCTGGAATCCACCCCCAAACAGCATCACTTTCAATGGTGTTTAAACTAGAGAGCCCAAATTCTCCTTTTAAATCCACCTTAAAGGGAGAATCTGGGGTCCCTAATTAAACAACATTGAAAGTGATGCTGTTTTGGGGTGGATTATCCCCCACCCTGAAACAGCATCACTTTCAATGTGGCGTAGTGGTTATGAGCAGGTGCATTCTAATCTGGAGGAACCGGGTTTGATTCCCTACTCTGCCACTTGAGCTGTGGAGGCTTATCTGGGGAATTCAGATTAGCCTGTGCACTCCCACACACGCCAGCTGGGTGACCTTGAGCTAGTCACAGCTTTTCAGAGCTCTCTCAGCCCCACCAATCTCACAGGGTGTTTGTTGTGAGGGAGCAAGGGCAAGGAGATTGTAAGCCTCTTTGAGTCTCCTACAGGAGAGAAAGGGGGGATATAAATCCAAACTCTTCTTCTTCTAAACTGAGGACCTCAGATTCTCCCTTTAAATCCATCCCGAAGGGGGTGGATTTAAAAGGAAAATTTGGGGAAATTTGGGGGAGTGCCTGCTGTCAGGGGTGCAATTGTTAAGCCAGAAGCACCAAACTTTCAGGGTATCTTTAGGAGTCTCTCCTAATGATACTACCCAGTTTTGGTGAAGTTTGGTTCAGGGGGTCCAAAGTTATGGACCCTCAAAGGTGTAGCCCCCATCTCCTATTAGCTCCCATTGGAAACAATGGAGGATGGAGGTACTCCTCTGGGAGTCCATAGCTTTGGACCCCCTAGACCAAACTTCACAAAGCCTGGGTGGTATCAATAAGAGACTCTCCTGATAATACATCCCAGGTTTGATGAAGTTTGGTTCAGGGAGTTCAGTTATGGACCCTCAAAGGTGTAGCCCCCATCTTCTATTAGCTCCCATTGGAAACAATGGAGGATGGGGGCACCCCCTTTGGGAGTCCATAACCTTGGACCCCCTGAACCAAACCTCACCAAACCTGGGTAGTGTCATCAGGAGAGTCCCCCAAACAATCCCTGAAAGTTTGGTGCTGCTAGCCCAAACAATGCACCCCATGCAGGCCAAAAACAAAAAAAGAACTATAATGTTTTTAAAACCCACAAATGTAGGGGCGGAGCTTCGGACATGAATGGGGGTGTTCAAACCCGAGAACCCCCCCCCCCTTACCTATGTCCATGCTTCCCAGTACAGCAGTTTTCCTGTAGTGAAAAGGTACCACACTGGGCAAACAACTGATTTTTCTTATTAAGTTCATTTTCACACATTTTTCAAATCTCCCATTGCTCTGATCCCTTCTCCGATATGTAACTACATTTTAAAAACTATTACAGACTAACTTTTAGTTTAGTTATTGGAGATTTCAGCATTTAACTAATGTTTTTCTAAGGTTTATGGCGCTATTCAAACAGGAAAAAATTATAGCCCACTTTAAAAACAGATCTTTGAAGATAACTTTCAGTATAATTGTCTCTCAATTCTTTTCTTTTTTAAAATTAGAATGGATATTTGAATAGGCCATAATTCTGCTAAAAGTCTACAGATGATATAATTTGTAGCCCTCGAATTTGAGAGGTTTATTAGTGATTATTTAGCACTTAGCAGGAACTAGAATTTCTCATTTAACCAGAGAGCAAATGATCATTTATAATTTAACACAGCAATGCTTTAAAATCTGTCAGTTCAAACATTAAGTTCATTTTTCCTTTAAATAGAAACCGAGTAAAGAAGAGTACATCACTGGTTCTTTGCAGTAAAATAAAACCATGCAATGAAGCATTCCATCATCTTGCCATTACATCTAGTGCAATGAAAGACTCCAAAGTATGTGAGACATGAAATAGCAGGGTCAAATAACACTATCAAAACTGTCCTCCATACTTACCATGAAGCTGAAATACAATGAGGCCAGAAAGATCTGTATACAATTTGTTCTAACAACAGGTTTTTCTATAACAAGTAATTGTAACAAAAGAGTTAATGTATAATCTGAAGATTTATTAGCACCCATTTTGTTAATTGCTTGCTTGCATTGTTCCTAATTTAGATTTAACAACATTTCATTTTCATGGAGTTAGGCCATTTTAAGATAGCCTGTTGATCTTCCATTGGACAGAAAGCGGTGATGGAATATGAAATGAGCGGTGATGGAATATGAAAGAACGGATGGAAGAAAATGTAATAGCCAGAAACTAGGAACAAGTGCCAAAAGGAATGTTCAACTGCAAAAAGTATGAGACTTGTGATAATTGTGATAACTTGTGCCATGATCAGTAAATATTTACATTTAAACTTCTCTTTATGGTAGGATTTCAAACTAATACAAGGGGTAATAGATGTAATAAAGAAAAGCTTTAATTAAAATTATTTCCATTTTGTCCAGTTTTGCAAACAGCTAACTCCTAGTCATAGATTTTAGGATTCTTATCTTTGAAAACATAATACTATACATTACCACTTTAAAATGCTTTAGATTGTTTAACCATTTACTTCTAGCTAAAGGAGTTTTCTAACAAATGTGGATTTTGGCTCATTGCTTTAAAAACTCTTCAGATTTAGAACATCTTGCACAAATCTGTACTTTTATTTATACATATGAAGCAGTTCTTTCATTTGAAAATTAGAATTTCAATTTTTACAAGTAATCTATGTTTTAAAATGTAACTTTACAGGTTCATGGAATTTCATAGGCTCTACAGGGCAATTATTTAACATCCTTACCTAGCATAGTGATGCACAGTTAGAGTACACTTTTTACAAAAATCTGTTTTAAATTTCACTGGGTACCAAAATCGATGGCAGCTGAGTTTCATTGAGTGCAAATAATGAGCCTACCAGTGATCATCCTTGCAAACAGCCCTGATCTGATAACAAATGTCACCCCTCTCAGTACCAGACACAGACGAACTGCTTAGAAAACAAGGCAACAATCTGATGTCATCCATTGTGGAAAGACTGTAGACACTTACATAAGCACCATTATGGTTCCTGTGTGGCTGGAATGTTTTTCCCATGCTCTACTTCTGGTACTCACTCCAAGGCAAATGTTATTGACTTGGGGACCAGTCACAGGCTGGCTACATCAAATTTCAGCTGCTAGCCAGGACCATCTTATGTCCAACTACATTTATAGTGCAAATTTAATCTCCCTTTAACTGTGTCTACCAACAATCACAGTATATGATGGTACATTTTATAACATATGTTCATGCTAGCTCTCTTCTCCCATTATACCGTCTTATTTCCTCAAATTTTCTCTGGACATCCCCTTAGATGAAGAACCTCTCCTATTAAACAATGAAATGAAGGATCTCTCCTATTAAACAAATAGTTACATATATTAGAAACTGATTTTCCCTGCATAACTGCTGCTTAATCAGAGCCACAGAAAACACTCCTCTGCAATCCCAAAGCTTTGCAGATGTTCCTAAAAATGAATATTTTATACAAGTTTTGTTCTGAGCTCAGGTTTTAAAAAAGGCATCCACAAAACAGTAGCAAAGAAAGTATCCCTTCTTCTTCTACAGCTATACAGAGCCTGCTACCGTTGATTTTCAGTAGTCATCCTTTTTATTTGATAAAGCAAAGTGTCTTTTTCCAAGTGAGCTTCAGCAAGGGCCATCTTGGCATTGGCTAATTCCTGTTTGAGACATTCATTTTCTTCAATCAGCTGAAATAATTAAAGAGAAAATACAGATTTAGTTGTTCTATATATTACCAGATCTTATTTGACAAAACAGTGTTTAAAAACAATGCTCTCCTGTAAAAAACAAGTAAAAACAAGCAATTAAGCCAGTGGTTCTCAAACTTCCTAACAGGTTTCTCAACCTTCTCAACCTTCCTAACAGGTTTGTTTTTGTGGCAAACTAACCTGGAGAACCCAGTCCTACACATGAAGCCTGCTGGGTGACCTTGGGCTAGCTCAGTGGTTCTCAAGCTTCCTAATGCTGCAACCCTTTAATACAATTCCTCATGTTGTGGTGACCCCCAACCCTAACATTTATCCATTTTACAGATGGAGAACATTGATGCAGAGAGTCTTAGGCGACCCCTGTGAAAGGGTCGTTCAACCCCCAACCCCCAGGTTGAGAGCCACTGATCTAGAATGCAACGCACCAATAACCCTTAGGAGAGAAATGCCTCGGTTTCTTTTCACACACACACACACACACACACACACACACACACACACTAGTTGTAAGGCTATCCTTACAGCTTGTTTTTATGGCTCTCTGGTGAGTTAGAAAAAAAGCAACAACATGCTTACTGGATTCCCACAGCAGCCCCAGCCCCGCCATCATGGAATTACCGTGTATATTCAAATATAAGCCGAGGGGGGCTTTTTCAGCATAAAAAATGTGCTGAAAAAGTTGGCTTATACTCGAGTATATATAGTAATTTGTATACATTTGAATAATGAAGCCATCTAACCCAAGTACAAGGTGCCCTGATCACTTTGAGAATGGGTCAAAGTCTTTTAAAAAATTCCCAAGTTGCTTTTAAAATCTTGTAGAAGACACTGCCCTAGCATCATGAAACCATTTGCCAAGGCTCAGGAGGCCTAAACAACAAATAAAATGGGTAAAATGCATTCATTCAGCCATTTCCTTTTTGAGCCATCATGATAGGCAAGGATCTAAAAACAAATGGCAGTCTTTGCAAACTCTAGTACACTTTTTATACCCTTGAGAGAAACAAGGCTGACGCAACCCAACCAATTGTGAAGATCAGCTACTTCTGATATTTCCCTCTCCCCAACCACCCCCCACATGCACAGTCTTTTACAGAGAAATGCAATCATTTTGACTAATTGAGAAGAACTTTACAGAAAAAAGGTTTACCCGTTGTTTGATCAAATCAGATGAAATATTGAAAGCTTCTAGAGATCTAGCAATTTCGGGAGATGTCTGTGTGGCTTGAGACAGACAGTTCAGTTTTTTGCAGGCACCTATTGCATCTTGATCCCCTGTATCATTTCTTGTCTCAGTCTTTGCTAAATCATTGCTAGGGGCTTGGTTGTCTGTTTAAGAAAAATATTTAATTGGTTATAACAGGAAGATGACAACTGATCTCAATACAGTACAAACTTTAAGTGGCACTCAGTTACCCAGAAAACTTTAACAGACATGTCTGAGACGTACAGCCTACTCTTGCAAGCCAGACATAGGATCTTATTTGAAGACACATAAATTCTTGACAACCACTACAGCTACTATGTCAGACTAGGCAAGAAAGCCTTTGAAATCCACAAACACCAAGACAGTTGCAGCAAAAAGGAAGAGTGTCTGAAAATAAACAAAACCTGGTTACTTGTACTAAAAAACACCAAAACCAAAAACCAGAGACATTCAAATGCAATCTTAATTTTAAAAAATTGCATTTCATCATGGATCTCTCTCCAGTACTTTCTTGCTCTTTGCATGGCCATATACAATAGCATTTTCAATGCCATCTTCTTTGATGCCCTTCTAACTTTAAAAATAGTATACAACTTTTCCATATACCAGATACACTACATATTTTGTATCTATACAACTAAACAACACACCAACTGTTGTAACTTCAAATAATATAAACCCAAGCAGAGATTCAAATTACTTGCACTTATATATATGACCTATAGTTGTTATTTTAAAAGATTAAATTAGTAAATACATAGGTAATTAAATAAATAAGTAGATCAATAATGTCACATTCAATATTTACATTAAATATCAATATTAATTAACTTTATCATAGAGCAGAATTTTGTCTTATACAGAACACCAGCTGATGAGGATAAGGAACAGGCACAGGAGGAAGATTCAGCTCTCAGAGAATGCACAAGTGACAAAAGGTTCAATCCATGAAATGTCACTTGCAAAACCTGGGAGGAGATGTGTGGGGGTGGTAGGGGACTCCCTGCTAAGGGAGACAGAAGCAGCAATTTGCAGGCCCGACAAGATGTATCGAGAGGTGTGCTGTCTCCCTGGGGCAAAAATCCATGATGTCATAGAGAGGCTGAGAAGACTTGTCAAGCCCGCTGACCGTTATCCCTTCCTTTTAATGCACGTCAGAACAAATGACATTGCTAGACGTAGCTTTCAGGATACCAGAAAGGATTTTGAGGCTCTCAGAACTGAGGGGTACAAGCTATTCCAGAAAAATAGATCAACTAGGAAAGGAAGTGGAGTAGCACTGTATGTCAGGGATGATTACAACTGTGAGCAGGTTCATGAGTTAAATTCTGGGTACCAGGTTGAGAGCATCTGGGTAAAAATTAAAGGGGAGAAAAACAATAGTGATCTCATTATGGAGGTCTATTACAGATCTCCAAGCCAAACTGAAGAGTTGGATGATGCCTTCCTGGAGCAGATGACCAAACTTCCACAAAGAAGAGAAATAGTAGTAATGGGAGATTTCAATTATCCAGATATTTGCTGAGAGTCAAACTCTGCCAAGAATACCAGGCCCAACGATTTCCCCACTTGTCTTGCAGACAATTTCATGGTCCAGAAAGCAGACGGAGCAACAAGGGGATCAACTATTTTAGATCTGCTCCTAACCAACAATGATAACCTGATTAATAGAATGGAAGTGGTAGGGTTCTTAGGTAGAAGCGACCATGTTCACCTGGAGTTCATTATACAATGGAAAGGGGATGCCAAGTCTAGTCGGACTTGCGTTCTAGACTTTAAGAAAGCTGATTTCAGTAAACTTAAGAAACTATTGGGTGTGATCCCATGGTTAAGTATACTATTCTATTCTATTCTATTCTTCTATTCTATTCTTCTAAAAGAGAAGGGAGTACAAGATGGATGGGAGTTTTGTAAAAATGAGATCTTGATGGCAAAATTTCAAACAGTTCTAATGAGGAGAAAAAATGGGAGGTGACTAAAGAAACCAGGATGGATGTCTAAAGAACTTTTAATTGAGCTAAGATATAAAAGAGAAATGTACAAGAAATGAAAATTACAAAAGAGGAATTCAAACAAACAGCCAAGACATGTAGTCAGAAAAGCTAGACCTCACAATGAGCTCAGACTTGCGAGAATAAAAAGGGCTTTTTTGGTTATGTTCGTAGCAAAAGAACGAAAAAGGATATGATAGGATCACTGCGTGGAGAAGATGGTAAAGTTCTAACAGGGAACAGAGAAAAGGCAGAACTACTCAACACCTTATTTGCCTTGGTTTTTTCCCAATTGACAAACAGTGCTCAACTGGGGGGAAATGGATCAGAAGATACAATAGGGGAAATTCAGCACAGAATAAATAAAGAGCTAGTACAGGAATACCTGAATACTTTAAATGAATTCAAATCTCCAGGACCAGATGAACTACATCCCAAGGTATTAAAATAACTGGCAGAAGTAATCTTACTGCTTGCTATAATCTTTGAGAACTCCTGGAGAACAGGAGAAATTCCAACGGACTGGAGGAGAGTCAATGTTGTCCCCACCTTCAAAAAGGGAAAAAAAGAGGGCCCAAACAACTACCAGCCAGTCAGCCTGACATCAGTAACAGGAAAAATTCTAGAGCAGATCATTAAGGAGACAGCCTGTAAACACTTGGACAGTCTGTAATCACTGAAAGTCAACATGGGTTTCTCAAAAACAAGTCATGCCAGATTAATCTTATTTCTTTTTTTGATAGAGTGATTCTTGTATTATTACTGTTTGATTGTTAGATGCAGCCATATTCAATAGGAAATGCATATAGTTGATTTTAAATTTATTTATAATTATTATTGTTTTAAGGCTTTTTATTAAATTTTATCTTATTTTGAAGTAAGCTACCCTGAGCCTTGCTTATCAAAACAGTGGTGGGGTATAAATTTGATAAATAAATATTGAGGTTTTGTTATACCTAATATGCACAGACATATTAGTGGCCCTGATTAATCAGAAAGGCAGGATAAAAATGTTGTAAATAAAAGTAAATTAAACAATAATTTAAATTGGGCAAAGGGACAAGCACAAAAGGTTACAAGGAACTGATCTTGTTTCTGATTTGTTAATGAATTCAGAGTTCATTTAATTATTAGTTTAACAGACTGTTGGGTCTCTGTAGATTTTGCTACCTAGCTGAAACACTAATGAGAGTCTCTTTTTCTATTTCCTGACTTCTTTATTGTAAAACTGCTCCCTAGTTAAATGCTTCATAAAGCATTCCCACATTTTAAAAGCACGTTTTGAGTAACTGACACACAGGAAAGTATTACAGAATTATTCTTTTGATGAAGAAATATAAGCAGACAGACCTCCGATGCAAAATGAGCCATCATCTTTCCTCTCTACCATTAGTAGGTTAATATGCAGCACTTTGGGGATTGGTGCTGGAGCAGTCAGCTGGTCACGGGAACTGTCATCCTAGAAATTAAAAGCAACAACAATTGGATTGTAAAAAAAAGTTTACTTGCTCAGATCCAAAGCTCCATGCAGACTCCATTTCTATACATAACTCTGCATTTAATGAAATGTAAGTGTGAAGCTGCCTGCTGTAATTAAGTAAATAGGGGAAGCTTCCTAAGTGTGCAAGAGTATCAAGTGCACAAAGAATTAAAATATGAAAAGAGCCGCTGGATCAAACCAAATGCCTTTACTCGTAATAATGGCAGAAAAACAAAGCATTCAGCTAGACCAGGGGTAGGGAACCTGCGGCTCGAGAGCCGCATGCAGCTCTTCTGCCCTTGCACTGTGGCTCCACAAGCTGAGCCGCCGGCCCCATCCTTGCCCGCCCTGCAGGCAGCAGGGCAGGTGCACCAACTGCCCTCGGTCGGCTGGGCCGCGCCGCGGGCTTCCCCTCTCGCCCGCCCCATTGGAGCGGGGTGGGCGCTTTCCCGGCGGCCGGCGAGGCCGAGCCGCCGGCTTCATCCTTGGGGCGGGTGCATCCATGTTCTTCTCAGAATGAGCGGAGTAAAAGGTTAAAAAAACCATATATATCTTTATTTTAAATGTCAAAAATTATTTGCGGCTCCAAGTGTTTTCTTTTCCCGTGGAAAACGGGTCCAAATGGCTCTTTGAGTGTTAAAGGTTCCCTACCCCTGAGTTAGACAGTGTAAAAGATTTCTGCCTGTACCTCCAAGTCCCTGTAAAAGAAACTGGATTGAATCCAACCACCTTTCTTTTCCTACAAAATGCAAGAGGAGTGATATCACCTAATTCTCAGGTCCTTGCTGCCATCCTGCCCCACACAACTTTTTAATCCAAGGAGGTCACATAATCACCAACATAGCACTCTCAAGGGTCACAATGGGATCTGTCCAACTAGAAAAGCTGACATGATTCACCCGTTGGAAGAGATGCAAGGTTGCTTCAAAGCAAAGCCACTGACTATCACCAAGCTTACTCCTGAGTAACGCACGTCTCAGAGCCAATCGTTTTTCCTAAACGAAAACCTCAGTATTCAGGTTAAATTGCCGGGTGGGCACTTTGCAATAAATAAGTGGGTTTGGGGTTGCAGTTTGGGCTCTCAGTCTCAAAAAAGTTCGCCATCACTGATCTAACCCATTTTAATTCTCTGCATTACACACAATCAACCCTTACATTGTTTTAATTTTCATAGCTACCAGTGACAGAAAAATGTTTGCTATTTAAATGAATACATTAGAACACTGGTCCTTTGTTTTAATTTTACATAATTTGTGATTTTAAATAAATTGTACTGATTTTGTGTGAATGCTATTTGTTTATTGTTGTTGGTTATTACACTGGAACACTTCATAATTAGTACTTATACGTAGGGCTGGTCATAGGTATTTGGGTGCCTTGGAGAGCACCCAGATCTACAATGTTGTCTTTGTCCCCATTTTGCATCGGAACGCATGGGAGCTGCTCTCATTGCTCCAAGCATCAATGCAGCCTTTCTTTTAGAATCTACAATGATCACCCCATCTCAAACACCATATTGTACAACTAGATAAGAATATGATTAGGATATTGGAAGAACAATCCAATGAATGAAGCAGAGCTTTTTAGCTTAAAAAGTGGAGGACAGGAATGGGGGAGAATGACATGCTCATAATATTATGCAAAAAGAAAATTTAAGTCATCCAATTAAATTTTTCTAGGAAGCCCAGGCAAGCCAAAGAAAGTATTCCTCTATGCAACGCACTTACATGTGAAATCCATAACCACAGGATGTGGGGGGAAGCTATAATTACAGATAGCTTGAAAACCGGATTAGACAAATTCATGAATAGTAATGCAAAACATAAAACAGCTACAGCATATAACATATCAGTATATGTTCTTAAAAACCTTAGTGGTTGAGTCTTATTGTTCTTGGGTGTCTGATGTGCAAGATCAGTGGGTAAGCATGTGCCACATGACACATCAAGAAGAAGTAGAAGTAGAAGTAGAAGTAGTAGAAGTAGAAGAAGAAGAAGAGGAGGAGGAAGAGGAGGAGGAGGTAGAGGAGGACAAGGACGAGGAGAGGGAGTAGTAGTAGTAGTTTGGATTTATACCCCACCTTTCTCTCCTGAAGGAGACTCAAGGTGGCTTACAAGCTCCTTTCCCTTCCTCTCCCCACAACAGGCACCTTGTGAGGAATGTGGGGCACAGAGAGTTCCAAAGAACTGTGATTAGCCCAAGATCACCCAGCAGGAAACATCTCACAACAGTATGTAAAGCAAATAAAAAGCTTCTCCTGAGCAGGAACTGCAAGATCTACACTGACCACTGCTAATTTTCTTATCCCCCATCTCATCCCAATGACTACAAAGTCATAACTACAGCATAACTCTAACTGCTTTATTAGGTGATTCAAAACTCTTAGTGACAAGTGGCAAGTTTACTTTAGCTCCTTTCAAAATTAATTTAACCTTCTAATTTTGCTCTAATCTTGGGTTACTTATATCCGAGCGGGGAAAAATATTCTACAAACCATTTCCTAACTATCCTGCCCTATTTGGATAAAAATAATAATAGAAGAATCATAAGCCCAGGAGGAACCTATCAATTCATATTACATTAACTTATACTTATCGCACCATCCCTGTCCAAAAACTAACATTTAAGCTCATACTAGAAAATTTCAAAGAGTGACTTTCGGCTTGAACAATGGCGTAGGATGGTTGGTCGCAGTCTCACTCTGAGATTCAAAGTTCCAGCTTGCGGTTCTAAATAGAGCCGCATGCCTCTGCGGAGCAAGGAGAGAGCACGAGAAAGCTGTACATGCTCCTGAGACCATCTCCCCTGGCTGGGATCATGCAGAAACTCAAACTGTGGAGACCAACAGGGGTGGAGAGGTTGGAGCGCACAGTGTCATTATCATTCCCAGCTGGAGCCACCTACTCCCCTTCTTTTGGGAGGACTATATCCAAGCTGTATATACCTCTCGTTGATAGAATGAAGAGGAAAAAAGATAATTAAAAGATGCCTAAAATCTGTTGTGGATAATTCCAGAAAAAAATCAGAACTCCCTAACAGGGATGGAAGATGGGGACAACTTTAAAGGTTAAAAAAATATGAACAAATGTAAAAGAGACTAACCGAAGGGAGATTCTTTGAATTGAAGACATTGGAGAGTGAGGGCTACTCTGCAGCCTCATAATAAAACTGATTTGATGGTTTCTCAAGCTGGCAGTTTGCCAGAGTAAGACCAGAACAGAAACTCTAATTTGAAAGCATCATTCCATAAGAAAAGGAGCCTAGAGTGATTCTGACGCTAGTTTACCGCTGATTGTGTGTGATTGTTAAGTAGCGCCACCTAGTAGTCATTAGAGACATTAGAGATATAATGGATTCACCCAGAAAAGGCTCAGTTTCGTTAAAAATAATGGATATAAAATAATAATAATGGATATAAAATAACTCTGCAGCCTCATAATAAAACTGATTTGATGGTTTCTCAAGCTGGCAGTTTGCCAGAGTAAGACCAGAACAGAAACTCTAATTTGAAAGCATCATTCCATAAGAAAAGGAGCCTAGAGTGGTTCTGACGCTAGTTTACCACTGATTGTGTGTGATTGTTAAGTAGCGCCACCTAGTAGTCATTAGAGACATTAGAGATATAATGGATTCACCCAGAAAAGGCTCAGCTTCGTTAAAAATAATGGAGATATCTAAAAATGTGAAAACTATGTCTACTAATATACAGATTCTGCAGTCTAAAATAGATTCTCTTAAAAGCAGTATTGGAAATATTCCAAGCAAAAATTGGGAAATATATCCGTGATGAGGGGTGAAAATTTGAAGGAGTTCTCTGTTACAATTTCAGCATACTCTGAGAGATATGTTGTATCAATTACTTCTAACAACTACTTGTAAGAAAACCCAGCTTTCACACTTTGTCCATCAGTTGTTGAAAAGGTGGGTTAAACACAACACTTTTCTTCAACATCCACCTACTCCTGTACAACTATCATGAACTTTCAGAGTACTGTTTGATCCATGATATTCTATGCATTAATACCCCGTTTCCCCGAATATAAGATATCCCCGGAAAATAAGACGTAGTAGAGGTTTTGCTGAAGTGCGAAATATAAGGCATCCCCCAAAAGTAAGACGTAGCAAAGTTTTTGTTTGGATGCATGCCTGACGAACAGAATACAGAAATATAAGACATCCCCTGAAAATAAGACATAGCACATCTTTGGGAGCAAAAATTAATATAAGACACTGTCTTATATTCGGGGAAACACGGTAGTAACATTCAATCAAAAAGAAAGCATCATAGTTTAGGTGCCAATTTTGGAAAGATTTAGGCTGCTTTCATTAGAAAGGTGGAAAGAAAGTTACTGGTACTTCCTCAGTGTAACTTTTGGCCTGTCTGCCATAGGAGTTTATTACATCATTAATGTATATTTGATCCTCACAAAGTAAGAAAGTCCTACTATCTTGCCTTCAACTTATGCTTATGTCAGGGAGACACTAAATTTTTAGAATGCAAAATGTCTTTTCTCACAAAATTCTTCGTTCAGATTACACATTGAAACAGCTAGTGAGATTGTTGTTTAGAATGACATTTGTTCAGCCCATTTTGTGAACTTTTTTTAAATTTAAAAAACTAAGTCTATAGAGGGCAGCACAGCTCCAGAGTGATAATGCTTATCCAGAAACATTCTAAAATGGTCAACACGCACAGTTTTCTCCAATGTTTCAGGACTTTGTGTTAGGGTTAACTTTAAAAGGAGAACAGCATACTCTGCAGCAATACCATTCCTTCATTTATACCTGCAAAACAGGCTATGGGGCCATTGTAACTGAAGATGATCTTTATCCAAAAATGAAATTAAGTTATGATGATATAAAAGGCCCCTTATCATTTAAAACGACACTTCCAAACATCCAAATGTATGCAAAATGAGCTAGTGATAGAGTGATGTGCTGAATTGGATGGTGTACAGATGTGGAGAAGAACAACAGTTATAAATTTTCAAATAATCAGGGCTCTGTAATGTACTCTGTAAAGGACAAAGAATGTTTGTGGAAATAAATAACCATCCAATTGCCACATCACTGGAGAAAACACTCAGCACACTAGGATTGGCTCCATCTTAATTTGATCCAGAGTTGATAGTGCAGGTATTGAAGCATCCTCTGGGCCTAAGAATATTTGGTGGTTTAAAACTATTTTGTTCATCCCTAATGAGAATGGTTTCTCCATATTTACTATTACCTATATGTTAGAGAGGGTGAGTGTTTTTTTAATAAATAAAGCCAGCACCAAACCTCCTTCCAAATTACATACTGTTAAGTTGATCCTGGTATTAGAAATTTTTATCCTCATAGGCATCACTTCTGCAACCATTTCATCTTCCAAAAAACGCTCAATGTTCATAAGTGAAGAAGTTAAGAAATCAGCACTCATGTCTTCAACATGACACTGTAGAAACCCATTTTTTTCCGACAGCAGTGAGTGTATTACAGCACTGGGTCCGTTTTCCCATCTCAGTTTAATTTCAGGAGTTGATTTAACTAGTCCACTCACAGATTTAGGATCTGAACCTGTTACAACACATTACAGAATTAGGACAACAATTTTACAGGATATGGAAAGCATCTGCATTCAGCCAGTCTTTCAACCATGTCATTAAGTGGTTGTCAACACAGTCTACTTTGACGTAACACAAAATTACTTCAGAGCTTCATGGCTAAATTCCAAGCTAATTCACATTAACAATCTTGACCAAAGCTTAATGAGAGCATGGAAACTATCTCTATAATCTAGAGAGAAGCAGTGCAAAACTTAGGGGGACTTTAGTTAAAGGTTAGTGATTTTGTTTAATATACACACACAAGCAGTGCACAGCTCGTGAACCTGAATTTACTGCTGGACAAGCAGGTGGCAGTTATGTCAGGAATGCCTTTTATCTGCTTCAACTGGTCAATCAGCTGTGGCCTGGGTGTAAATGATCTGGCCATTGTGGTACATGCCCTGGTTACAACTAGTTTAGATTACTGAAATGAACTGTTAGATGGGGCATTGCTGAAGTGGCCCCTGCTTGCAGCTGCAGCCATTTAAGGACATGTAGCCAGCTGAACTTCTGCAATTAGCGGTGAAGATTTGTGGGCTCAACCCCTTTGGGTCACATGTTGTACACCCAATATATACAAAGTATGAGTGTATAGTGTGTACACATACACATTACAATATTATCTACATTCAAGTTAAATACAAGTAAGATTAGCACGGCAATGAAATCTTAACAGCGCAAAGCTGTTTTTGTACAGCATGTGAAGCCTGATCAAAACTTCACATAATGCCTACCTATATTTTCAGACATTAGAGGTGTCTCAAAATACGTACAAGTAGGAATCACAGTGAAATAGAATTTTGATCAGGCTTCATATGCTGCAGTAAACACTGCATTGTTATAATCCAAAGCAGTTGTCTATTCTAACAATTCATTAACAAAGTAAGCGATAGTTAACATTGTAATTGACATACAACAGCACTAGTACCTTCAAAATTAAGTTTGTTCTTACCTGCTGTTCGGTTGCTGAGGTAATGTCGAACACTGATATTACCTAACTGATTTGGAACAACATGATTCACCAGGAGGCACACAGCTGTGTCTTCACCTCTGATCTCAATTTCACCATTAACACCAAATATTTTAAAGAGCATGACAGACATCTACAAATGAAAGAACAATTAGCAATAAACCTGGAAAAGATCAGTTCACAATTATTCAAATGGCTATGTTATTAAACAGAATCAAAATAAAACTTTCAAATCAGAACAAGACAAGCTTCCCTCCACAACCAGGATTCTAAATTAGGATTTAATTCAGGGTTAGAACCCCTGCATTTGTATATCCCGGAGCCAAACTAGATGTGACAGTGTCCACGATAGACCAATGGATGTTGCCATCATTTTAAAGAGACTGAAAAAATCCACTAAGGCCCAATCCTGATTGGCTCCACAGCACAGCAAGCTGAGCTGCTCCTCTTCCTCCACAGCTGTATGAGGGGAATTATGGTTGTTTCAACACTTAAGAGTGCCTCAGCCTTCATGGCATTTTCAAATCTCTTTAAAATGGAAGCAGCGTCCATGAGTCCAACCTGTCACAATATCCCAACTTTCCCAACAGTAAACGGTTATTCCTCCAATTCTAATTATCTCATATAAAAATCATTCCTTTATTTGGCACCAATTACCATTTCTTCACTTGAATCTTGAGCATTTTCTGAAGCTGCGCTGAGGACATCTGGTGATGATCCACCATAATTCTCAATCACTGTGCTTTCTTCGGGAGCATTTTCTACAGGGTTCATTGAGGAAAAAGCTTTTGTAGCCATGTAATTTTAAAAAAATGAGAATAAATGAGTTCATATATGCTAAATATATTGCTAAGACTAGCTCATATTATCATGGGATAACAACACACAATATAAAGGTGAGCATTTTACTCAGGTTACCTTAATTAGCTCTAAACCAAACTAAATTTCTTTAACTATATAATAAGTATACACCTATTGGTTTCAAAATTTTTGAACAAGTTTGATTAAAATGTTTGAACATCGACACATAACTCCTATGTTTGATGAGTATGAATGTGGCACACTGATAAGGTCCATCCACTTAGGCTTGATACATTCACTACAGATCCTTCCATGGATACTGCACAAAACACACATCTTCTCTGCAAGCCCCACAGTTCTCTAAACAAATGCATTAGAACAGGTCTTAATATGCTTTCAAGCGTCTTCATTTTTTAGTGAAAAATTCCCAATCATTTATTCAAAACAACAGATTCAGTAAAGGGGTTTTTTTGTTACTCTTTTGATCTGCTTATAATATTTAATGGTCCAGGGCTGAGGTAGGAGCTCATATTTTGACTCAACAACATATAAAGCATATTGTCGAAGGCTTTCACGGCCAGAATCACTAGGTTGTTGTGGGTTTTCTGGGTTGCATGGCCATGTTCCAGTAGCATTTTCTCCTGACGTATCGCCTGCATCTGTGGCATTGTGACCCAAAGTGCCAAAGAAGGACTGAAGGGAGAGGGTGTCAAGCCGTTGGT